>NC_054479.1:77508067-77864186 GCF_017639515.1 Carcharodon carcharias
GGGGGAGGGGGGAGGGGGAAGGGAAAGGGGGAGGGGGGAGGGGGAAGGGAAAGGGGGAGGGGGGAGGGGGAAGGGAAAGGGGGAGGGGGAAGGGAAAGGGGGAGGGGGAAGGGAAAGGGGGAGGGGGAAGGGAAAGGGGGAGGGGGAGGGGGAGGGGGGAGGGGGAAGGGAAAGGGGAGGGGGGAGGGGGAAGGGAAAGGGGGAGGGGGGAGGGGGAAGGGAAAGGGGGAGGGGGGAGGGGGAAGGGAAAGGGGGAGGGGGAAGGGAAAGGGGGAGGGGGAGGGGGAAAGGGGGAGGGGGGGAGGGGGGAGGGGGAAAGGGGGAGGGGGGAGGGGGGGAAGGGAAAGGGGGGGAAGGGAAAGGGGGGGAAGGGAAAGGGGGGGAGTGGGGGAGGGAAGGGGGGGAGTGGGGGGGGGAGTGGGGGAGTGGGGGGGGGAGTGGGGGGGGGAGTGGGGGGGGGAAGGGGGGGAGTGGGGGAGGGAAGGGGGGGAGTGGGAGTCAGGTTTCGGTGATGGGGTGAGGGTTGGGATCGGGGAGGGGGGTGAGGGTTGGGATCGGGGAGGGGGGTGAGGGTTGGGATCGGGGAGGGGGGGTGGGGATCGGGGAGGGGGGGTGGGGATCGGGGAGGGGGGGTGGGGATCGGGGAGGGGGGGTGGGGGTCGGGGAGGGGGTGGGGGTCGGGGATGGGCTGAGGGATTGGGGTCGGGGATGGGTTTCGGGAATGGGGTGGGGGGTCAGGGATGGGGTGGATATCGGGGGTGGGGGTCGGGGATGGAGATCTGGATGGGCATCAGGGATCGGGAATGGGGCCCGGGGTTGGGATTGGGATCGGGAATGGGGCCCGGGGTTGGGATCGGGAATGGGGCCCGGGGTTGGGATCGGGAATGGGGCCCGGGGTTGGGATCGGGAATGGGGCCCGGGGTTGGGATCGGGAATGGGGCCCGGGGTTGGGATCGGGAATGGGGCCCGGTCCGTACCTGCGGGCTGTCCTGCAGCGCCTCCTCTAACAGCAGCTTATCCACGGGCGGCATCTTCACCAACAGAAAGAAATCTCCGTACCACCCCGACCGAGAGCCGCGCAAACAACTCTACCTCCAACACTGCCACCGTGCGCGCCCCCGCACACCGCGCGCCTCCCGGCCGGCCGGCCGTGCGCGTCCCCGCCCCGGCTAGTTTTGACCGTCTCCGTCCCCGCGCGGCCCCGCCCACCATTGCGCAGCTTCAGGCGATAATAGGGGCGCAGGTTTAGCGGTTTTTATTGGATGGAAATTTGGGGGATTAGAAGCTACTCACCCACCATAGAACATTCTTATAAAACCACCCATTGACCTTAGCCCCCTGTCTTACCATACTGCCCTTCCCCTAACCCCCTCTCCTTATACCCCTGCCCTCCTCTGCCTACACCCTTCACCTTGTTCCCCTTCCCTCTGCCACCTACAAGCCCCTTCCTTGCAGTGTTACCCTGCTCACCCCTCCCACCAGAAACCCCCTGCACATCTCTTCCCATCCAACCACCCCATACTCGTTACCCCCTGCACATCAGTCCCCCGTACACAAAACCCCCTACATATCTCTTCCCCCCCGTACATATAACCCCTGCATATCTCTGCCCTGTATATATTGCTCCTGCACATCTCTCCCCCTGTACAGGTTACCCCAGCATATCTCTCCCCCCGTACATGTAACCTCATGCACATCTCTCTCTCTGTACATGTAAACTCCTGCATATCTCTCTCTCTCTGTACATGTAACCGTCTGCACATCTTTCCCCTGTACATGTAACCAACTGTACACGTAACACACTGCACATCTCTCCCCGGGTATAGGTAACCCCCTGCACATCTCTCCCTCTACAAATTCCTCCCCTTGCAAATCTTCATCTCTGTACATGTAACCGCCTGCACATCTCTCCCCCTGTAAATGTAACACCATGCACATCTTTCCCATGTACATGTAATCACCTGCACATGCAACACCCTACACATCTCTCCCCCCCGCACAGATAACCCCCTGCACATCTCTCCCCATGTACATGTAACTGCCCCCCCAACATCTCACTCCTGTACATGTAACTACCTGTACGTGTAACGCCCTACATGTATCTCCCCTTGTACAAATAACCCCCTGCACATCTCTCCCCTATACACATAACCAACTGTACACATAACCCCCTGCACATCTCTCCTCCTGTACATGCAACCCCTTGCCCATCTCTCCCTTGGTACACATAACCCCCTGCACACCTCTCTTGTATGGCCTTAGCCGTGCATGTCCTGCTTCACCCTCCCTCTGCATGCACCTCTCTGCAAGTCCTTTTCCTGCATATGCCACCCCTTGCATACCCTATCCCCTCCATACCCCACCCCCTCCATACCCCACCCCCTGCATACCTCACCCACTGCATACCCCACACCTACACACCCTGCCTCTGCATGCCCTGCCCCCTCCATGCCCCTCCTGCATGCCCCACCCCCTGCATGCCCCACCGTATGCAAACCCCTCCCCTTGCATACCCCTCCTCCTTCATTTCCCTCCCTTCCAAGTATATATCATTCATCCTCCAAGGCAAAGATGTCCACCTGGAGTGTTTGGTGGGGTTCCAGTGGGTATGTAGGTGACTGCTAAGGCCAATCTGCACTGGAAGGCTCTGCTACAAATAGGATAGGATACCGCAGACAACTGAGTTTTGGATGAGTTGCTGGCTCGGGATTTCCTCTCCTTGACATATCTCTCTGCCACTGATATGCGCTTAGTTTGAAGGAGGCTGCAATGTATTTTATTTGGTTGCACCGGGTGCAGCAATCCTGGGTGAGCTTCTCCCTGCAAGAAGTTGTCCATTTCTTCACTCAGCCCATCCAATATTTTATTGAACGTCAGCTGAAGAGGGTAGCTAAAGTAAATGTTAGTCACTTGGAAGCAGAGAGAGGAGAAATTACCATGGGGAATGAGGAAATGGCGGTGGCATTGAACAAATTCACAGCAGAAGACACAAATGCCAGAAATAGAGGAAAAGCAAGGGGCTAAAAGAATGAAGAAATGAAGGTAATTAATATCAACAGAGAAAAAAGTGCTGGAGAAACTTAAGGGACTAAATTCCAACAAATCCCCAGCACCTCTTAGAACATAAGGTTCTATAGAGATAGCTGATGTACTGGCTATGATTTTCCAGAATTCCCTAGATTCTGGAATGATCCCAGCAGATTGGAAGTTAGCAAATGTAATTCTGCTATTCAAGAAAGGAGGCAGAGAGAAACCAGGGAACTACAGACCAGTTAGCCTGACACCAGTAATTGGAATGTGCTGGAATCTATTGTTAAGGAAGTCTTAGAAAATAGGAGTTTTTTCAGGATACAAATAGTAGGCTGGATAAATGGGAAACAGTAAATGCAATATTCTTGGATTTTCAAAAGGCATTCGATAAGGTACCGCTCAAGATAAAGGCTCATGGAACAAAAGCAAAATATTGCAGATGCTGGAAACCTGAAATAAAAGCAGAAAATGCTAGAAATACTCAGCATGTCAGGTAGCATTTGTGGAGAGAGAAACAGAGTTAATGATTCAGGTTGATGACCTTTCATCATGGAGTTGAGGATAATATACTAGCATGGATAGAAGACTGGTTAACAGACAGGAAGCAAAACATAGGGACAAGTGAGCCATTTTCAAATTGGCAGGCTGTGACTAGTGGAGTGTCATAAAGATCAGTGTGGGGGCCTCAGCTATTTACAATCTATATCAATGACTTAGACAAAGAGATAGAGAGTGATGTATCTAAATTAAGTGCATGGACAGCAAGTTGACAGATACAGTATAATGTAGGGAAGTGTGAAGTTATTCACTTTGGTCGTAAGAATAAAAAAGCAGAAATTTTTAAAAAGCTGTGAAACTTGTAAATGTTGATGTTCAGAGGGACTTGGGTGTACTTGTACAAAAGTTACCATGCAGCATGCAATTAGGAAGGCAAATAGCATATTGGCCTTGAGGATTGGAGTACAAGAATTAAAGAGTCTTGCTGCAATTGTATCGGGCTTTGGTGAGACCACACTTGGAATAATGTGTGCAGTTTTTGTCTCCATATTTAAGGAAGGATGTACTTGCATTGGAGGCAATACAGCGAATGTTTGCTGGATTTGTCCCTGGGACAAGAGGGTTGTCCTATGAACAGTGGCTGAATAAATTGGGTCCATATTCTCTGGAGTTTAGAAGAATGAGCAGTAATCTCATTGAAATAACATTTATGAAGTATTTGGATGTGCACAGCCTCAATGGGCTGAAGGGCCTTTTACTGTGCTGTAGACCTCTATGATTCTATGATTCTATGAAACATACAAGATACTAAAGGGGCTTGACATGGGAGACATTGAGAGGTTGTTTATCCTGGCTGGGGAATCTAGCACATCAGGGCACAGTCTCAGGATAAGGGGACATTCATTTAAGTACAGACACCCTTTATGAATTGTTAGTCCATCCAGTATCTCAACTACCTCCTCTTTCACCATGATTTCAGCAGTATCTTCTTCCTTGGTGAAGACATGCAAAGTACTCATTTAGTACCTCAGTAGTGATCTCTGGTTCCAGGCATACGTCTCCTTTTTTGTCCCTAGTCTCACCCCTCCTTGTACTACCCCTTTATTATTTATTTGTCTATAAAGACCTTTGGATTCTCTTTTTTGTTAGCTGTAAATCTCTTCTCTTATTTTTTTCTGTCTCTTTGCCTCTCTTATTTACTTTTTTCACTTCCCCTCTGAACTCTCTATATTCAGCCTGGTTCTCATTTGTATTATCAATCTGACCTTGCTTCAACTTACTCATAAACATCATCCAAAGTGCTGTGGCTTTGCTTGCCTTACCTATCCCTCTCATGGGAATGAAACTTGATAGTACCTGAACCACCTCCTCTTTAAAGGCCTCCCATTGTTCTGTTACAGTTTTGCCTGCCAACCAATTCTGCTTTTGTTTTGGATTTCCAGCATCCGCAGTTTTTTTGTTTTTATTTTTTGACTCCAATTTACCTGGGACTGACCTGTTCTCATCCTACTGAAATTAATGCTCCTGCCATTAAGCATTTTTACTATGGATTGCCCCTTGTCTTTTTCTGTAGCCCACCTAAAGCAGCCTGCTTAATTGGCACCACATCCACAAACATTCACTCCCTCCACCACCGATGCCAGTGTGTGTACCACCTACAAGATGCACTGCAGAAACTCATCAAGCCTCCTCAGGTAGCACCGTCCAAACCCACGACCACTACCATCTAGAAGGACAAGGTCAGGAGATAGATGGGAACACCACCACCTGGAAGTTCCCCTCCAAGTCACTCACCATCCTGACTGGGAAATATATCGCTGCTCCTTCACTGTCGCTGGGTCAAAATCCCTCCCTAACAGCACTGTGGGTGTACCTACAACACATGGATTGCAGCGGTTCAAGAAGGCAGCTCATCACCACCTTCTCAAGGTCAAACAGGAATGGACAATAAATGCTGGCCCAGCCAGCAATGCCCACGAGTGACTGAAAAAACAACTCACTGTGTAAAAAAATCTCCTCGTTTCCCCTTGTCTTTATTGCAATTACCTTGGATCTGTCATCTCCAGTTATCCACTCTGCTGCCCATTGAAAAAGTTTCTCCTGTCTACTGTATCAAAACCCTAAATTTTGAACAGCTCTGTTAAATATTCCCATAACCTCCTGTGCTGCAAGGAGAAAAACACCGGTTTTCAATGCTGGTTTTTCTTTGTCATAGAATTATGGCAGCACTGAGGGAGACCATTCAGCCCACGTATCTGTGTCAGTTCTCTGCATGTATAAGTCACCTAGTCCCTCTCCCCTGCCTTTTCCTCATAGCCCTGAATTTGCTATTTTTTTCCCCTCGGGTAATTATCCAATTCCCTTTTGAAAGCCTCTACTGACCCTGTCTCCACCATGGATCCTGACAATGTTCCGGCAATAGTAGTGAAGACTTGTGCTCCAGAACATACGAATTTGGAACAGGAGTAGGCCACTTGGCCCCTCAAGCCTGCTCCGCCATTCAATAAGTTCATGGATGATCTGATTGTAACCTGAATCCCATATTCCTGCCTACCCCTGATAATCTTTCATCCCTTGTTACTCAAGAATCTATCTTGCACAGCCTTAAAAATATTCAAAGATTCTGCTTCTACCGCCTTTTGAGGAAGAGAGTTCCAAAGACTGCTGGGTCAAAATTCATAAACTGCTCTCCTGGATTATGTATCAAACTTCAGAGAAAGATTGTATAGAGCATGTGAGTTGGTTAGGGAACATTTAAAGATATTACAGCAAGTGATGAAAGTGAAGGCAGACAGGAAAGCCACAGCTCGTAGTTTTGTTGCTGGGGGAAAAGTGTTAGTTCTATTACCAGTACTGGGTGAATCGTTAAATGGAAAGTTTAGTGGGCCTTAAAGGATTGAAAAGAAACTGAGCGAAGTAAATTATTTAATAAATACTCCAGATAGAAGAAAGAAGCAGAAGGTGTGTCATGTAAATATGCTTAAAAAGTACTTTGACAAGGAAAAGGAGGCATTAGATTTTTTATACTATTTGATCGTGGGATGTGGGCGTTGATGGCCAGGCCAGCATTTATGACCCATCCCAAGTTGCCCCCTAATTCCTGGGCCATTTAAGAGTCAACCACATTGCTGTGGGTCAGGAGTCACGTGTAGGCCAGATCAGATAAGAACAGCAGATTTCCTTCCATAAAGGACATTAGCGAACCAAATGGGCTTTTACAACAATTGGCAATGGTTTCATGGTCATCCTTAGACTTTTAATTCCAGATTTTTATTGAATTCAAATTCCACCATTTGTTGTGGCAGGATTCAAACCTAGGTCCCCAGAGCATTACTCTGGGCCTCTGGATTACTAGTCCAGTGACAATACCACTGTGTCATTGCCTCCCCCAAGTAAGGAGATAAAGAGATAAGGAGAAAGAGGTAGAAATGAAGGATTCTGAAATTGATTTTCCTCTAATAAAATTGGATAATGAGGTAGTACTTAAAAATTTAAATGTAATATTGAGTTACCTTCTAGACAAGTGTCAAAGTGATTTGGAGAAGCTATTGCAGCCACACAAAGCTATTTGTGGGAATAAGCTGGGGAGGACAAATTTAGCTGCACATGATGTGTGTGTAGAAGTTTCATCTTCATTAAGGCAACATCCTTATAGATTAAATCCAGCAAAGTTATCACAAGTACAGAAAAAAATTTAATTCATGCTTCAAAATGACATTGTTGAGGCTAGTTGCAGCAACTGGAGTTTGTCTATTATGATGGTACCAAAACTGGATGGCACACAAAGACTGTGTGCAGACTATTGAAAGGTGAATATGGTGACAAAAGTGGATTCATATCTTATACCACAGTTGGAAGATTGCATTAAGAATGTGGGACAATCAAAATTTATCACAAAGTTTGACTTGCGAAGAGGATATTGACAAGTACTGTGTTTGGAGAGACCAAAGGAGATATCAGCTTTTGTGACACCAAATGGACTATATCAGTTTAAATTCATGCCATTTGGTATGAAAAATGCACCTGCAACATTTCAAAGATTGATAAAGTAATTGCAGGACTGAGCAATCGTGCTGTTTATATTGACAGCTTGATAGTTTTCAGTCAACCATGGGAGGAGCATTTAAGCATCTAGAAGAATTATTTAGTTGACTACAAGGAGCTAATTTGGTGAAGAACTTGGCTAAAAGTGAATTTGCAAAAGTGTAAGTTACATTTCTAGGCCATACCATTGGACATGGTAAGGTGGCTCCAAGAGATGTGAAAGACAAGGCTTTCATGGATTTCTCTGTTCCTACAACAAAATGAGAAGTTTTGAGTTTCTGGGCATGAGTGGGTTTAACTGGAATTTTGTACCAAATTTAGCAGTGTGGTTGCTCCATTGACTGGACAATTAAAAAAGAACAAGAAGTTTCAATGGAGACAGGAGTGTCAGAAGGCATTTGACAATTTGAAAACTGTATTGACTGTGACACCAGTTTTGGCAATACCCAATTATGCCAAGCAATTTAAGTTGGCCGTTAACACAAGCCATATGGCTGTACTGTTACAAGAAGATGAAACTGGAATTGTGAAACCGATAGGGTATTTTTCACAGAAGTTGAATGTGCAAAAGAGAAGATATTCAATGATTGAAAAGGAGACACTGGGTCTGGTGTTAGCATTGCAGCATTTTGAGATTTATGTTGCAAACAATTCGTCAGAAACAATTGTTTATACAGACCACAATCCTTTAAAGTTTCTGGACAAATTTTGAGACAGAAGTGCAAGGCTGTGCAGATGGAGTTTATCACTGCAGCCATTTAATCTATAGATTATACATGTGGCTGGATGAGAAAATCCAATTGCAGATGCATTGTCAAGAGTTTGAAGCTCAAAGGGGAAATTGGACATTTAAAAACCTGGACACGACTGGAATGATTTCTGCTGGTACCAAAGATTTGTAAATATATATTGTTATGTTAATGCATGCATCTGGTAATAGTGTGAGTATATAGATAAGTATAGGAGGTAGTGTAAGATGAGTTAAGAAAATTAAGCCGTCTTTTTAAATTATGATGGTTAATTTTCCTGTAAGGTGGAAGTGTCATGAAAATATAATAATTCTCATAATATTGTGATTATTGTAAAGGTAGGTTAATAATAGGGTTTGGATAGTTTCTCTGTGTATATGTGTGGGATTTAATTGAATTGGAGACAGCTAGTCTGGAATCTTTGAGTCATCAACAAGAAGCTAGGTTTGAAATGCTAAATACGTAAACATGGCTGAAGTTTTAGAATGTGAGATGTGAGGAAAATTTGCATTTTTAGATAAATTATGTTAGTTTAAATTTCAAAGAGATGGTAGGATGTTACACCTAGCTAGAAGAAGCTAAACCAAACTGTTTATTTTTCCCAAACATTACTGGTAAAATTATTACTATGGAAAGATTTATATTATGAGAAAGGTAAAGTTCCAAAGACATATCGGAACAATGGAATTTGCACTAAGAAGGGAGAAACATGTATAAAGGGAATGAGGCTGTGTGTCAGAGGAGAAGGTATTCTAAGATCTAACAAGTGTAGAAGGACTCCAGCCTATGTGCATCAAGTTGCTGTCTACAGGAACTGAAGCTGAGAAAACTCACTTTGAATATCACTGTTCAGGGTATTGTGTTGCTTAGCCTGGGTCTGTTTAAATCTATTTGTTTTTACGGTTGCCTTAATGGAGGTGAAACTGGAAGCCAGATTAATCAGTGGTTTTAGGAGTTATTATAGTAGGAATTTGTAGACCTATGTATGTGGTTGAAATTTTTTCTGTTGATAATAAATGTTTAATTTAGTTTTCTAAAACCTCTGAAGTTGTGATTGTCTTATTACTTCTGAATTCAGGGCACGCATCTGGAAATAAAATACAAATTGCAAAACTGTTGTGACCAAGTGATCAAGTTTCCCTCGTGGATTTGATCCACCTGGCACACATCATCTACCACATCATAACAAAGCTCAACACCATCCAGGACAAAGCAGCCACTTCATTGGCACCCCATCCACTGCCTTATTCATTCCCTCCTTCACAGATGCAGTGCAGGAACTCACTAAGGCTCCTTTACCAGCAGCTTCCAAACCTACAACTGTTACCATCTAGAAGGACAATGGTAGCTGGTGCATCAGAACAACACCACCTGAAAGTTCCCATCCTAGTCACTCACCACTGACTTGGAAATATATTGCCATTCCTTCATTGTCGCTGGGTCAAAATCCTGAAACTCCCTCCCTAACAGCACTGTGGGTGTACCCACACCACACATACTGTTCAAGAAGGCAGCTCACCAACACCTTCTCAAGGGCAATTAGGGATGGGCAATAAATGCTGGCCTAGGAAGCGATGCTCATATCCCCTGAACAAATATAAAAAAAGTCATCATTGCTTCTTTTGATTGTTTTTCTTAAATCTGTGTCCTCTGGGTTTCGATCCTTCCGTCAATGGGAACAGCTTCTCGTTATCTACTCTGTGCAGACACCTCATCATTTTGAATACCTCGATCAACATTCTCTTCTGCAAGAAAACATCCACAGATTCTCAAATCTACCAACAAAACTGAAGCTCCTTTTCCCTGGAACCATTTTCTGCATCCTCTCTAATGCTTCATATCTTTGCTAAAGTGTAGTGCCCAAAACTGCACACAATACTCCAGTTATGGCAGAACCAGTGTTTTACACAGATTTATCATAACACACTCTTACTGGCAGCTTTCCCTCTTGCCAGATGATGGTTTTCACCATGTTGGTCAACTCTGTGTTTAGCATCACCTTGTGTGGCTCAGGAGCCCCAATGTGGCATGGCAGTCTCTGCTGCAATTGCTGCAGAGGGGGACAGTGGCCTGAGAAGCTGCACCAGTCTCTGCTGCAATTGCTGCAGTGAGAGACAGTGGGCTGAGAAGCTGCACAATTCACTGGCTTCTGTTTTCTCTGGGCCCTCTTCTTGGCCAGCTGAATTTTTCATTTCTGTTCACCTCTTCCAAAACAGTCAGGCTCCAGAGGCCACGGCCATTGGCGACTGACTCCCAGTTGTCCGTATCAATGCCTGCCATCTTCCATTGATTGCAGGTGTCCTTCTAGCAGAGGTATGGACACCAAGGAGGTTGTGACCCAGTGGCCAGTTCGCTATACTTTGGGTATACAGCCATCTGCCAATGAACGTGGGCGAGCAAATGCAGATGTTGTTGGCATAGCAACAACAGCTGATGGAATTAACACGCTCCAGGACTTATGAGTTGGTGACTTTGTCCTGTCAAGAGATGACGAAGATATGTCTGAGACAGTGAAGGTGGAAACTGTTCAACCTTTTTTCCTGCCTGGTGTATGTTGTCCAGGTCTCACCACTGTAGAGGAGTGCGCTGAGGACACAGGCTTGATAAACTCACAGTTTGGTGTTCTCAGTCAGGTTGCTGTTGTTCCACACTCTCTCACTCAACTTGGACATAACAGCTGCAGCTTTTGTGATGTGTGTGTTGTTTTCAGCATCAAGTGACAGATTGCTGCTGGTTGTGGAGCCTAGATATGTGAAGCTAGCAGCCACCTCCAGTGTCACATTGTCAATGCTGATAGCTGGTGATATGACAATATCCTGGACCCTGACATTTGTCTTCCTGATGCTGATGGTCAGGTCTGAGGGAGTCTGCCCATTTGCTACTGTAAGTGTTCCTCAGTATGGAATGTTAGTGCGACATTGCTAGCATCGAGCAACTCTCTGATGAGGACCTGGTGCGCCTTTGTCTTGCATCTCAGGTGAGCAAGTTTGAACAGCTTCCCATCAGTTCTGGTGTGTAAATAGACACCCTCTATAGGTGAACTGAAGGCATATGACAGCAGCAAAGAGAAGAATACGCCAAATAATGTTGGTGCCAAAACACAACCCTGTTTGAACTCTGGGGGAGACTGAGTTAGATCACCCACTTGGCATTTCTGGCTGAAGATTGTAGCAAATGCCTTATCTTTTGTATTGATATGCTGGGCTCCCCCATATTTGTGGAGCTTCCTCCTCCAGTGAGTTGTTTAATTGTCCATCAGCATTCATGACTGAATGTGGCAGGATTGCAGAGCTTAGATCTGAACCATTGAACAAGAAAAGAACAAAGAAAAGTACAGCACAGGAACAGGCCCTTCAGCCCTCCAAGCCTGCGCTGATCATATTGCCCATCAACTAAAACATTTTGCACTTCCAGTGTCTGTATCCGTCTATTTCCAACCTTTTCATGGATTTGTCAAGCTGCAACACAAAACTGAAATAAATTTTAAAACAAAACTTTTTGGTGCCAGTGAATACAGTTTAAAATCAAATGACAGATGTGTGTGTTTGGTTAACCATTTTCTTCTTTACATCCTGAGGTTCCTTGAGGTGTTTTGTCTGCTCTTTATGTAAATGAAAGTTGCAGTTGCTGCTATTAGAACACAATAGCTCTGTCTCCAGACTTTCCTGCGTATGCCAACTAAGGAATTGTGGTTCTTTGCAATATTATTAATATTGCAGATCTAGTTCAGCCAAATGTGTCATGTGGTCATCTTCACAGCTTGTTTAAGGCCCAGTTTAACCATGTGGCTCTTTGTTAGTGAAAAAATGAAAAACAATGAATGGATAACAATTACATATGATAAAAGCAAAAAACTGCAGATGCTGGAAATCCAAAACAAAAACAAAAATACCTGGAAAAACTCAGCAGGTCTGACAGCATCTGCGGAGAGGAACACAGTTAATGTTTTGAGTCCGTATGACTCTTCAACAGAACTAAGGAAAAATGGAAAAGAGGTGAAATATAAGTTGGTTTAAGGAGGGGTGGGACAAGTAGAGCTGGAGAGAGGGCCAATGATAGGTGGAGATAGCCAAAAGATGTCATAGACAAAAGGACAAAGGTGATGATATTATCTAAGGAATATGCTAATAGGTGACATTAAGGGTAGAAAGCAGGACGAGCAAGGTACAGATAGCCCTAGTGGGGGTGGGATGGGGGGAAGGGATTGAAATAGGCTGAAAGGTAGAGATAAAACAATGGATGGAAGTACATTTAAAAATAATGGAAATAGATGGGAAAAGAAAAATCAATATAAATTATTGGAAGAAAGGGGGTGGGGATGGAGGAGAGAGTTCATGATCTAAAATTGTTGAACTCAATATTCAGTCTAGAAGGCTGTAAAGTGCCTAGTCGGAAGATGAGGTGCTGTTCCTCCAGTTTGCCTTGAGCTTAACTGGAACATTGTAGCAGGCCAAGGACGGACATGTGGGCATGAGAGCAGGGTGGAGTGTTGAAAGGGCAAGCGACAGGGAAGTCTGCGTCATGTGTGCAGACAGACTGAAGGTGTTCAGCAAAGTGGTCACCCAGTCTGCGTTTTGTCTCTCCAATGTAGAGGAAACCGCATTGGGAGCAATGAATGCAGTAGACTAAATTGAGGGAAGTGCAAGTGAAATGCTGCTTCACTTAAAAGAAGTGTTTGGGCCCTTGGATGGTGAGGAGAGAGGAAGTAAAGGGGCAGGTGTTACACCTTCTGTGGTTGCAATGGGAAGGTGCCGTGGGAGGGGGTTTGAGGTGTAGGGGGTGATGGAGGAGTGGACCAGAGTGTCCCAGAGGGAACAATCCACTGGGGGGGTGGGGGGGGGGTGTGGTGAAGGGAAGATGTGTTTGGTGGTGGCATCATGCTGGATGGTGGAAATGGCAGAAGATGATCCTTTGAATGCGGAAGCTGGTGGGGTGATAAGTGAGGACAAGGGGGACCCTATCATGGTTCTGTGAGGGAGAGGAAGGTGTGAGGGCGGATGCATGGGAGATGGGTTGGACACAGTTGAGGGCCCTGTCAACCACCGTGGGTGGAAAACCTCTGTTAAGGAAGAAGGAAGACATGTCAGAGGAACTGTTTTTGAAAGTGGCATCATCACAACAGATGCGACGGAGGCGAAGGAACTGAGAGAATGGGATGGAGTCCTTACAAGAAGCGGGGTGTGAGGAGCTGTAGTTGAGGTAGCTGTGGGATTCGGTAGGCTTGCAATGAATATTGGTGGACAGTCTATCATCAGAAATTGAGACAGAGAGGTCAAGGAAGGGAAGGGAAGTGTCAGAGATGGATCATGTGAAAATGATGGAGGGGTGGAAATTGGAAGCAAAATTAATAAATTTTTCCAGGTCCAGACAAGAGCATGAAGTAGCACCGAAGTAATCATTGATGTACTGGAGAAAGAGTTGTGGGAGGGGGCCGGAGTAGGACTGGAACAAGGAATGTTCCACATACCCCATAAAGAGACAGGCATAGCTGGGGCCCATGCGGGTACCCATAGCCACACCTTTTATTTGGAGGAAGTGAGAGGAGTTTAAGGAGAAATTGTTCAGTGAGAGAACAGGTTCAGCCAGATGGAGGAGAGTAGTGGTGGATGGGGATTGTTCAGGCCTCTATTCGAAGAAGAAGCGGAGAGCGCTCAGACCATCCCAGAGGGGGATGGACGTGTAGAGGGATTGGACGTCCGTGGTGAAGAGGAGGCGGTTGGGGCCAGGGAACTGAAAATTGTTGATATGATGTAGGGTGTCAGAGGAATCACGGATGTAGGTGGGAAGGGACTGGGCAAGGGGAGAGAGAATGGAGTCAAGATAGCAAGAAATGATTTCAGTTGGGCAGGAACAGGCTGACACGATTGGTCTGCCGGGACAGTCCTGTTTGTGGATTTTGGGTAGGAGGTAGAAGCGGGCTGTCCAAGGTTGGGCGACTATGAGGTTGCTAGCTGTAGAAGGAAGATCTCCAGAGGAGATAAGGTCAGTAACAGTCCTGGAAACAATGGCTTGATGTTCAGTGGTGGGGTCATGGTCCAGGGGGAGGTAGGAGGAAGTGTCTGCGTGTTGACGCTTAGCCTCTGCGAGGTAGAGGTCAGTGCACCAGACAACAACAGCACCATCCTTGTCAGCAGGTTTGATGACAATGTCAGGTTTGGACCTGAGAGAATGGAATGCAGCAAGCTCACAGGTTAGAGTGGGTGAGAGGAGCAGAGAAATTGAGACGATTGATGTCATGCCGACAGTTCTCAATGAAAAGTGCAAGAGAAGGCAAGAATCCAAAAGGGGGTCCAGGTGGAGGGAGAATATTGGAGTGGGTAAAAGGAATGGGGAAAGGACTCCTGTCCAAAGAAGTGAGCATGGAGACAAAGGTGGTGGAAGAAGGGTTCAGCATCGTGCTGAGCCCAAAATTCATTGAGGTGAGGGTGCAAGGATATGGAACTGAGTCCTGATAAGGAGAAACTGAATACAATTACAGTTTTATAGCTTGGGGTTAGTCAACATTATGACACCAAAGGCACATTTACAATAGAACATATCGTTGAAGTGATAATCTTCTGTGTGATAGAGTGTGATGGTCTTACATGGACTGGTTTACTTTGAAACTGAAGTTGTACTAGTTCTGCTTGCACAAAATCAGGGAGATGGAATGTTGTTATACCCAATATCATGGGAAATTCTTTATAAGTATTATGCATATTATTTCAAGGAACTGGATCTCCCAATTAATAAGTGATCTTATTGATCATTGATCTGTCCCATATCCTGGAAATGGGGTTATTTTAATATTGAGGGTGAAGTGGAGAGGTTGCAGGGTAGAGTGATAGAGTGCTGGAAATGTTTTCCATTACTGGACTGCCTGTCTCCAAATAGCATTTGATCTCTTGGATTGATTGCTATTTGGGAGAGGCATTGCAGCTGTGATGGAGATTAAATACTTAGATTTGAAGTTTATTGGGAGTTCTTCTCTCCGATTCAAACCCAGTTTACAGAGAATCATTTGTTGTTCTTTACACAGAGAGTGGTGAGAATGTGAAACTCGTTGCCACGTGGAATGATTGAAGCAGGTAGTATTTAAGCGGAGGCTTGATGCTTACATGAGGAAGAAGGATATGGGGGTAGGGTGGGAAGAAATAATTATTGTGGAAGACGGTTTGTGTGGAGTATAAACACCAGCCTAGCCCAGATGGGCCAAATAGCGTATTCCCGTGTTGTAATTTACAGCTGTCTATGACATGTATATTTCTCTTGTAATGGCAGACTTGTGTTGAATATACAGGAGGTATAAGTGGCAAAATCTCTGGAGCAATTCCGCACCTTACCAATCTCATGACAGCAAGATGGATGAGCTGGCAGCCGGGATTCACTGCAGCAATGATCTACATCAATGATGTAAAAATGAGGTCATAGATTTAAAATCATTGGTAAAAGATCCAGAGAGGAGATGAGGAAACACTTTCTCACTCGTTTATCCAGATCTAGAATGCTCCATCTGTAGGGATGGTGGAAGCTGATGCAATAAATATTTTTAAAAAACAGTTGTCAGTGGGAAAATGCGTAAATCCATTAAGGAGATAGTAGCAGGATAGTTAGAAAATCAAAATACAATCAGGCAGAGTCAACATGGCTTTGTGAATGGGACATTGTGTCTGGCAAAATTATCAGAGTTCTTTGAGGATGTAACAAGTAGGGTGGATAAAGGGGAACCAGTAGGTGTAATGTATTTGGATGTTATGGCAAAGCCGATGGTAAATGCTGAGTTGCTCAAAACCCAAAGGGAAACTTGAAACAATTTGTTTTGCAATTTGTATAAATTCTGAGATATGCGCCTTGAATTCAGTAGTAATAAGACCACCAAGTCTTATGGGTTTTTACAAAACTAGATTAAACATTTATTAATAAGGGAAATTATTTTAAGCACATACATATGTCTAAAAATTACTACTATAATAAATTCTAAATCCCCTAAGTAATCTGACTCCCTGTTACATTTTCATTAAGGCAAGAGTGAGACACATAGATTTTAAAAGGTGACACATAATACTCTTAAACCAACTAAATTCAAAGGGAGTATCCTTAACTTCAGTTCTTTGTAGACAGCAGCTTGAGGCATAGATCCTGAAGGCTTTTCACTCTGATTAGATCTTAAAATGCCTACCCTTACACCCAGCCTTCCCTCCTTTATATATATTTTCCCCTTTGAATGCCAATTCCCATTGTTTCACTATGTCTTTAGTTTTACCAGTAATCTTTGGGAAAAATATACACACTTTCTGAACTTCACCTGGCTAGGTGACACATTTAATCCTTTCTTTGAAAACAATCTAGTCTGCTTTATTTAAAAATGTAAATGTTCCCTTGACACCTATGCTACCTAACATTTTAAACCTAACTCATCTTCTACCACATCAAAGCCCTCAGACCAGCTGCTTTTATTCCAATTAAGTCACACAAAAATACAGACACAGATACCACTATTTTACAATAAATTCCAATAACATTATGAGCATTATTATATCTTCCTGACATTGGATTTCCAAAAGGCATTCAACAAGGTGCCACTTAAAAGGAAATCACACAATATATGAGCTCATTGCGTTGGGGGTAATATATTAGCATGGATAGAGGATTTGCTAACTGGAAACAGACAGTCAGGATAAATGAGTAATTTTAGGATAACAAACTGTACCTAATGAAGTACCACAGGGATCAGTGCTGGGGCCTCAACTATTTAGAATCTATATTAATGACTTGGATGAAGGGACTAACTGTACTGTAACCGAATTTGCTGACAGTACAAAGATGGGTAAGAAACCATGTGAGGAGGATACAAAGAATCTGCAAAGGGATATAGATAGGTTAAATGAGTGGGCAAAACTTTAGCAGATGGAGTATAATATGGGAAAATGTGAGGTTATCCACTTTGACAAGAAGAATAAAAAAGCACAATATTAATTAAATGCAGAGACATTGAAGAAAGCTATGGCTATGGATCCTTGTACATGAATCTCAAAATATTAGCATACAGGTGCAGCAAGCAATTAGAAAGGCAAATGGAATGTTGGCCTTTATTGCAAGGAGTTGGGAATATCAAAGTTGGGAAGTTTTGTGACAACAGTACCAGGCATTGGTGAGACCATACCTGTGCACGTTTTTGGTCTCCTTACTCAAGGAGAGATATACTGGCTTTAGAGCCATACCTAACACAAAGGAAGATGGTTGTGGTTGTTGGAAGTCAATCATCTCAGTCCCAGAACATCACCACAGGAGTTCCTCATGATAATATCCTAGGCCCAACCATCTCCAGCTGCTACATCGTTGACCTTCCTGCTATAAGGTTAGAAGTGAGGATATTTGCTGATGATTGCGCAATATTCAGCACCATTTGTGACTCCTCAGATACTGAAGCAGTCCATGTCCAAATGCAGCAAGACCTGGACAACAACCAGGCTCGGGCTGACAAGTGGCAAGTAACATTCCCGCCACACAAGTGCCGGGCAATGACAATCTCCAACAGGAGAGAATCTAACCATCATTCCTTGACATTCAATGGCATTATCATCACTGAATCCCCCACTATCAACATACTGGGGGGTTACCATTGACCAGAAACCGAACTGGACCAGCCATATAAATACTGTGGCGACAACAGCAGGTCAGAGGCTAGGAATTGTGTGGCAAATACTCACCTCCTGACTCCCCAAAGCCTGTCTACCATCTACAAGGTACAAGTCAGGAGTGTGATGGAATATTTTCCAATTGCCCAGATTAATGCAACTCCAACAACACAAGAAGCTTGATACCATCCAGGACAAAGCAATCCACTTGATTGGCACTCCACCCACAAACATTCACTCCCACCACCACTGACGCACAATGGCAACTGTGCATACCATCTGCAAGATGTAACTGCAGGAACTCACCAAGGCTCCTTAGACAGCATCTTCCAAACCCAAGACCACTACCATTTAGAAAGACAAGAACAGAAGGCAGATGGGAACACCACCACCTAGATGTTCCCCTCCAAACCATTCACCATACTGACTTGGAAATACATCGCCATTCTTTCACTGTCACTGGATCAAACTTTTCCCTAACAGCAATATAGGTGTACCTATACTACATGGACTGCCGTAGTTCAAGAAGGCAGCTCACCCCCACTTTCTCAAGGGCAAGTAGGGATGGGCAATAAATGCTGGCCTAGCCAGCAGCGCTCACATCTCATGAACGAACGTATAAAAAAAGCTACGCTCCAGCATCTCCCCCTGCCCTACAAGGAAAGGTTGAGACTAATCCCATTGGAGCCTAAAAGTGTGAGAGGAGATCTTATTGAAACAAGATTCTGAGGTGGCTTGGCAGGATAGATGCTGAGAGGATGTTTCCCCTTATGGGGGAATCCCGAACCGGGGGCACACTTTAAAAATAAAGGGATTCCTATTTCTTCTCTAAGGAGGTTGTTAATCTTTGGAATTCTCTTCCCTAGAGAGCAATAGAGGCTGAGTCATTGAATATATTCAAGGCTGAGTTGGACAGATTTTTGAACAACAAGGGAGTTAATGGTCATGAGGGACAGGCGGGAAAGTGGAGTTAAGGCCACAATTAGATCTGTCATGACTTTTTTGACTGGTGGAGTGGGCTCCAGGAGCAGAATTGCCTACCCCTGCTCCTATTTTTATGTTCTTATTAATGTACATACATTTTTTTGTGGATGAAGAGCATCTCAAAGGGGGCTCAAAGGAATACGAAGGACAGGAATTATAAAGAGAGTAAGAACATAATAGGAACAGGAATAGACCTCGAGCCTGCACCACTATTCAGTAAGATCATGGCTGATCTTGTGTTTCGATTTCCACATTCCCATCTAAACCTGATAACCTTTGATTCCCTTGCCTAACAAGAATCTATCTACCCCTGCCTCAAAAATATTCAATGACCCTGCCTCCACCATCCTCAAAAAATTTCTCCTCATCTTTGTCCTAAAAGAGCAACCCCTAATTTTAAAACAGTGCCCCCTAATTCTGGACTCACCCACAACAGAAAACATCCTTTCTACGTTCACCTTGTCAAGGCTGTTCAGGATCTTGTATATTAACAATAAAATCATCCCTCACTCTTCTAAACTCCAGTGAAAACAAGCCCAGTCTGTCCAACCTTTCTTCATAAGGCAACCCACTCATTCCAGGTATCAATCTAGTAAACTTCCTTTGAACCGCCTCCATCCACAAAAAGTCCCATATTGTCAGCGTCTCAAATAGCCATTCCTAACCAAACTCCTACTGCCCGGCTTCGAATGCTGATCTCTGTTTAAACTGTGGGCAGAGATGTGAAGACGGATGTTTGGCACCTTTAAACCAGACAGCTCCATGTTCTTAGGGCTCGTCAGCCTTAATTGGCAATCTACCTAGGAGAAGTTAACTCTGATTTCAAAACTCCCCAGTTATCAGTTAACTAGCAAGATATATGAAAGCTTAAAGTGCCCTCAACAATCTGGGGAATCGGAAGAAAAGGAACCCTAAACACAATCCATTCTCCCTGCACATAAGGCTGCTCATACATTTCGACCATGGTGAATGGAAAGAACAAGACTGCTAGTCGTCACATAAAACTTGCTCATGCAATGTCAGAACACTTCTAGGCAATAATACAAGACCAGATCACAGAACAGCCCTCATATGTAGAATGCTAGACAGGTACAACATCAACATAGCTGCTTTAAGCGAAACAAGACATGCCGAGGAGTCTCAACTTGATGAGGTTGGTGCAGGCTACACATTTTATTGGATTGGCATGTCCAAGGACCAGCCTCCGCAGTCAAGCATGGGCTTTGTCATTCAATAGAACTAGCACACAAGCTTCACTCGCTCCCTATGGGAATGAGTGATCGACTCATGGTTCTTTGTTTAAGTTTTGCCAGTAACCATCATTTTCTTTTCATTATTCATTCACAGGGTGTGCACTTCACTAGCTAGGCCAGCATTTATTGCCCATCCCTAATTGCCCTTGAGAAGGTGGTGGTGAGCTGCCTTCTTGAACCACTGCAGTCATGTGGTGTAGGCACACCCACAATGCTGCTAGGGAGGGAGTTCTAGGATTTTGACCTAGCGACAGTGAAGGAGCAGCGATTTAATTCCAGGTCAAGGTGTTGTGTGGCTTGGTGGTGGTGTTCCCATGTATCTGCTGCCCTTGTCCTTCTGGGTGGTAGAGGTTGTGGATTTGGAACGTGCTGTTGAAGTAGCTTTGGTGAGTTGCTGCAGTGCATCTTGTAGCTGGTACAGGCTGCTGCCACTGTGCATCGGTGGTGAAAGAAGTGAATGTTTGTGGATAGGGTACCAGTAAAGTGGGTTGCTTTATCCTGGATAGTGTTGAGCTTCTTGATTGTTGTTGGAGCTGCATTCATTCAGGCAAGTGGAGAGTATTCCATCACATTCCTGACTTGTGCCTTGTAGATGGTGGACAGACTTTGGGGAGTCAGGAGGTGAGTTACTCACCACAGAATTCCCAGCCTCTGACCTGCTCTTTTGTACTTATATGGCTGGTCGAGTTCAGTTTCTGGTCAATGGTAATCCCCAGGATGTTGATAGTGGGGGATTTAGTGATGGTAATGCCATTGAATGTCAAGGTGAGATGATTGGATTCTCTCTTGTTCAAGATGGTCATTGTCTGGCAATTGTATGGCCATTGTTACATTGCGTAAATGTAACTTGCCATTCATCAGCCCAAGCCTGAATGTTGTCCAGGTCTTGCTGCACATGGATATACAAAAATCTATACAAACAAATTCATGGACTCCTTCAGTATCAGAATTGTCGCAAATGGTGAACATTGTATAATCATCAGCAAACATCCCCACTTCTGACTTTATGATGGAGGTGTTATGGACAGGAGGGAGGTTAATTTAAACAGTCCTGATTTCTCCTCCATCCATAAACAGAAAGGGGTTTTGATTTGCTTTCCTCTTTGTTAGTGGTGGTGTGTTTCACAGCCCTTCAGTTTTGCTGTGATCCAATTTTCTATTATTAACTGCACAGCAAACTCAAGATAAGATGAACTCAAAGGGTTAGTTTATTTTCACAAACTAAAAACGCGGTAGGGGTGTCACTACGTAGCCCCCTGTGCATTCATACAGTAAAAGGAGGATAGAGAAAGAAAGATTTACAGGGCAAAGACCACAGAGAAAAGAATTATTGTTTCACTTGTGTCCAGTCCAGAATTAAAGTCCAATGGTATATTCCTTCACAAGAGGTCAGCAAGCTGAACTGATGCTGGATAATTTAGTTTTCCAGTAGAGTTGACTTCCACAATGAGAGAGGCACATAGAGATGAATCCATTCTTGTAGACAATGGTACAGAAGTTCCAATTATAACAGTGTAGGTGGGGCCAGGTATTCAGCTTGAACAGACCCCCTTTTCTTTACTGCTGCTAGATAGACAGAAAAATGGCAGACTCAGGTTTCTTTCCGCCACAAGGCAATGTTACGGATTCCATCAGCTAGGGGTTCATGTTACATGACTCCCACATCTCCACTCTCGCTTTGACAAAGGGTGTGTATCCCTTTGTCTGGGTCCGTGAGATTGTTAATGTTCCAACCATTAAGTCTTGAACAGGAGGTTGAGAGGTCTTTTGCCCTGGGGGATGAGTTGGCTCCAGTTGGCCAGGCCTGGCTTATGGAATGTGGGTGGCCTTTGAGTTCCCTTTGAATTTGGTCTCAGTAGCCCACAGTGGGGGTTTGGGTCTCTTTAGAGATACCGAGGTGACAGTATTGTTCAAGGGTCACAAACAGACATTGCTTCAGCCATTTTAAAAAGGGTATTTGTCTACTTCTTAAAATTTTAAGAATTAGCCATGAGGATTTATCTATGTTATAAAAGTATGGAGTGTGGGAGGTCTTAGCCCCCTGGCAATGGGAAGGATAGCAGCTGAAGATGGTTAGGCCTAGGACACTACCCTGAGGAACATTTGAAGTGATGTGCTGGGACTGAGATGATTGACTTCCAACAACCACAACCATCTTCCTTTGTGCTAGGTATGATTCCAACCAGCAAAGAGTTTTACCCCCAATTTCTACTGACTCCAGTTTTGCTAGGGCTCCTTGACGCCACACTTTGTCCAATGCTGCCTTGATGTCAAGGGCAGTCATTCTCACCTCACTTCCTTAGCTCAGCTCTTTTGTCCATGTTTGGACCAAGGCTATAATGGGGTCAGGAGCTGAGTGGCCCCTAGCAGAACCCAAACTGAGCATCAGTGAGCAGGTAATTTCTGAACAAGTGCCACTTGATAGCACTTTCGCTGATGATCGAGAGTAGACTGATAGGGTGGTAATTGCCTGGGTTGGATTTGTCCTGCTTTTTGTGTACAGGACATACCTGGGCAATTTTCCACATTGTCAGGTAGATGCCAGTGTTATAGCTGTACTGGAACAGCTTGGCTAGGACAGCTCATTAGTGCCTGCACTCCAACAATGACAAATACAGATGAGGTTAAAGAAGCATTCTATGACGACCCCAGCAAGATAATGAGAGTACCACCCATGAGGACAAACTCATTATTCTTAGCAATTTCAATGCCTGAGTGAGCTCAGACCGAAATACATGGAGAGGAGTAGTAAGACACCACAGTATTGACAAATCAAAATTCAATGGCCAGTTCCTTCTCTCAAGTGCAGCATGTTTGACCTAAGCACCATGGACAGAATCTTCTGGCAAGCACACAAACTGAAAGCAACACAGGTACACCCCAGATCCAAACACTGGCATTATATAAACACTGGAAAAGACTTGTTTGACAACAATGAACAAGACATTGACAAGTTTCTAGGCAAAGTGCACAACGCTTACAGATCTTACATATCTGATAAAAAATCACCAGCAAGGAACGCCAAATACCATCATGCAAAACAAATGCCGCAGGTCCAACTTTGAGGGATGAAGAACTGATAGTGGGAAAATAAGGCTAATGAGTCTCAAGCAGCTGTTGATAAAATGACCTGAAGGCTCTACAAGATGATCTGCAGTCAGTCTGTGGTCCCAAAACCAATGGTGTGACACCCAGGGGATGGCAATCAGCTCCTAACAAATATGCATGAGATTCTCTCTTATCGCGCACAGCACTTCAGCAATCTCCTTAACCAATAATCCATAGTGTGCAACGATGCCACTGAGTCACTTTCACAGCACTGCACTCTGAAAGAGCTTGCTCTCAGTCCTTCTCAGGCGGAAGTCACAAAGGCCATAAGGCACCTTTGCACGGGCAAGTCGACAGGAGTTGATGGCATCCCATCCAACATATCCAAGTACAGACTGGTTAGGAAACTCACTCATCTCTTCTGCAAACCAGGGTGCAGTGCCCCAAGGCTACAAGGATACCTCAGAAACCTCTCTCTACAAACAGAAATCATCGTGGAATATCACTTCTTTCAACAACAGGGAAAATTCTTGCAAGGTGCAAAATTGGATTGTTACTCACCTCATTGACTCCGTGTACCCAGAATCACAATGTGACTTCCATGCAGGACGGGGGAACAATGGATATCAAACTTTGCAGCACATCGAATTCAAGAAAAGTTCTGTCCACAGAATAAGGGCCTCCAAATGGTGCTTGTTGACCTGACCAAGCCTTTTGATACAATAAACCGGAAAGGCCTTGGAAGGTTCTGTACAAAAATTGTTGCCCTGAAAAGATGATCAGTGTCATTTGTTCATTGCACCACAATGGCATGATGGCCAGTGTGATGCAAAGTGGTATCATTGGATGCCTTTTCTGTCACCCACAGCAGCAGCTAAGGGTGTGTATTGGCCCCAGCTCTGTTTGCCATATACTTCTCGGTCATGCTCTAGTACACACTCAAATATCTTGACACAGGAATACATTTTCAATTCTGGACAGAGAGCAACCTGTTCAATGTGCTAAGGCTCAAGGCTTGCACAAAGTTTAATGAGCAGCTACTGAGTGTGCTCTCAAGCACATAGCTGATCACTTTGCTCTGGCCTCAGAACATTTTGGCCTGACAATAATAAAAAAAAATTGTGAAGGGCAAATGAAACTGGGGAATACACAATAACTGGGAGGACATTGGGAGGGGTAGAGGAAGTGAGGGACCTTGGAGTGCATGCCCACAGGTACCTGAAGATGGTAGGACAGGTGGATAAGGTGGAAAAGAAAGCATATGGAATGCTTTCCTTTATTGCACAAGGTATAGAATACAAAAGCAGGGATGTGATGATGGAATTATATAAAATGCTGGTTAGGCCATAGTTGGAATTTTGTGTACAGTTCTGGTCACCACATTACAGGAAGGATATAATTGCTCTGGAGAGAGTACAGAGGAGATTTACAAAAATGTTGCCAGGGCTTGAAAATTTCAGCTATGAGGAAAGTTTGGACAGGCTGGGGTTAGTTTCCTTGGAACTGAGGAGGCTGAGGGGTGACCTGATTGAAGTGTAAAAGCTTATGAGGGGCCTAGATAGAGGAGACAGGATGTCCTGTTTCCCTAGCAGAGAGGTCAATTACCAGGGGGCACAGATTTAAGGTGATTGGTAGAAGGGTTAGAGGGGACATGAGGAAAATCTTCTTCACCCAGAGGTTGGTGGGTATTTGGAATTCACTGCCTGGTCTGGTGGTGGAGACAGAAACCCTCAACTCAACCTGGATCTGCACCTGAAGTGCTGTAACCTGCAAGGCTATGGAACAGGTGCTGGAAGGTGGGATTAGAATGGACTGCTAGTTTTTTATTTTTTGGCTAGCGTGTACATGATGGGCTGAATGGCCTCTTTGATTTGGGGAAGAGTTACTTGTAAATGCAATGCTCTCAAATTTGAAAAAAAGGGTCTTAAAGATAAAGCGTGGTCAGTACGCTAAGAGGAAGTTGCTTTCCCAGAGACTATTGTTAGCTTTCCTGGGTAATGGGATAAACAGCCCTCAGCCATTGTGTTGGAAATACTTTTGATCTCTGTCTATCTGTGCAGCCGGAGTGAGGAAGAGAGACACATAGACAACTAAAAGGCAACCCAACATTTTGGAGAAAAATGCTGCAAATGATGGGAGACTGAAGAGACTCAGATAACTTACAGGAGGTTGAGCTACAGTATGTATCACTTGCAGATCTGAATTATAACAGTACCATTTAAAGTTAGAACAGAACCTCATCTGACTACACCTTCTGGACTTAACACTGAGTTCAACAATTTTGGATCATAACCTCTGCCTCTCCTTTATTCATTTTTTTTTGCAGGTTTGGTTTTGACTTGTATCTTTATTTTTTCATATTGCAGTTGGATGGCTACTATGCAGCCATTCACATCTCATCTGGATCTATGTTTTGTTTCTTCACTATAACCTTTATCAGTCCCTTTGGCTTTTGTTCCATGAAACCTTTTATCATTTAATCTCCCCTGCCCTTCACCCAATCACAGACTTTCCCTTTTGTTCTTCCACTCCCTCTCGCCCTACCACTTGATCAAAACCTATTACATGTCTAACTTTCCTCCATGAAGAAGGGTCATCACAATCTGTTTCTCTCCAAAGTTGCTATCTGACCTGCTGAATATTATAGTTGAAGGGTCTGGCACATACCGGGTTTATGTGGGACTGAGCACAGTACCAACCCACACAGTGATGTAAGAAGGCACATGATCTGGACCCATGGTCAATCCAGTGTTGGATTGAGCATTGTCTATCAGCAAGCATGGAGACAGCTCCTAGTTTGTACCCTTTACTGTATATTTGTAAATTGTTCTAAGAGTGAATAAACACTTAACACAACGCATGTATGACTCCGAGGACCTCTTCTGACCTATCTAACTGTAACCAACACCCTACAACATGGTAGCAGCTTATGGAAAAACACAACACCTTGAAGAAAAAGCAGAGAATAACTAAAATGCTGGAAGACTGAAAAAAAAATTCTGCAAAGTGGCCCAACCTGGAAAAAAAGGTCCAATGTGCAACTGACGAATCCAGAGATCACATAGAGGTCCAGTTTGAATATCCAGAGATTATGGAGGCAGCAGACCTAGCAGAGGTGAGCTAAAACTTTTAAATTCCAGAATAAAGCAAGTCTAAAGAGCTTCTAGATAGTTCAGTGGTCAGAACTTGCCACTTAAAAACTCCATCTGAAAACCCGGATTCCCAAATCAGTGCCTGAAACATCCAAGCTTGCTGAGAGAAGTAAAAAATATTAATTCAGGATAATCACAACTACAGAATCAGCTTTAAAGACCAGTGGAGACCAGGATTCAACACTAACATGACTTTAAAGAATAGCACTGAAACAAAGATGTCTACAGCCAGCCGATCAAAGCTGCCATTGTTTAAAATTTTTTCAAGGCTGATCACAAGCACCACTGCAGCAGGAATTCACCAAAATAAGTAAATGTGGATAAACCCTTTGTCTTCCAGTGAAAGGCTGCGCCATCTTGAATTTCAGCAACTTCTTAAAACCGTTCGTACACTTTAAAAATTTTTAATCATGGATCAGAAATCCACTCTTGCAGAACAATTTGGACTTATTCAAGGTTCAGAACAATCACAAAATTGGGGACTTTGGAGAAAGAGATTCCTTAGATACATGATTGCTCCATATCTGGGGGGAGGCAGTGGCATAGTGGTATTGTCACTGGACTAATATTCCAGAGACCATGGGTAATGCTCTGGGGATCCAGGTTCAAATCCCACCATGGCAGATGGTGAAAGTTCAATTCAGATTGAATTTAATGTTAAAAATCTGGCATTGAATGTCTGGTGACAATAAAACCATTACTGATTGTTATAAAAACCCATCTAGTTCACCAATGCCCTAAAGAAATCTACTGTCCTTACCTGGTCTGGCCTACATGTGACTCCAGACCCACAGCAACATGGTTGACTCATAAATGCCCTCTGGCATGGGCAGGCAATGCCCACACCCCATGAACAAAAAAAAAGACAGAAGCTGAACAAGTTAACATGCTGCTTTATTTAGTAGGCCCAATGGACAAGGAATCAACAAATCATCTGCTAAATTTGAACAAGTATGAAAATCAGTTGATGTTTATTTTAACCTATGAAGCATCAAAATCCTCAAAAGGTCTAAATTTAATAAGCGTGCCCACCAGGCACAAGAACCTGTTGACTCATTCATTAATGATTTGTACAGGATGGCTGTGAATTGTGAATGCAGAGACCTAAAATCTGAACTTATCAGGGATAGAATAGTTGTAGCAGGAGTGGACAACACACTCTCAGACATCCTGTAAGCGATGGAAGATCTGTCAAGAAAGTTATCCAGATTGTTAGGCAGTCAAAACTCCATGTATAGCACAGGACAATTTTAAGAGAAGAAAGTAAACCATGGTACAGAGGAAACCCCACAGTCCAATTAAACAGCACAAAAACAGGGACACTCCAGGCCAAGGGAAGCAATACCTTAACTGACCAGTAGAGCGACCATGCCAGCACTGTGGAGCAAAGATCAGGCAAGATCAATGTCCTGCAATTTCAGCCCAATGCTTTCAGTGCAATAGGATTGGTCACAACAGCAAACTGCACAAGACAAAAACTCTGAAACACACAGAAGGCCCAGAGATTATCCATGAGGCCAAGACAACAAGCCTGGAAGGCACACAGCCATGCTCCTTGGGTGAGGTCAAGGATCCTGGTTTTGCATTTTGGAATGCAGACATTTCAGTCAATGGCCATTTAATAAATCTTAAACTAGACACAGGAGCTAGCATAATACTCCTGTTGGACAAAGAACCGTGGTGAAAAGGCCTCTGGCTTCGAACAACAGACACAACACTATGTGCCCGGAGGAATCGACTTCCGGTCATAGGTATGATTCTGGAACCATTAAGGTATGGCGTCAAACAAATCTTCGAGCTGGTCTACATCATCCATAACCAGCCTCTCTCTCTGAGCAGAGATGCTTGTGTAGCCCTGGATCTCATCAAAATGGCAGAAGGTATCAAAGTCAACCACTGTCGTTAATCATACAGAAGTACAAGTTCCTGAGTACTCAAACAAAAAAATGGTATCCTAATTGGGACTTTAGCTCTGAACTGTCTTCTCTCTTTGCGCAGCAGCTTTGTCCATTCTCGTTACAGGTGTCATAAAACCTTCAATAGTCAAACCAGCCATCCACGCAGGAGGTAACCACAACACGTCCAGTGGAGGATGTGAAAGAGATTGACCAGCAGTCCAATGAGACTCAACCTCCGGCTCCAATGACAGTACAGCAGGTCAACACTGCAACCACCAAACATATGCTGCAACTCCCTGCTGGAGTTCATGTCGACAGCGAAACACAGATGAGCGTACCGCTAAACCTCATTCTACTCACAGGATCGCTCACCCTCAGCGACATATAGGACATACCCACGCAACAAATCAAGAAGCAAAAGAAACAACAAGGAAATGAGCACAAATATAAAAACAAAAAAACTGCGGATGCTGGAAATCCAAAACAAAAACAGAATTACCTGGAAAAACTCAGCAGGTCTGGCAGCATCGGCGGAGAAGAAAAGAGTTGACGTTTCGAGTCCTCATGACCCTTCAACAGAACTTGAGTTCGAGTCCAAGAAAGAGTTGAAATAGAAGCTGGTTTAAGGTGTGTGTGTGTGTGTGTGTGTGTGTGGGAGGGTGGGGGGGGGAGAGAGAGAGAGAGAGAGGGCTATCTCTCCCCCCGCCACTCCACACACCTTAAACCAGCTTATATTTCAACTGTTTCTTGGACTCGAAATCAAGTTCTGTCGAAGGGTCATGAGGACTCGAAACGTCAACTCTTTTCTTCTCCGCCGATGCTGCCAGGAAATGAGTGCAATGTTCATCCACTCCACATGGAAGGAGTTTGTGTAGCAACCACCAACCAGCGCAATAGCCAAATGGAAGAAAAGGATGACGACATACACAGATGCCAGAATAACCTCCAAACCTACAGGAAGAACCAGCAGTGACAGAGCCTACCACTCCTCTGACAGTAGTGCGAATGAAATATGGAAGGCTTATAAGGCTCCAGAACGCCTGACCCTTTGAATTCAAGGACTTGAAGGGAGGAGAGGAGGTAGTGATAATGTAGTAATGACAATGTAAATGTATAATAGTAGTAACAATATAAGTCATAAGGTAAACTATAATCACTTAAAATGCATTGGATAAAGCCTTGGGGGAAGTTGTAGCCTAAGGGTCTGGCACATATAGGGTTAATGTGGGACTGAGTATATTACCACTCACACAATGGCATAAGAAGGCACATGACCCCCACCCAGGGTCAGACTAGTGTTGGACAGAGCCATGTTTACTGGCAAGCATGGAGACAGCTCCTATCTTGTACCCTTTACTGTATATTTGTAAATAGTTCTAAGAGTCAATAAAGATTTACAGTTAATCTACGTATGACTACGAAGACTTCTTCAGAACTACCAATCTGTAACCAGCAAGCATTTCCAGCATTTTCTTTTATTAAGATTAGTGGTTCTGGTGCAGAGTTTTGTATGATGGGTGTACATTTGGAGGAATCTCAGTGCAGAGGTCTGATTTTCTGGCCACTTTACAGTTTTGATCCACTGAAGCCTGCAGGCATATGCAGCCATGACAGGACACTCTGCAATGGAAGACTTACCTCAGAAAATTTTCTCTGATTTCCGGATGTTATAGGAAGATGCTGCACAGATTAAAAACTAAGTGAACTTCATCGACAAAATTCAGCATCAAAGAACCAAAATGCATTTTATAAAACATGGAATGCTACATGAAAGAAACAACACTAATCTGCCCACAGGGAAAAAATAAACAGTGCTAACAGATCATTTTCTGTTGTTTTATACAACAGGTTTTAATCCAGCTGCTACACAGTCGCCCTGAAGCACATAGTATGAAGTGCCACTCAGACGAAGGTGAAGAGGACTTCAAAATAGCTACTTATATAGCACAGTAATGCAAATTTACTTATAACAAAGCTAATTTTGCACTGCAGTCTTTATTCTGAATGGTCAAAGTAAATTAGTTTGCTTCATTTATTCGTAATTCAAGGTTTTATTAGTTGTAGTAAGGTTTACTAGCAATGGTAAAAGTTATTGGGAGTAGCAGTGTTTATCTATTTTTTATTCGTTCATGGGATGTGGGCATCGCTGGCTAGGCCAGAATTTATTGCCCATCCCTAATCACTTAAGAGTCAACCTACAGTCAAATTACTGTGGGTCTGGAGTCACATGTAGGCCAGACCAGGTAAGGATGTCCCTAAAGGACATTAGTGAACCAGATGGGGTTTTTACGACAATCAGCATGGTTTCATGGTCTTCATCAGGCTTTAATGCCAGATTTTTATTGAATTCAAATTTCACCATCTGCCATGGTGGGATTTGAACCCATGTCCCTAGAGCATTACCCTGGGTCACTGGAATACTAGTCCAGTAACAATATCACTATGCTACCCTCCCCCCAGTTATAAGTTAATTAAGAAAAATAAATTAATTAATGGGTAATAAAGATGGCAAGGCAAGTGATGTGTTGCAACTGCAGAATGAGAGCATTCCTGGGCACTGGTGTGATCCAGAGTAAACACGCCGGTATTAAGTCTCTGCAGTTTTAGGAACTTCTCTTCAAGAGTCATTGAGCTGGAAGCCAAGCTGCAGGCACTGCAACACATCAGGGAGGGGGAAAGTTACCTAGAAACTTTGTACCAGGATAGGATCTCCTGGTTTGGTCAACGGTCAGGGACAGGAGGGTGTGACTGTGAGTGAGGCAAGTATGGGGACCCAGAAGGTAGAAGTGGAGGAGCCTCAGCCCTTGCAATTGTCCAACAGGCTCAAGGTGCTTGTAACCAGTATGGATCAAAGTGGGGGATATAGGGTGAATGAACAAATTGACCATGGCACCATGGTACAGGAAGCCATTCAAGCAAGGGAAATAAATAGGAATGCAGGGGTAGTAGGAGACAATATGGTCAGGGGGATAGACACAGGTCTCTGCAGCCAAGAATGGGAGTTCAGATGGCTGTGTTATCTCCTCAATCCCAGGGTTTGGACATCTGCTCTGGGTTAGAGAAAAATTTGCAGTGGGAGGGAGAGGATCCAGTGGTCATAGTCCATGTAGGTACCAACGACATAGGTAGGATTCGGAAAGAAGTTCTGCTTAGGCATTATAAGCAGCTAGGGGTTAAACTGAAAACAGAACTTCGAAGGTAATAATCTCTGGGTCACTACCTGAGCCACGAGCAAATTGGCGTAGGGTAAATAAGATTAGGGAGTTGAATGCGTGACTCAGAGATTGGTGTGGGAGAAATGGGACTAGTACTGGGGAAAGTGGGAGCTGTACTGCTGGGACAGTCTTCACCTAAACCGGACCTGGAATGAGTGTTCTGGTGAGTCATATAACTAGGGTGGACTGGAGGGGCTTTAAATTAAATAGTGGCAGCAGGGGATCAATTGTGGGAAGATGTGATCAATGCAAAAGAGAAGACAAGGCAAGAGAATAAAATAGCAATGAGAGAAGTTATAATCAGGATGTGGCAAGAAGGAACAATGTGTACAAATGTAAGAGTGCATCAGCAGATAAGGCCAGAGACTGCAAAAATAGTAATAAGACAGAAGTTAAGGCTCTGAATCTGAATGCACCTAGCATTTATAACAAAACAGATTAATCGACAGATCAAATAGTAATAAATGTGTGATCTAATAGCCATTACAGAGACATGGCTGCAAGATGACAAAGGTTGGAACCTGGATATTCAAGGGTACATGACATTTCAGAAGGACAGGAAGATAGGAAAAGGTGGAGGGTAACTCTGTTAATTAAGGATGGCATTTGTACAATAGCAAGAGATGACCTTAGTTCTAAAGGTCAAGATGTTGAATCAGTTTGGGTACGGATAAGAAATAGTAAAGGTAGGAAGTCAATTGTGGGAGTGGGTTATCGGCCCCCGAACAGTAACCACACTGTAGGACAGAGTACACAGGAAGAAATAATGCAGGCTTGTGAGAAAGGCACAGCAATAATCTACATACAGATTGGACAAATCAGATTGGCAAAGGTAACATGGAAAATTAGTTCATAAGGTGGAATTTTATGGGATTTTCCATCCGGCCAAAGTCAATGTACATTTAAATGCTCATTGCATTTTACAGACCTGTCCTGCCACAACGGGACTATAAAATTCCACCCATAGAGCATTATCAGGACAATTTCTTAGGGTAGTTCATACTACAACCAATTAGAAAGCATGCTATTCTAGATCTGGTAATGTACAACAAGACAGGGTTAATGAATGACCTCATAGTAAAGGCGCCCCAAATTTCACTTTCAGTTCGAGGGAGAGAAAGGTAAATCTAAGACTAGTATTTTGAACTTAAATAAGGGCAATTATGAGGGTATAAAGACAGAGCTGGCTAAAGGGAACTGGGAAAATAGGTTAAAGGGTAAATCAATAGAGATGAAGCAGAGGACATTAAAGGAGATATTTAATAACACTTAGCAAAGATGCATTCCAGTGAGAAAGGGTCTAGGGAAAAGATCTACCATACATGACTAACTAAAGAAGTTAAAGATAGTATCAAACTGAAAGAAAAAAAGTGTACAATTCTGCAAAGATAAGTGGCAGGTTAGAAAATTGGACAGAATATAAAAACAGCAAAGAATAGCGAAAAAATGAAAGAAAAATTAGAAGATGAGAAAGCTAGCTAGAAATATAACAGCAGATGGTAAGAGTCTCTACAGTATTTAAAAAGGAAAAGACTAAGTGAACATTGGTCCTCTCCAGAGTGAACTTGGGAATTAGAATTGGAAAATAAAGAAATGGTGGATGAATCGGACAGATATTTTGCATCTGTCTTCATGGCAAAGGATACAAATAACATTCCAGAAATAAGTTTTTTTTAATGTTCATTCATGGGACGTGGGCATTGCTGGTTGGGCCAGCATTTATTGTCCATCACTATTTGTCCTCGAGAAGGTGAGCTGCCTTCTTGAACTGCTGCAGTCCATGGGGTGAAGGTACACCCACAGTGCTGTTGAGGGGGGTGTCTGGAGTTCAAGGATTTTGACCTAGCGACAGTGAAGGAAAAGCGATACATTTCCAAGTCTGGATGGTGGCTTGGAAGGGAATTTCCAGGTGGTGATGTTCCCTTGTGTCTGCTGCCCTTGTCCTTCTAGGTGGCAGCGATTGTGGATTTGAAAGGTGCTGTCTAAGGAGCCTTGGTGAGTTCCTTCAGTTCATCTTGTAGATGGTAGACATTGCTACCAGTGTGCATCGGTGGTGGAGAGTGTGAATGTTTGTGGATGGCATGCCAATCAAGCAGGCTACTTATGTCCTTGAGGGTGTCAAAACTGTTGTGGGAGTATCACTCATCTAGGCAAGTGGAAAAAATTCCAACACATTCCTGACTGTGTTCGAGGTAGTGGACAGGCTTTGGGGAGTCAGGTGGTAAGTTACTCGCTGCAGGATTCCTAGTCCTTGTCCTGCTCTTGTAGCCACAGTATTTATATGGCTAGTCAAGTTTCTGGTCAATGGTAACCCCCAGGATGTTGATAGAACCATAGAAAAGTTACAGCACAGAAGAGGACATTTGGCCCATCTTGTCCATGTCAGCCCGAGGACACCCAGGTGCCCTTTCTAATCCCATCTTCCTGCACCCAGCCCATAGCCCTGCAGCTTACAGCACTTTAGGTGCAGATCCAGGTACTTTTTAAAAGAGTTTAGAGTTTCTGCTTCTGTCACCAACTTGGGCAGCGAATTCCAGACACCCACTACACTCTGCATAAAAAAAGTTCTTCCTTATGTCCCCCCTACACCTTCTGTCACTTATCTTGAATCTATGTCCCCTGGTTCTAGAATTCTCCACCAAGGGAAACAATTTTATCCTGTCCACTCTATCTATTCCCCCCATAATTTTGTACACCTCAATCAAATCACCTCTCAGCCTTCTTTGTTCTAAGGAAAATAACCCCAACCTATCCAATCTCTCCTCGTAGCTACACTTTTCTAACCCTGGCAACATTCTTGTAAACCTCCTCTGCACTCTCTCCGGAGCTATTATGTCCTTCCTGCAATGTGGTGACCAGAACTGCACACAATACTCCAGTTGTGGCCTCACCAGTGTTTTATACAATTCCAGCATTATATCCTTACTTTTATATTCTACACATCTGCCAATGAAGGAGAGCATTCCATATGCCTTCTTTACAACCTTGTCTACTTGAACTGCTGCCTTCAGGGATCTTGTACGCCAAGATCTCTCACTTCATCTACCCCTCTTAGTATATTCCCATTTATTGTGTAATCCCTGCAACTGTTTGACCTCCCTAAATGTATGTCTTCACACTTCTCTGTGTTAAAATCCATCTGCCACTTTACCACCCACTCCACCAACCCCTCTATATCATTTTGGAGATTATGGCTATCCTCTACACTATCCACTACTCGGCCAACCTTTGTGTCATCTGTAAATTTCCCATTCATGCCCCCCACGTTCCCATCCAAATCGTTAATATATAACACAAACAGCAAGGGTCCCAACACGGAGCCCTGTGGAACACCACTTGAGACAACTTTCCATTTGCAAGGGCATCCATCGACCATTACCCTTTGTTTCCTGTTACAAAGCCATCCTTTTATCCAGTTTGCCGCATTACCCTGAATCCCATGGGCTTTTATTTTCCTGACCAATCTGCCATGTGGGACTTTGTCAAATGCCGTACTAAAATCCACGTACACAACATCCACTGCACTACCTTCATCAACCCTTCTTGTCACTTCCTCAAAGAATTCAATCAAATTTGTGAGGCAAGACCTTCCTTTAACAAATCCATGCTGACCATCCCTGACTAGTCCATGCCTTTCCACATGATAGTTAATCCTATCTCTCAGGATAGATTCTACTAATTTGCTCACCACCGATATAAGACTAACTGGCCTATAATTGTTTGGCATTTCCTTTGATCCCTTTTTAAACAATGTATCTAGTGAAGATTGGAAAATCATCCTCAGAGCATCTGCTATCTCCTCCCTGACTTCCTTCAGCAGCCTCAGAAACAATTCATCTGGCCCTGGTGACTTTTCAACTTTCAAGGATTTCAACCCTTTGTGTACTTCCTCTCTCTTTATGACTATCCCATCCAATATCTCACAGTGTTCCTCCTGGTCTACCGTATCTACATCCTCCCTTTCATTTGTAAACACGGAGACAAAATATTCATTCAAAACCCTTCCCACAGCCTCTGCATCTACACACAAGTTTCCATCTTCATCTCTGATAGGTCCCATTTTTTCATTAACTAACCTTTTAGCATTAATATATCATATATACACACACATATATATATAAAATATATATGTATAATACATCTTTGGGTTATCTTTAACTTTACTTGCTAATCCTTTTTCATGCCGGCTCTTTGATTTCCTTATTTACTTCGTCCCTGCACTTGCTATATTTGTCTAGTGCTTAGTTCTTTCTGCCTATTGTACGCTTTCTTTTTCTGTTTGATCTTCCCCTGTATTCCTCTAGACAACCAGGGGGGTCCAGATTTGGCAGTACCACTCTTATTTTTGAAGGGGACATGTCTACTTTGTACAATTAGGACCTCGCTTTTTAGTGGTTTTATCCTCCAGCAGTGCTGTCCAGTCCACCTCAGCAAAGTCCCTTCTCATTTCTGCAAAATTTGCCTTCCTCCAGTTCAAGACTTTTACTCCTGCCTTATCTCTGTCCTTTTCCATGTTAATGCTAAATCTAACTGAATTGTGATTACTGTCCCCAATATGGTTGCCAACTGCCACTTCACCCACTTGCCCTTCTTTGTTCCCGAAGACTAGGTCTAGAATTGCATCTCCTCTCTTTGGGTTTGTCACTAGTTGGTTGAAACAATTTTCCTGGACACACTGCATGACTTTTTCTCCCTCAGTGCCTCTTATATTGTTTGAATCCCAGTTAATATTAGGATAGTTGAAGTCTCCTACTATTATTGCCCTCTTGTTCTTACAAGCAGAAATTTACCAACATATTTGTTCTTCTACTTCCCTTTCACTATCTGGGGGTCTGTAGTATACTCCCAGTAGTGTGACTGCCCCTTTTTTATTTCTAAGCTCAATCGATAAAGCCTCGTTTGTTGACCCATTTAGTATATCAACCCTTCTCACAGCTGGAATTGATTCTTTAACCATTAATGCTAGCCCCCCCCCCCCACTCCTTTTCTATCTCCTACTCTATCATGTCTGAAGACTCTATAACCAGGGATATTAAGCTGCCAGTTTTGTCCCTCCTTTGGCCAGGTCTCCATTATAGCAATGACATCCTGCTGCCATGTGTCTACCTGTGCCCTTAACTCATCTACCGTGTTTGCAATACTCCTTGCATTGAAGTATAAACAGTTTAACCCCGTTAATTTCCCTTACTAGACACTTTGTAAACTTTGCTTCTCCTGTAACTCCATGTCTATCACAATGTCCCTAGCTAATGCTCTACCTCCATTTTTCTGATCCGAATCTGACCTATCTGATCCTACTCCTGGGATCCCATCCCACTGCCACACTAGTTTAAATACTCCCCAACAGAACTAGCAAAAGCCCCCACAAGGATACTGGTCCCAGCTCTGCCTGGGTGCAGCCCGTCCGGTTTGTACAGGTCCCACCTTCCCCAGAACAAGTCCCAGTGCCTCAAGAATCTGAATCCCTCCCGGCTACACCATCTCTCCAGCCACGTGTTCATTTGGCCTATCCTCTTATTCCTGCTCTCACTAGCACATGGAACTGGAAGCAATCCTGAGATGACTACATTTGAGGGCCTGCATTTCAGTTTATCTCCTAACTTCCTGTTCTGAGCTTGCAGGTCCTCATCCCTTAGTTTACCTATGTCGTTGGTACCAATATGTACCACGACCACTGGCTGTTTACCTTCCCTCCCCAGAATATCCTGCAGCCACTCTGTGACATCCTGGACCCTGGCACCAGGGAGGCAACATACCACCCTTGATTCACGTTTGCAGCCACAGAAGCATCTGTCTGTGCCCCTAACTATTGAATCCCCTATCACTATAGCCCTGCCACTTGTTTTCCTCCCGCCCCTCTGAGCAGCAGAGCCACCCATGGTGCCATGAACTTGGCTGTTGCTGCTTTCCCCTGAGAGGCCATCCCCCCCAACAACATCCAAAGCAGTATATCTGTTAAAGAGGGGGATGACCACAGGGGACTCCTGCACTACCTTCCTGAGTCTTTTACTGTTCCTGATGGTCACCCATTCCTTTTCTGCCTGTGTAATCTTCACCTGCAGTGTGACCACTTCGCTAAAGGTGCTATCGACGACTTGCTCAGCATAGCGGATGCTCCACAATGAGTCCACACGCAGCTCCAGCTCCAAAATCTGGTTAGCTAGAAGCTACATTTGGACACACCTTCCATGCACATGGTCACCAGGGACGCTGGAAGCGTCCCTCATTTCCCACATCCTGCAGGAGGAGCATATCACAGGTCTGAGTTCTCCTGCCATGATGTCCCTCTCAATTAAGCTAGTTACGCCCTTAAAAAATACGCTAGCTCGGGGCCTTATTTATGTCAGCTAGGAACCTTGTTTCTTGACTAATTATACTTGTACAGTACTACTCTATACTTTTTTTTTTTAGCTCCCTCAGTATTAAGCAATGAATTACTTTAATAGATTGGAAAAAAAAGCTCACCAGGATTTACTCACCAATCAGCTGCTTTTTAAAAAAAATCCACTTTCAGAAGAGTGTCCCTCGCAGGTCTGGTGCATTCCTGAAGGTACTGCCTCTCCCTTTATCTCTCTTTTTTTTGGTTTGAGGAGGGGGAAGGGATGGAAACACTACAGCAATGTAATGTTTGGGGCTATTCCATTCTTTGACAGTGGGTCCTCCTCGATCCCCTTCTGAGTTGCGGTGACCGCGCTGACTTCTCCCAGAATGCTTCGCACTCACTTCTTACTACCGCCCTCTGTTGGATGGTAATGCCATTGAATGTCAAGGGGTGAATGTTAAATTCTTTCTTGTTGAAGATGGTCATTGCCTGCCACTTGTCACTTGTCGGCCCAAGCCTGGATACTGTCCAGGTCTTGCTGCATTTGGACATAGATTGCTTCAGTACCAGAGGAGTCGCAAATGGTGCTGGGCATTGTGCAATCATCAGTGAACATCCCACTTCTGACCTTATGATGGAAGAAAGGTCATTGATGAAGCAGCTGAAGATGGTTGGCCTGAGGACACTACCCTGAGGAACTCCTGAAGTGATGTCCTGGAACTGAGATGGTTGACCTCCAACAGCCACAACCATCTTTCTTTATGTTAGATATCACTCTAACCAGCGGAAAGCTTTCCCCGATTCCCATGGATTCCAGTATTGCTAGGGCCCCCTGATGCCACACTCAGTCAAATGCTGCCTCAATGTCCAGGGCAGCCACCCTCACTTCGGGAGTTCAGCTTTTTTATCCATGTTTGAACCAAGGTTGTAATGAGGTCAGGAGCTGAGACACTCTGGAACCCAAACTGAGCATCAGTGAGCAGGTTATTGCTAAGCAAATGCCATTTGATAGCACTGTTGATGAACCCTTCCATCACTTTACTGATGGAGTAGGCTGATGGGGCGGTAATTGGCTGGGTTGGATTTGTGTGTACAGGACATATCTGGGCATTTTTCCACATTGCTGGGTAGATGCTAGCGTTGTAGCTGTACTGGAACAGCTTGGCTCAGGGTATGGCAATTTCTGGAGCACAAGTCTTCAGTACTATTGCTGGAATATTGTCAGAGCCCATAGCCTTTTCTTGATATCATGTAGAGTTAATCAAATTGATTGAAGACTGGCATCTGTGATGCTGGGAACCACCAGAAGAGGCAGAGATGGATCATCCACTCAACATTTCTGGCTGAATATTGTTGCAAATGCTTCAGCCTTATATTTTGCACTGATGTGCTGGGCTCCCCAGTGAATTGTTTAATTGTCCACCAGATTTCATGACTGGATGTGGCAGAACTGCATCAAGAAGTGAAAGGGGGGAAGGAATTTATAATAATTACAAACACCAGGGAAAGAGTACTGAGAAAATTATTAGACCTAAAATCTGACAAGTCTTCAGATCCTGATAGAATTCATCCTAGGGTCTTAAAAGAAGTGGCTTTTTGAGACGGTAGATGCATTTTTTAAATTTTTCAAAATTCCCTAGATTCTGAAAATCCATCAGATTGGAAAATATAAAATGTGACTCCACCATTCAAGCAAGGAAGGAGACAGAAAGAACAAAACTGCAGGCCAGTTTGCTTAACATCAGTCGTTGGGAAAAACGGCACTGTGGGTGTACCTACACCATGTGGACTTCAGCTGTTCAAGGCAGCAGCTTGCCACCACCTTCTCAAGGGCCATTAGGAATGAGCAATAAATGCTAGCCTAGCCAGCAATGTCCACATCCCGTGAAATAACTTTTGAGAAGGTGCCATATCAAAGGTTACTACGCAAAATAAGATGGTGTAGGGAGCAACATATTAGCATGGATAGAGGATTGGTTAGCTGACAGGAAACAGAGTAGGCATAAATGGGTCATTTTTGGGTTGGAAAGATGTAACCAGTGGAGTGCCACAGGGATTAGTGCTTGGGCCTCAACTATTCACAATCTATATTAATGACTTGTATGACGGGATCGAATTTATGGCTGCTAAATTTGGTTACGACACAAGGATAGGTAGAAAAGTAAGTTGTGAAGAAGGATTAAGGAGACTGCAAAGGGATATAGATAGGTTAAATGAATAGCCAAAAATTAACAGATGTGGGATAACATGGGAAAAGTGAACTTGTCCACTTTGGCAGGAAGAAAAAAAGCAGCATTTTATTTAAGTGTAGAGAGATTGCAGAACTCAGTGGTACAGATGGATCTGGGTGTCCTGAATCACAAAAAGTCAGTATGCAGGTACAGCAAGTGATTAGGAAGTCAAACAGAATGTTGCCATTTATTGCATGGAGAATGGAAGTAAAAGTAGGGATGTTTTACTACGGTTGTATAGGGTGAGACTACATCTAAGTACTGTGTACAGTTTTGGTTTCCTTATTTAAGAAAGGATATAATTGCATTAGAAGCGATTCAGAGAAGGTTCACTCAGCTGATTCCTGGAACTAGGGGATTATCCTATGAGGAAAGGTTAGACAGGCTGGGCCTGTATCCATTGGAGTTTAGAAGGATTAGAGGTGATTTTATAAGATCCTGAGGGGGCTTGACAGGGAGGATGCTAAAAGGATATTTCCACTTGTGAGAGAAACTAGAACTGGGGGACACAGTTTAAAAATAAGGGCACTCCCATTTAAGATGGAGATGAGAATTTTTTTCTCTCAGGAGGTTGTGGGTCTGTAGAACTCTCTTCCCCAGAAAGTGGTGGAGGCTGGGTCTTTGAATATTTTTAAAGCTGAATTAGATAGGTTCTTGTTTAACAAGGGAGTCAAAGGTTATCGGGTAAGGAAGGAATGTGGAGTTGAGGGCACAACCAGTTCAGCCATGATCTTATTGAATGGCGAGTCAGGCCCGATGGGACCAATGATCTACTCCTGTCCCTAATTCATATGTTTGTATGTATGTATCAATACCAATTTCGTAACCAATTTACAAACCACAGCAGTGGGAAGCAGCACATTAACTGACATATCCACAGTGCAAATCGACTACTGACTCTCTAGCTTCTCCAAAGTTTGCTAAACTAAAAGCTGATCTGCTGGGGAGATTAAAGACTACAATTATTAAAAAAAGGCTTTATTTGGTATTCAAAACCAGTGCTGGTTTAAGCAGAGTTAATAATTAACAGCAGAGCTTACAACAGAAAGGAGTTGCTGTGAATAACTCAGGTAACTGATAGGGGCCCATTATTGTCTGTCCTTTGTCACAGCTGATAGCACTGGCAATAATCATGAGCATATCTAAAACAAAAACAGAATTACCTGGAAAAACTCAGCAGGTCTGGCAGCATCGGCGGAGAAGAAAAGAGTTGATGTTTCGAGTCCTCATGACCCTTTGACAGAACTAGGTGAATCCCAGGGAGGGTTGAAATATAAGCTGGTTTAAGGTGGTGGTCGGGGGGGGTGTTTGGGTAAAGGGAGAGAAGTGGAGGGGGGTGGTGTGGTTGTAGGCAAAAGCAGTGATAGAAGCAGATCATCAAAAGATGTCACAGACGGCAGAACAAAAGAACACATAGGTGTCGCAGTTGGTGACATTATCTAAACGAATGTGCTAATTAAGAATGGATGGTAGGGCACTCAAGGTATAGCTCTAGTGGGGGTGGGGGGGGAGAGCATGAAAGATTTTAAAATATTTAAAAATAATGGAAATAGGAGGGAAAAAGAAAAATCTATATAATTTATTGGAAAAAAACAAAAGGAAGGGGGAAGAAACAGAAGGGGGGTGGGGATGAAGGAGGGAGGTCAAGACCTAAAGTTGTTGAATTCAATATTCAGTCCGGAAGGCTGTAAAGTGCCTAGTCGGAAGATGAGGTGTTGTTCCTCCAGTTTGCGTTGGGCTTCACTGGAACAATGCAGCAAGCCAAGGTCAGACATGTGGGCAAGAGAGTAGGGTGGAGTGTTGAAATGGCAAGCGACAGGGAGGTTTGGGTCATTCTTGCGGACAGACCGCAGGTGTTCTGCAAAGCGGTCTCCCAGTTTACGTTTGGTCTCTCCAATGTAGAGGAGACCGCATTGGGAGCAACGAATGCAGTAGACTAAGTTGGGGGAAATGCAAGTGAAATGTTGCTTCACTTAAAAGGAGTGTTTGGGCCCTTGGACGGTGAGGAGAGAGGAAGTGAAGGGACAGGTGTTACATCTTTTGTGTGGGCATGGAGTGGTGCCATAGGTGGGGGTTGAGGAGTAGGGGGTGATGGAGGAGTGGACCAGGGTGTCCCAGAGGGAACGATCCCTATGGAATGCCGACAGTGGGGGTGAAGGGAAGATGTTTTTGGTAGTGGCATCATGCTGGAGTTGGCGGAAATGGCGGAGGATGATCCTTTGAATGCGGAGGCTGGTGGGGTGATAAGTGAGGACAAGGGGGACCCTATCATGTTTCTGGGAGGGAGGAGAAGGCGTGAGGGTGGATGCGCGGGAGATGGGCCGGACATGGTTGAGGGCCCTGTCAACAACCATGGGTGGAAAACCTCGGTTAAGGAAGAAGGAGTACATGTCAGAGGAACTGTTTTTGAATGTAGCATCATCGGAACAGATGCGACGGAGGCGAAGGAACTGAGAGAATGGGATGGAGTCCTTACAGGAAGCGGGGTGTGAGAAGCTGTAGTCAAGGTAGCTGTGGGAGTCGGTAGGCTTGTAATGGATATTGGTGGACAGTCTATCACCAGAGATCGAGACAGCGAGGTCAAGGAAGGGAAGGGAAGTGTCAGAGATGGACCACATGAAAATGATGGACTGGCCTATAGATTCCTGCTTTATATCTCCCTCCTTTCTTGAATAAAGGTGTTACATTTGCAGTTTTCCAATCTGCTGGGACCTTCCCAGAATCTAAGGAATTTTGGAATATCACAACCAAAGCATCTACTATCTCTGCAGCCACTTCTTTTAAGACCCTAGGATGCAGCCCATCAGGATCAGGGGACTTGTTGCCTTTGATCCTATTAGTTTTCCCAGTATCTTTTCTCTAAAACATGATTGTTTTAAGTTCCCCCTCCCTTTTGCCCTTTGATTTTCTACTATTTTTGAGATGCTTTTTTGTGTTTTCTACTGTGAAGACAGATACAAAATATTTATTCAAGGTCTCTATCATTTACTTGTTTGCCAGTGTTAATTCCCCCATCTCACCCTCAAAGGAGCAAAACTCAATTTAGCAACTCTTCCTTTTTACAAACTTGGAGAAACTTTCAATGCTTGTTTTTTACATTTCATGCTAGTTTTCTCTCATACTCTAATTTCCCTCTCAATTTTTTAATCTTCCTTTGCTGGTTTTTAAGTGGAGCAGTTTGATTTTCTGTGTTTTTAAAAAATTCTTTCATGGGATGTGGGCTTCGCTGGCTGGGCCAGCATTTATTGCCCATCCCTAATTGCCCTAGAGAAGGTGGTGATGAGCTGCCTTCTAGAACTGCAGCAGTCCATGTGGTGTAGGTGCACCGACCGTGCTGTTAGAAAGGGAATTCCAGGATTTTGACCCAGCGACAGTGAAGGAACGGCGATATATTTCCAAGTCAGGATGGTGAGTGACTTGGTGGGGAACATCCAGGTGGTGGTGTTCTCATCTATCTGCTGCCCTTATCCTTCTAGATGGTAGTGGTCGTGGGTTTGGAAGGTGCTGTCTAAGGAACCTTGGTGAATTCCTACAGTGCAACTTGTGGATGGTACACACTGCTGCTACTGTGCATTGGTGGTGGAGGGAGTGAATGTTTGTGGATGGTGGTGCCAATCAAGTGGGCTACTTTGTCCTGGATGGTGTCAAGCTTCTTGAGTGTTGTGGGAGTTGCACTCATCCAGGCAAGTAGGGAGTATTTCATCACACTCCTGACTTTTGATATTATAGACAGAAAGTCATGACTTAAGTGTAGTCTTCAAGTGAAATAGGATTAAAAGGTTCAGGTAAGTTGAGGCAGATTGTGCAGATGTAATTCAGATTTTGAATGAAGGTCAGTCCTAGAGTTATCAAAGGAAGCTTTCAGTCATGCCACTTGCTGCAACTGTCAGCTGTGGCTCAGTTAGTAGCATTTTCACATCCGAGTCACAAGGTCCTGGGTTCAACTGCCACTCCAGGACGTGAGCACAAAAATCAAGACTGACACTTCGGTTGAGACATAAAACCAAGGCTGCACCTGCCTGCTTGGGAATGTAAAAGATCCCATGGCATTATTTAGAAGAACTGGGAAGTTCTCTCTGGTGTCATGGTCAACCAACATTAGTATCACATGCTGTTCATGGGAGTTTTCTGTACAAATTGGTTGCTACGTTTCCTACATTACGACAGTGATGATACTTCAAACAGTGTTTCTTTGTAAAGCACTTTGAGACATCTAGTAGTCGTGAAAAGCACTACATAAATGCAAATCATTTTTAATGCAGACCTGGAGTCTGCTTCTCCACTAGTGGCTGCTAAAATTACCAGTGCTCTTATTTTTTATATCAGGGCTATACCTGACTGCTAATAGAGACATTTAAAACATAGGATGTGCACAAATGCAGCAGGCACATCGTCCCCTTCATTACTTCTAAACTAAAGGCACAACCCCAAAACCACCTTATAAAACTTCACATTTGTAACTCAGGTATGGGTGGCAATGACTTAAGGTGGATCTGGAAGCCGTGCTCCAGGTGCTCCTCTGCACTCTCTTTAGGAAGCCCTGTTTAGGCTGCTGTAGAACTGGAAACACTAGTTGGAACTTGCACGGTACATGCTCCACCTGGATTTTCACACATTTCACAGAAGGGGCCTAAAATGAGCCTGGATCTTGCCAGTTAGCAAATTCAGCTTTGTTAGGACTGTATTTTTGTTGCTGTGTATAGACCTGAGGTGTAAAAATTTAAATTACATAGTGGGTCTGATTCACCATCCCCCAAGTAATGCCCCAATTGACCTTCACAGTGTGAGTTACCCTGGAGACCCCTTCCTCGAGCCAAAGTGAGGCGAATCTTCCATCTTTATTTAAACCCTCATGACCATGGTCTCTTCAATCTAAGCTCAAGCTCCCAACTGCATTTTGTGTGGTGAACATGTAGAGACTTGAAACCTATCTCTCTGCTCTCGGATTTTTGCAGACTGACCCTGCCTGTGAGGTTCTGTGATATTTAAGAAAACCTGCAACCTGATCCTACAGTGGGATCCGGTATGCAAAAGTTATTTGGACACACTGGGGTAAAAATAAGTATGGATTTCATCCATTTTTTTGCTGGAAATTGGCGCAATGTCTGCCAACCTCTGGGTGCAAAGTTGTGCACCTAAGCAGTGCCGGTTCATGGCCATGTTAGTGTTCACAATATTTGGGCAATCCTGGTAGTCATTTGAAATCAGCATTTGATCAGCTTAAAAATGCAAAACTGATTCTGTGCCCGCTTTAGACCCCTCCTGTAAAAGATATGAAAATCTAGGTGGAGCATATGCTGGAGAAGTTGAAATTAGTGTTTCCAGTTCTATAGCAGTCTAAAGAGAGTATGGAGGAGCAAATTGCTCCTTCTAGCTCCACAGTATCACCTTAAGTCACTGCTACCCAGACATGGTTTTTATATGCAGGGTTCTATAAGATTGTTATGCTTTGGGACTGTCCCTTAAATTTAGGGTTAATAGGGGAATAAAGGGGGCCAAGTGATCTGTTCTGAACTCTGCTCACAACAAGCCTGGATGTCTTGCTTATAAAAGGTTAAAGGAAGGACCAGGTTTGCTGTAGGAAGAATGCGCAAGATATTCACACCTGTAAACAATGACCCAAGTAGCTGCGTTGATGGTGAATAGTATCTAGTCTAAGTCCCAGGGAGGTAATAGGAATGTCAGGTTTTGTAAATAGTTATACTTTAAACTGTCTATTTAATTCCAAGATAGAATGGAGTTGGGGCATCTAAAAGATAGCTAATTAGCATTTCTACCTAGATACAAGGCCCATGTGATTCATGTTGCAATGGAGATAGGCTTTGAGAGGGGAAGAGTTCATAGGAAGCCATTGTAGGATCGAGTTGCAGATGTTCCTAAATATCCTGAACCTCACAGACGGGGTCAGTCTGCAAAAACCCAAGAGCAGAGAAATAGGTTGCAAGTCTTTATTGTTTACCATGCAAAATGCAGGTGGGAGCTTGTGCTTGGATTGAAGAGACAATGGTCATGAGGGTTTAAGCAAAACTGGAAGATTCACCTCTCTTTAGCTTGAGGGAGGGATCTCCAGGTTGGTTGGGAATTTGGAAGTTATCTGACTGGAAAAGTGAAAAGGAGGTAAGAATCACTTAGGACTGGTTCCTGGAGAATGAGGTGTCCACTAAGGGATAGAGTAAAGTCTCCCATAAGGGGAGATTTTCAGCCATTTTAAATGTTAAATGGAGGAACTTTTCTGTAGTTTAAAGTATAAGTTGCCAACTGAAATAGTATTTAGTGAACATTGCTTTTAGTTTGTGTTATAATGGAAGCTTTACTACTTGAAATCTTGTCGTATGATCCTTTCAGCCATACAAAGGAAGGTCAAATTTCTTTTTAATACCTAATCCTCCTGCATCTCATTCCTATTGGTGCTTGTGGTGTAAAATCAGGGCATGTATTTCCCTGTGTTGCGAGAACCTTTCGTCTCCATCCTCTTGTTTTTCATTTGCTCACGAATTGTAACGTTCCTTCACAATTTACCTACGATAATGTCCCCAGGTTTCATCTACCTGATTACTGACAGTTCCTCTCACTGAGTCACTTCCAGCCACCATGTTTCTGCTGCTTCGACTGACTCTGTAGGAGGCAAACCCAATGCCCACCCTATTCCTTTCCTCCATCATCTTGCCCAGCCCTGTGATTTTGCCCACCCCAACCAAATCCCCTGTCTCCCCACCCCAGCCCCTATTTCTTGACATCTATTCCCTTCCTTTTTTCCCCCTCCCAAACCCCAATCTCCAAATCCTCATTTTCTAATCTCCCTTTCTTCCTCTGTCACCTTTGCCCAAATCCCCAGTCCCCTGACACTTTTTCTCCCTCCACATAATGCCCCAAGCCATTCCTTCATTACCAACACACTAACAGTGTCCATCTCCATCTTCTGAAACACCCCCAAGTGCCCACCTCCTGCCCCCAGCACAACCCTGCACCCATGTCCTCTCCCTTCTCTTTGGCTGTGTATCCTCCATGAGCTGGTTCTATCTGTGATCACCCCTAAGCAGGTGCCGACTCTCTGCCAGGGCTGGAGGGTGGATCTTGCCACACAAAATTTAAAAGAAACAGTTCTTCCACGCTGAGAGAGGCAGCACTCTGAAATTCATGTCACAGCGCACCACAGGCTGGATGAAACTGTTCTGTGGGCTGCAGTCCTGTGCCTGTATTAATAATGAGTGAATAGCTCTTGGCAGCTTATGAAAGAATGAGCCAACATCCTTGTGGCCAGCATCAAGAGATGTTGCCTTCGAGAAATAGCCCCTAACACCGGTGGAGCTTAACTTATTTCTTCTGATTTCTGCCTACCTGCGGCTATAATCTCAACTTCTTTATACTATTTCTGGGCTGCAGTAACCTTGCACTAATCTCCAGACCACAATATTCAGAACCCAACCCATATTTTCAGAACGGTATCTCTATCCAGATGACCCTCTCATCAAAATATTTGTCCCTCTGCTCCCACCTTATGGTCTCAAGTTGCCCAGAAAACTATTGGTAGGGTTAGCAAAGCATAAAAAGCACCTACTTACCAAACAATGTTATTGAGTCTCCATAATAGATAGTGATAATGATTTGCTGGCTCTGCTGAAATGTTAATGCCTTTCTCTCTCCACACACGCTGCCTGCACTGTTTCTAGCATTTTCTACTTTTATCTTATTTCTAGAAATTCAATTTTAGTTTGGATGCACTTGGTGTTAGGAAATAGATAGTTTAAGTAAGTAATATTGGTATTTGTGGGTGTTAGGAATGAGTTTTAGCTCTAAAGTTCAAGGTTGATTTGTATTTCTGTATCTGTGTGGTAAGAAAGGTCAAATGGAGTTTTAGTTTCACTTTAAAAGGGTGCTTGCATTTCTAATGAGGAGTTTTACAATTTCTATAAAGAGAAGGTGAACATACAACGATAGAAGGATTGAACTGTTGCCTAGCAACAGGGGGCCAGAGAGGCAGGTCCCTCCCAAGGGAGAAACACACAAGAAGAGAAACAAGTTTGTTTTGGAAACTGTTGGAGTTCAGTTAACTTGAAGACAGATGTGAAGCAGAAGCAGACTAGAAGGGACAGATAGTAGTCCCAAGCTAAGAAAAACTCCAAAAATCCAGGTGAGTAGAAGAGGGTCTAAAGAAGACCTTCTAATCAAAGGAAGGACAGGAACCTTGGAAAAGGTTCTGTCAATGAAGGTAAGAGTGAGGGGCAGAGAGAGAGGCTCCAAACTTCAGTTGTAAAGAGACAAAAGTTGCAGAAAGTAGATTTAAAGCGAGAACAGCTTCCAAAGAGAAAACTGAAGGTCTGTAACTCTCTGTTATGGGCATGTGAAGCAGTGGTGTACTGTTGATGGCTAAGTCAGAGAGACAGTATGGAAGACAGCTTGAATGCATGATGTGACTCAGGGAATAGGAATATCAGAAGGAGAGTTTGAAACTCTGGAGGTGAGCCCTTGAGGAAGGCATCTGAGAGAAAGTGTCATTTTGGGAGAAGATTCCAAGGTGAGGTCTTGGAGAGTGGAGATTAGAAACCCTCGTGTGAAGGACAGAATTCGGTGAGACTGGCTGGCTCACGGAGTGACAAGAGTCTGGGGGGGGTGTTGAGGAGAGATCCATAGCATCTGTTTGAGGTGGCATCTGTCACTTGGTTTCAGAGTGCGGTGTGCCTGACCTCAGGGTGCCGTAGGTTTACATGGACTGTGTATTTACTGTGAATATTAAAGTATAAGAAAGCTTTTGTAACTTGTGCTATCCTTGCAAATCAGTATATATCTGTAAAGGTATAGTGGGTGAAAGGAGTATTGTAATATAGTTAATCTTTTCTTGTTGAATAAATGTTTTATTCTTTTGTTGAAAGTTCATCAGCTGACTCCAGCGACTCTGTTCAGTAGCTACTCTCCATGTGACTAAACAAACAAATTAAAGTTAGGATTTATCAAGCTGGGTTCCATTCTGGGATCAGGCTTGTCCAGGGGTAACCTCAGCTGGGATAGTAACATTTGGGTCTCATTTTTCATCTCCATCTGTGTTGAGGTAAAAGAGGAGAGGTTAGAATGAGTTGTTCAGGAGCAGAGTATGACTTTTCATCATAGGAGTGGCATGAAAGCTTTGTGATCTTGTTTGCTTTTGTTAATGTACAGTTGAATAGGAAAAGGTGAGGAGCAGAAGTCATAATGGACCAATGGAGATTAGAAACCCTCGTGTGAAAGACAGAATACGGTGAGACTGGTTGGCTCACGGCGTGTGCTTAGACTGCCTTCTATGTTCCCCGGTGTCTGCAAAGCTCCCTCCTTTTGGAGGTGGTACATCTCTGGTTTGAGGGCCAATTGGCTCTCGCCAGTCACGCTTGGCGATTATGGATTGTACTCCTTAAATAGATTGTAATAAGTGCAAATTATGTTCGGGTACTGAGGGGCAGTAATGGACAGGAAATTATAACTGAATGCTTCCGACAATTACATTCAATGTGAGATTGCGCTGAGGTTCTGAGTGAAGGAACAATCCCTGGCGAAAGCTGGGAAATGTTGGGCAGCGTCAAGTACTTTAATGAAAGTGATGGGAGATTACTGCACATTCCAGAAAATTGCAGCTTGAATCCTCTTGGGTTCTCTGCCCTGGTGCCATAGAAATTTACAGTCCAGATGTAGGCCATTCTTGCTTGTACTGACATATTGAAAGGACAGACCTGTTTAGCCCCACAGCCCGTTTTTTTGTCCATAATCCTATAAGCTCTTCCTCCTCAAGTACCTGTTTAACTCCCTTTTAAAAATATTTATAGAATTTGCTTCCATCATCTTTCCAGATCCTATCAGGAAGTGTAAAAAATTCCTCATCTCTCCTCTAGAGTTTTTGCTAACGATTTTTAATTTATTACCTCTGGGTTGTTGACTCACTGTTCGGTAATTCTTGTCTATTTACTAACCCTGGTTATCTTAAGAATCTCTATTAGGTCACTTCTCAACTTTCTCTCTTCTAAGAAGAGCAGTCCTACTTTTCCAACCTGTCTTCAAAAGTGAAGTTCCATATTCTTTGTAACATCCTGGTAAACTGCTTTTTTCAAATTTGTTCATGGGATGAGCACGTCACTGGCAAAGCGAGCATTTATTGCTCATCCCTAATTGTTCTTGGGTGCTTGTCCACAGTATTGTTAGGAAGGGAGTTGTAGGATTTTGACCCAGCGGCAGTGAAGGAATAGCGATATAGTTCCTAGTCAGGATGGTGTGTGGCTTGGAGGGAACTTGCAGTGGTGGTGCTCCCATGCATTTGCTACCCTTGTCCTTCTAGGCGTTAGAAGTCACGGATTAGCAAGTTGCTGTCAAACGAGGGTTGGCAAGTTGCTGCAGCACATTTTGTGAATGGTACACACTGCTGCCAATGTGTGCTAGTGGTTGAGGAAGTGAATGTTTAAGGTGGTGGATGGGGTACTTTGTCCTGGATGCTGTCAAGCTTAGAGCTGCACTCATCCAGGCAAGTGCAGGGTACTCAGTTACACTTCTGATTTGTGCCTTGTAGATAGTGGACAGGCTTTTGGGGAGTGAAGTGGTGAGCTGCTCACTGCAGAAGTCCCAGCCTCAGATCTACTCTTGTAGCTGCAACATTTATGTGGCTAGTTCAGTTAAGTTTCTAGTTATCAATAACCCAGGCTGTTGATGGTCGGGTATTCAGTGATGGTAGTGTAGAGGGGCAATGGTTAGATTCTCTCTTGTTGGAGATGGTCATTGCCTGGCACTTGTATGGCATGAATGTTACTTGCTACATATCAGTCCATGCCTGAATGTTATCCAGGTCTTGCTGCAGGCACACACTTCAGTATCTGAGAAGTCGCAAATGGTATTGAGCAAAAGAATCTTCAGTGAATATCCCCACTTGTTACCTTATGGTGAAAGTTATTGGTGAAGCAACTGAAGATGGTTGGGCCTAGGACACTACCCTGAGGAACTGCTGCAGCGATGTCCTGGGACTGCGATGATTGATAACCACAACCATCTTAGTTTATGAGAGTTATGACTGCAGTAAGTGATGTTTTCCCTCTGATTCCCGTTGATTTCAAGGGCCCCTTGATACCACATTGGCAGATGCTGCCTTGATGTCAAGGGTAGTCATTCTCACCTCAACTCTGGAATTCAGCCATTTTATCCATGTTTGGATCAAGGCTGTAATGAGGTCAGGAGCTAAGTGGACCTGGCGGAATGTAAATTGAACATCAGTGAACAGGTTATTGTTGTGTAAGTGCCACTTGATAGCACAGTCAATCATACCTTCAACACTTTGCTGATGATTGAGAGTAGATTGATGGGCCAGTAATTGGATTTGTCCTGCTTTTTGTGGATAGGACATAGCTGGGTAATTTTCCACATTGTTGGGTAGTTGTCAGTATTGTAGTTGCACCCGTTCGGAATTCCGAAAAAGAATCATATTCAACCCGAAATATTAACTTCTCTTTTCACAGATGCTGCCAGCACTTTCTGTTTTTATTTCAGATTTCCAGGATCTGCAGTATTTTGCTTTTAGCTCATATACTCTTTTAACCTCCTTAACTACTTGCCCTGCCTCCTTTAAGGATTTGTGTAAATGGATACCCAAGTGCCTCTGCTTATTTGCACTTTTCAAAATCGTGTAATTTATAGTATACTAACTTTCTATACTGGTCTTCCCAAAATTCATAACTTCACATTTCTCTGAATTGAACTTCAGTTGTGATGCTTCTACCCATTTCATCATCATGTCTGCCAATCTGGAGTCTACAGCTATCCTCATTTCTACTGATTTTGCCAAGTTTTGAATCATATGTAACCTTTATAACAATGCTCCCTACACGTCAGTCTAGGTCATTTATAAAAATTAAAAAGTGTAAATGACTGAAAATTGGGAATGCCACTGCAAACTCACCTCCCAGCCTGAAAAACATCCATCCACCACTCAATTTTGTATCCATACTAACACTTGCCCATTAGTTCCATGGGTTTCCATTTTCTCAATAAACCTACTTTGTGGCACTTTGTTAATAGCTTCCAAAAGTCTATACATACATCTAGTTCTACCTTGATCAACCTTCATTGTTATCTCATCAAAGAATTCAATCACGTTAGTCAGACGTGATTTTCCTTAACAAATCCATCTTGGATTTCCTTGATTAACCTATGCCTTTCCAAATGAAATGAAAAAGGAGAAAATGCTGGGAGAAATAGAATTAACATTTCAGGTCAAAGACCTTTTTTCAGAACCTTGACCTGAAACGTTAACTCTGTTTCTCTCTCCACAGGTGCTGTTGAGAATTTCCAGTGTTTTCTGTTTTTATTTCAGGTCCTCAGCATCCATAGTATTTTACTTTTGCCTTTTCAAATTAAAGTATATTTTGTCACATATAATAGTTGCCAATGACTTCCCCACAAGCTGAGTGGTCTGGAGTTTCCTGGTTTATTCCTCTCCCCTTTCAACAATGGTGGTTTAACATTAGCAACCCTCCAGTCCCAGGCACTGCTGCTGTATCAAATGAGGATTGAAAGGTTGTAACCAATTACTATGCTATTTCTACCTTTGCTTCTTTCAGTAACCTAGGATGCATTCCATCTGAATCATGTGACTTATCAACTTTCTGTATTGCTTATCTTTTTAATACATCTTCTTTATCTATTAGTGTCCTATCCATAACTTCCCTCTCAGTAAACATTTTCATGCACTGAACTGTTATGTGTGGGGTCATAGAGTTGACACTGTTCTGGTCACCTCATACCATGACTCCTAAGCTGCTCTCTTTGGGGTCATGAGCAGTGTCTCCTTCCTCTGCTTAATCTCATGCAGAAGTCCATCTACAGTTTGAATCTTAGGGCTCTCTGCTCTCCTGTCGACTTTCTGCGCGTTAAGTACAAATTTTTCAAGCTGCTGTAGAGGGGCTGCCTTACATGGGGGAAACTCCCAATAAGAGGTGGCCAAAATGCCAGCAGTGACAGGCAAACCCCATAATGTACATTGGGCCTGTTCACTCCACCATACTTTCATTGTTCGGAGCTGAAAAGTGTAGACTTTATAGCTGAAGTTTATCTTCCCTTTTTTTTGTGGACCTGAACTTGCAAATCCTCCACCAAGGCCGTTGTTGTATAATTATGGTAATTGCAATGTCAGTATCACTCCATCTGAGATGTAGCATTTTGTTCACTTTGTGTAAAAGTCTTGCTGTCAAAAACTCACGGCACTTTGTTTTTATTTCCTCCATGTGTGTTATTGCGGTGGATAGGCCAGAAGAATTGACATCTGAGGATGAGAAAAGGAGGTACTGCATTTTGCTTTTTCTCACTTGTCACCTAATGCAACATGAGTTATCTGACAGGAATAATTGCTACACAATTAATATCGCAAAAATTTAGTATATTCTTCAAGGTGACGGTTGCATTCTGGAGTCAGCACATTAGTGATTCTTCATACATTCAGCTCTGGAATACCAATATAAACTACCATTGGCCTCTTGCATAGAAATTGCTACTCATCCATAAATTTGCATCACTGTGTCGCCACCTTCAGATTTCTTCTCCCCTGCCCAGCCTGATCCCGCAGCACCTTTAACTGAATAAGGCCCTATTCTGAACTGCACAAGTAGTCTCTTTCTGCCTCCTTGATAGCATGCTTGATGTACTGTTGTCTACACACTTTAGATCAGGAGATGGTCAATACCGTAAGTGTTAAGAGACATAGTGTTCTCTCTAGATTGTGGTTGCAAGTTCTCACCTTATCTCTCGTCCTAGTCACTGGAATATCCCTCTGGCGGGGCTCTGAACTGAGGGTGAGTACTTTTCCTGCCTGGGAAACAGTGAATCGTCAATGAGAAAATAATTTTACAGTGAATTATTTTCAATATAATTTTGCTTAGCATGGCAAAATATGCCAATGTTAGATACTAACAGATTTAAATGTTACTGATAAAAACAAAAAAACTGCGGATGCTGGAAATCCAAAACAAAAACAGAATTACCTGGAAAAACTCAGCAGGTCTGGCAGCATCGGCGGAGAAGAAAAGAGTTGACGTTTCGAGTCCTCATGACCCTTCGACAGAAAAGTTCAGCATCTCTGCAAAGCCCAGACTGATTCACACTGAAACCAAATTGCTATCCTTGATTGAGCCTTGATGACCTAGGAAGTTCTATCACCATAATAACAGCTTTGAAAAGATGGCAGCAGCAAGTATGTTGATGCAAGTAAGTTCAGTTATAGCATTTTGACTGTGATAGTGCTGTGACTATGATCAATGCAAGGCTTTGGTTTATACAAATGCAAGGGGGTAGCCATGCTGTTTGTGACAGACAGAGCAGTTACCAAGGCTGTAGATGATTTTTCATTTATTTCAGCACATTCAGAACTCTGACCATATCCTATCTCACAAGAAGGCATGCTCACCCATTATTTCTCTATCAGTTGATCTACATTATTTCTCAATCTTCCAGTGCATTTTATTTTAAAATTGCTGTCGCTGTTTTCAAATCCCTTCATGATCTCGCCTATTCTCATTTCTATAACATATTTCTGTCCTACATCCTTGCCCTGATTACCACTCTCCCACAATTAACCTCTCCTCTACATCCTGCCATCAAAGCTAATAACCACCCCCCCCATCTAAGCTCTGCCTGCTAGCCACCCTTTCCGATTGCTGTTGTCCTCTCAATCTGATTGCCTCATACTCTACCTGACTGTCCTTTCTGGTTTTCTTTAGCAACCTAACTGAAGACCGTTGCTTGTCTTGCAGTGGCCCAATCTTCGAGTCCTCTTTGTCAGCTACTTGTGATGCCCATCAGTTGGATCAATATTGCTTGTGCTCAGACCTGATTACTCCCTGTTGATTTTTGAGTGCATTCAAATTTCTAGGCTCTGGTTTCTTAGTTTATACGATGAATGTATGTATCTGGAAATAACTTTGAAAATTACTTAGGTTTTTATAATAATGCTTTGACCTTACTGCTTGTATAGTTTATTCAGAGCCTTAATATAACTTAAACTGTCCCCTTAAACTCCTGTCCCCACAACCTTCACCTCCAATAACAAGTGTGAGGAGCTTGTGGACACTTTGTCTTTAAGATTGAGACCATCCAACCAGCTACCTCTGCTGCATCCCTCCTTTACCCTAGCCCGCGAGGCCAAGTTTTCTGTAAGATTTCTCTCCTGTCCTAGCCCTGAACTGGTATCTTGTTCCTCTCATATCTCTTGCCCTCTGGAATCTAGAACATGGGGCAGCAGTCTCGGGATATGGGATCGATCATTTTGACCTGCATGAGAAATTTCTTCAGTCAAAAGGTTGTCAATCTTTGGAATTCTCTACCCCAGAGGGTTGTGGATGCTCCATGTTGATTATATTTGAGGCTGGATTAGACAAATTTTTGGTCTGTCAAGGAATCGAGGGACATGGAAAACAGACGAGAAAACTGAAGGTCAGCCATGGGCATATTGAATGGTGGAGTAGGCTTGATGGCCCATACAGACTGCTCTTATTTGTTATGTTCTTTCCAAGCTCATCTTTTCCATGAGACTCACCTCATAAGAACATATGAATTAGGAGCCACTCAGCCCCTTGACCCCGCTCTGCTATTCAATAAAATCATGGCTGATCTGATTGTAACCTCAACTCCATGTTCCCACCTATCCCTGATAACCTTTCACCCCCTTGGTTATCAAGAATCTACCTACCTCTGTCTTAAAAATATTCCAAGACTCTTGCTTTCACTGCCTTTGAGGAAGAGAGTTCCAAAGACTCATGACCCTCTGATATAAAAACTTTTTTTTCTTCATCTCTGTCTTAACTGGGTGGCCCCTTATCTTTAATCATTGACTCCTAGTGCTAGATTATCCCACTAGAAGAAACATCCTCTCCACATCCACCCTGTCAAGAACCCTCAGGATCTTATATGTTTCAATCAAGTTGCCTCAAACTTCAACAGATACAAACCCAGCCTGTCCAACCTTTCCCCATAAGATAACCAGCCCATTCCAGTATTAGTCTACTAAACCTTCTCTGAACTGCTTCCAATACATCTACATCCTTAAATAAGGCGACCAGTACTGTACAGAATACTCCAGATGTTGTCTCACCAATGCCCAGTTTAACTGAAGCATAACCTCCCTACTTTTGTATTCAATTCCCTCGCAATAAATGATAACATTCTATTAGCTTTCCTAATTACTTGTTGTAGCTGCATATTAACCTTTTACAATTCATGCACTAGGACTCCCAGATCCCTCTGCACCTCTTGAGTTCTGCAATCTCTCACCATTTAGACAATATGCTGCTTTTTTATTCTTCCTGCCAAAATGGACAATTTCACATTTTCCAACATTATACTCCTTATGTCAGATTTTCCCCACTCACTTAACCTATCTCTATCCCTTTGTAGCCTCCTTATGTTCTCTTGACAACTTACTTTCCTACCTATCTTTGTGTCATTAGCAAATTTAGCAACCATATCTTCTGTCCCTTCACCATTAACTTTTACGTTCTGCAATAACCTTTGATGTGGCACTTTATTAAACGCTTCTGGCAGTCTAATTACAGTACATCCACTGGTTCCCTTTTATCCACAGCATGTGTGACTTCTTCAAAGAACTCCAATAAATTGGTTAAACATGAATTCCCTTTCACAAAACCATGTTGAGTCTGCCTAATTACCTTGAAATTTTCTAAGTGCCCTGCTATAACATCTTTAATAATAATAGAGAGCTGCCTCCTCTCTCGATCTGATTCCCATTAAACTTTTGACAACCAATTCTTTTCCTAGTTCTCATGTTAACTGATATTGTTAACTGTTTGCACTCCAGGTACTGTGCCCCTCCCCTTCGGACCTGCCATCATGCCCACCATACTCAAAAAGCCAACTCTTGTTTCCCCCCTTGCAAGTTGCCACCCCATCTCCAACCTCCTTTCCTTTCCAAAATCCTTGAGAGTGTTGCCACCTCCCAAATCCATGTCCACCTCTCCTGGAATCTCTTGATTTCCTCCAATCATGTTTCTGCCCCTGCCACAGTACTGAAACTGGTCTTATCAGTCAGAAATGCCATCCTATGCAACTGTGACAAAGATAAACTATCTCTCCTCGTCCATCTCAATCTGTTTGTAATCTTTGACATGATTGACAACATCCTTCAACAACTTTCCAGCATTGTCCAGCTGAGACTGCACTTGCCTCGTTCCATTCTTACCAGTTGTAGCTGAAGAATAACTTGCAAAAGTTTTTCTTCCCACTCCTGCAGCATTATTCTCGTGTCCGCCAAGTATCCATCCTTGGTCCCCTTAGATTTCTCATATACATGCTGTCCCTCAGCAACATAATCAGAAAACACATCGGTTTCCACATGTACACTGACGACACCAGCTCAACCTTGTTGCCACCTCTTTTGACCCCTCCACTGTGTCTAAATTGTCAGACTGCTTGTCCAGCATTCAGTACTGGATGAGCAGTAATTCCATCCAACTAATTATTGGGAAAACCAAAGACAATTCTTTGACCCCAGCGCCACACACTGTTTCCTAACTTCCAACTTTAGTCCAGCGTCAGCTGGAGGAATGGACTGTTCGCAACCTTGGTGTCATGTTTGACCTCGAGGTGAGCTCCCAATCACACATCCATGCTAGCGCTATGACTGTCTGTCTGCACCTCCGGAACATTATCCCTGCCTCAGTTCAACTGCTGAAACCCTCATTATTGCCTTTGTTATTTCTAGAATTAACTACTCTAATGCATTACTGGCCTGCCTTCCACTTTCTACCCTGCATAAACTTGAAGCCATCCAAAACTCTGCTGCACATGTCCTAACTTGCACCAAGTTTTCTTATTAAAGAAGTAGTAGCAGGACATTTAGAAAATCACAATGCAGTCAAACACAGTCAGCAGGGCTTTGTGAAAGGGAAATAGCATTAAAGATTCTTTCAGATTGTAACAAAAAGGGTGGATTAAGGGAACCAGTAGATGTAGTGTATTTGGATTTCCAAAAGGCATTCGATAAGGTGCCACATAAGCGCTTGTGATAAAAGATAAGGCCTAATGGTATTGGTGGTGATAAATTAGCATGGATAGAGGATTGGCTAATTAACAGGAAACAGAGAGAGTGGATAAATGGGTCATTTTCAGGCTGGCAAATTGTAACTGCTGAAGTGCCACAGGATCAGTGCTGGGACCTCAATTATTGACAACATTATACTATGTTACTATATTAATGATTTGGATGAAGGGACAGACTGTATTGTAGCCACCACATTTGCTGACAATATAAAGATAGGAAAGCAAGTTGTGAGGAGGGCACAAAGAGTCTGCAAAGGGATGGAGATAGGATAAGTGTGTGGGCGAAAACTTGAATGATGGAGAAGATCTGGGAAAATGTGACAAAGGTTATTAGGAGGCAGGCAGGAAAGTGGAGTTAAGGCCACAATCAGATCAGCCATGATCTTATTGAATGTTGGAGCAGGGTCAAGGGGCTAAATGGTTTACTCCTCCTCCTAGTTTTTATGTTCCTGCTTGCCCATCTTCTTGTGTCCACTGACCTACACTGATTCCCAGTTAAATAGCACCTTGATTTTAAAATTTTCATCCTTGTTTTCAAATCCCCATGGCCCCTCCCCTTCATATATCTAACTTTCAACTACCCTACTATCCTCTGATATATCTGCGCTTCTTCAATTCTGACCTCTTGAGGATTCCAGTTTTTTATCACTCCAACATTGGTGGCCCATGCCACTAGCTACCAAAGCTCTGAGCTCTGGAATTCCCTTCCCAAACTTCTCCCCCTCTTTAACTTTTTTTCTTCCTTTAAGAAGCTTCTTAAAGCTTACATCTTTGACACAACTTTTGGTCATCTGAGTTAATATCTCATGTGGCTCGGTATCAAGTTTTGTTCGATAAAGCTCCTGTGAAGTGCCTTGAGATGATTAACTATGTTAAAGGTGCTATATAAATGCAAGCTGTTGTTGTTAACTTGAAACCTTTATTGTTGATTTATCAGAAGTAGTTGATTGTTGTATAAAATAATTGCTTTTGCAATGTGATTTGAAACAGTGATCTATCTTTCTCCGCATAGAGGCCCCACAGTTATTCACAGCTTTGAGGAAGAACCATATGGACTCAAAACCATTTCTCTCTCCACAGATGCTGCCAGATCTGCTGAGTTTTTCCAGCATTTTCCAGCATATCCTGTCTACTTATGAAGAACAGTTGAAAAGATTAGGACTGCAGGAGATTACAGGAAAAGGGAGGGGTTCGTAAAGAAGGAAGGTGAGGTAGCCAGGGGAGCGGGGAGGTAACATTAGAGTGTGCAGCCATTATGTTGAAGTTTTTGCTACCAAAATGGAGCACGAGGAAGGGGAATTGGTAATTTCATTGACTGCAATTTTCTCAATATGCTGTTCCTGCTGGTAGGTTTGCTGCTGGTAATGTGTATTTGTAAGTTATACCCTTTGGGTTATATTGCCTTATGTGTGTAAAGTTAAGGATAAAAGTTGTACTGAAGTGTGAATATAAACTTACTAGTGGGTTGCAAAATAATTGTTCTTCAACTTTTCAGATGGGGCATTATATGACCCTAAAGAGATTAGATGTTCAACACTGAACATGTTTTCTTTTTGTTTCAATAATTAAGGAATTATGGAGGTGTCTACGTTGGTTTGCCTGCAAATACTGTTATTAAGGTTCCCAGTCAAACAGTGACAACTGGGAAAGGTACCAGAGTCCATTTAATGTGTGCTTGAGTTAGATAAAAATATTTTAAAATATGATTTGCTTGAAATTTTATGCCTTAACTGTTAGCCATGCAATGTCACCATTCTCTGTGCCCCAGTGTCACTTTGTGTTCACCTGTAGGATACGAGAGGCAAAGAAATTATTGACTGTTCACAAAAAATTCAGTTCAAGTTTATACCTTGATCCATTAGATCTTATAGCACTTGTATCTGACAATGTAATATTACTTACCCAACACTGAGTGACAGCCCTACCATCCTCCAAAGAAATCTACTCAAATAGAAACACTAAAACTGAAGCTGAATTCTGAAGAATCTGAGAGCGGATCTGACAAATAGAAGTCAGTTTGTGGAGAAAAACAATTAGTGAAGCAGAAGAAAAATTGATTCACTCCCCTGGAGCACCCTCATTAAACGATTTCATCCATGCTTTCAGCCCCACTAAGCAGGCTTTCAACCCAGACCCATCCCCTAACTGACCTACATTTCAGGTCCCCCCTTCTCTAAGCAGAATGTTAGCCTTTTTGTCTCTCCCCAGCACTGAGCAAGATTTCAGTCATACTCACCCACCCAAGTGAGAGAGGTTTCCTCATTCCTCTCCTGTGCAGGTGTTCTTTTACCTCCATCCCATTTCCTCATCTTCAGTTGACTTTGGAATGCCCCTGAGTAATTAACCTCGAGATATGCTAATTTGCTGCAATTTGACCAACTGGATTTGTAGGGATATCTACAGATAACACAGGGTTCCCCAAGCATTGTAAACATACAACATATGTTCCATCGTGTTCCAAGCCCTTCCCTTGCAAAACACTGGCACTTGAGATTTCCGTGGGTTCATCCAATCTCCTGCCAGAAGTTGAACAGAAATTTCTGAGAGATGACAGCCATTATGCTGTTTCACTGGGGAATTGAACCTCCAGACAGGAGATTGGAAAATTTCTGTGGAAACTCTCCTCCCTACATTTTTTTATTCATTCACAGGATGTGGGCATCGTTGGCTAGACCAGCATTTATTGCCCATCCTTAATTGCCCTTGAGAAAGTGGTGGTGAGCTACCTTCTTGAACTGCTGAAGTCCAAGTGTGGTGTTGGTACACTCACAGTGCTTTTAGGGAGGGAATTCCAGGATTTTAACCCAGTGACATTGAAGGAACGTCTATTTAGTTCCAAATCAGGATGGTGTGACTTGGAGGGGGTTCTTCAGCTGGTGTTGTTCCCATGCATCTGTTGCCATTGTCCTTCTTGGTGACAGAGGTCATGGGTTTGGAAGGTGCTTTCAAAGGAGCCTCGGTGAGTTGCTGTAGTGCATCTTGAGGTGGTACTCACTGCTGCCACTGTGTGTTGGTGGTGGTTGGGTTGCCCCTTGTAGCCACAATATCCATATATCTGGTCCAGTTCAATTTCTGGTCAATGGTAACTACTAGCATGTTGATGGGAATTCAGCAATGGCAATGCCATTGAGTGTCAAGGGGAGATGGTGCTCTCTTGTTGGAGATGGTCATTACCAGGCACTTTTATTCCATAACTTCATCTGAAATAAAAATCAAGAGGATTCGGACTGCTGAATCACGAGGAATCAGGCTACTGAAATCCCTTCAGGACTTTTCTTTAATGCTCTTCACAACATAAATCAAAGTGGTCACCAAACCATGATGGAAAATTAGCAGGGTTTACTGAAAGCCTGCTTAATGTAGAATTCTATTCATTGGGGAATGTTATTAAAGAGAGAAACTAACATTTGTCTGTTTGTAGCTGCTATGTTATTTAGTCTTTAGGATGGATAACAGAGAAATTGGATTTAATTTTGGAAGGCTATGTGCATATTGATGAGAACTGCTGTGACACTTGGTGTGTGTAAAACTGTCAAATCTACTTGCTCCTGAAGAGTGAAACTTTTCTCTGTTTTGTGTCCATTTGAATGCTGACAGAGCAGCTGTGTTTCAATTATTTTTGTCTTTTTCTGAGCATATTATTTTAAATCAATTTGAGTTTCTTTAGATAGTCTTAAGTTACACAAAAACTGTTTGCCCAGTGACCCTATGCACAATAATCAAGTGTGCTTCATTGTTCTATTTTTCTTTCCTCAAAGAGTTTAGAAGTTGACGTGCACTCAGAGGAACTTAATAGTTAGAAGGTAAGTTTTTACTTATTCTGTGGTTCAGAAAAATATGTATGGATGGTATAATTATCAGTGAAAATTATGATAGAAATTTGCATATATTTGTACAAGCAATATGGCCAGGAAGAAAATTCTGTGATTCCCTAGGATGTAGGTTCCATGCCTGAAATGCAGGTCATGTGCACATGATGTGTGAGGGAGATCGTGCTGGTATGTTTAGATCTGGGCTCCACATGGACTATGCTGAATGGTTGCTGTTGTTGTTAGTTAGCAACTTTGAGTGATAAGAAAATAACTTGGCCCCTCAAGTCTGCTTCACTGTTCAGTACGATTATGGCTGATTTCATTGTGGCCTTAACTTCACTTTCCTGTCTGTCCTTCATAACGCTCAGCTCCCTTGTAGATCAAGTCTCTTTCTAACCCACCCTTGAATATATTCAATGAGCCAACCTCCACTGCTGTCTGGGGATGAGAGTTCCAAAGACCAACAACCCTCTGAGAGAAGAAATTCTTCCTCCATCTCCATCTTAAATAGGAAACCAGTTATTTTGAAACTGTGTCCCCTAGTTCCAGATGCCCCCAGGAGTAGAAATACTCTGTCAGCATCCACTTGTCAAGCCCCCTCGGAATCTTCCACAGGGGCCAAGTTATTTCCTTAAAAAAGGAGAGCAAAACTGTACACAGTGGGGTTTCATCAACTCCATGTGCGGTTGCAACAGGACTTCCCTACTTTTATACTCCTACCCCTTGCAATAAAGACCAATATTCCAGATACTTGCTGTATCTGCATGCTAAATGTTTTGTGATATAAGACTAGTCACCCATGATATGCCCTTCTTGCTTTTTAACTTCCATTGAAGTCAATAGAAGGGAAGATTGGGCGAGATACAAAATGGGTGGCTAGTTGGGCAAATGAGTAAACCAAGTGCTATTCAAAGTTAAGGTGACCCTGCTTCTCTTTGTGGTTATCTCCTTCTGTGTGGCATACTTTAAGGGGCTGTAATGCCAGCCATGTTGTATGTCTGGAGAAACACTTTATTGCACAACACAGAGCCAAGCCATCCATAATGGAGCCTGGTTTAAAAAATAAAGTTTCAACGTGAGACAACCATCTTCAGTTAGAATGTATTATATTATGACTCAAGTAAGAATCTGTGCTAATGTAAATGCAGCTATATTTGTAATTCTAATCCCCTGTATCCCCAAATTGTGATGCTCAACGGTATTCCCCCAAACACAGTGCTCAATAATTTCTTCCAATTGTGATGTTCCACAGTGCCCCCAATTGCAGTGCTTGATAGTTTCCTCCAACTAGGATGCTCACCCGTACTCCAAAGATTTATTTATGCAACAAATAAACATCCTTAGTCTGAGAGATTGTCAACTTTGAAATTAATAATGAAACTTCTGGATTAATGTGTTCATTTGCTTCACTGCTCTACAATGATATCTCATTATTTCAATAAGAGTTTGCTGTCATTGCCATTGGTCTTGGCTTTGTACAACTAACATTCCTTCAACACTTAGTATCAGCTGTGGCTCAGTGGATTGCACATTTGCCTCTAAGTCAAAAGGCTCTGGGTTCAAGTCCCACTCCAGGACTAGAGCATAAAAATTAAGATTGACACTCCAGTGCAGTACCAAGAGACCACTTGGAGGTCTTTTGGATGAGATGTTAAACCAGGGCCCCATCTGCCTCCTTGGGTGGGTGTTTAAGATCCCATGACACTATTTAGAATTATGAGCAGGGGAGTGTCCTGGCCAATATTTAACCCTGAATCAACATCACAAAAAAAACAGATTATCTGGCCTTTGTCACATTGCTGTATGTGGGATCTTGCTGTGCACATATTGGATGTTGCATTTCTACATTACAACTTCAAAAAGTACTTAATTGGTTGTAAAACACTTTGAGATGTTCAATGGTTGTGAAAGTCCTTCTTTCATAAAAGTGTGAATTCATATTCTTTTAGTCTTTTAAAAATGTTATTGGAGTAGGCTTTTGTCATTTGTGTTAGTCAATCAGTAGCAATAGATATAATTTGCCCCTAAACTGTGGAGATTTTAACTGACAATCCAGTAACATTGCTTTCTTTTAATTACAGCATACACAAGCTGATGCCTCACCCAAGGCATTGTTTGCCTTTTCTTATATGGTAGTTTTGGCTGGATAGCATTCATTTCAAATACTTATTTTTTTAATTTAGAGAATGGTACTGTCTTGATTGTTTCCTGTTACTTGTGACAAATTGGAACTTTTCTGTGCTAGCAGTTGAGGATACTTGGTCTGTGGAAGCACAAGCTGTAAGAACTGTAGTATTGTATATCCTCAGGATATATTTGACTGGAGCTCCAGCAGCATTCTTGATTTCCTCCAATGTGTGAGGTTCTTGGAGCTGCTTTATCACTAATGGATGATTCAACAATGCTTTTATCATCAGGAGTGACCTCATGATGTGGTTGGAGGAAGAGAATGAGAATTCTTTTGAATGACTATAGCAAAGTCTCATGATTGGTGATAAGTGTAGCATGATTTCAACTTGGCATTTTTGAATTATTTTTCAGAATTCTACTGCTTTCAACAAAGTTTTTAACTTGTCTTTTAAGAAGAAAGAACTTTTATTATAAAGCATCTCATCACTATGCCTTCTGAAAGATCTCAGCTGACAGATTACCTTTGAAGTGCAGTCATGGTGGTTGGACAGGCAAATGCGGCAGCCGCATTTTGCATAGGAAGATCCAACAGGTGTTAAAAATGAATGAACAGTGTTGATTCAGGGAGAACACCCTGCTCCTATTCTTATTGCGCTGTGGAATCTTTGACATCCACTTCAACAAGCAAAATTGGACCTCAGTTTAACATCTTTTCTGAAAGACAATTAAAAATGCAGCAAACCTTCAGTACCGCAGTTGATAATGTGGGTTGAACCCACAATCTTCTGTATTCATTTGAATGTTGGTAGATTTCTTGTTTTAGGGTTTGGAAGAGAAATGGCTTAAATTATAATTTTGCATTATGTTTTATAAGGAGATTGGCAAATAATCAGGCCCATTTTTGTGGAAAATGCCAGAGGAGGCTCATGTTTTAGTCATAATTATTCTCCATCTTTAACTGGTATGTTTGGTATTTCAGTTGTAGAATTGGAGAAACATCATCTACTGATTTTCAATATTGCCCTGAGTCTTCCGCTTAAAAAAATTATATTGAAATAATTCTCAAATTTAATATACTAGAATGTAAATTGGAATGTAGATTATTAACGCTACCATTAATATGTGTTACCTGGTCCACATCTGGTTTAATCTTCTGTAAAAATTGTCTAAGTCTTTGTGATTTTACAGTCAATTAATTAACTCTGAGGTGACAGATTTTACAACATAAAAGTGGAAGATGATGAAACACTCAGCAGATCAGGCAGTGTCTGTGGAGAGAGGAAAGGGAAGGTTAGCATTTCAGGTCCTGAACTGATTCTCTGATGGGTCATTGGTCTGAAACATTAACTTCTTCTCTCTCCACAAATGCTGATTGACCTGCTGAGTATTTCCAGCATTTTTTGTTTTTGCTTTTTACATTTTCAATATGTTCACCTAATTTTAAGAAGTGTTCAACGTTGCTTTTATATTATTCATCAATGTTGAGTTTTTCAGAAACTGGTGAATTAGGAATTCTGTTTTGATGTTGCAGCATCTGTTCCTGTGATTTGTTTCCATATCAGAGAGAAGAGCACTTATTCTGTGATGTTGTGTGAATCACATCATTATATAACGTTGCAGCATACACTTTGGAGTGGGCATATCCAAGTTCTGAAACAATGTATATCACAGTTGCAAGAGAGACTGTCTCCTGTGAAGATTATAACTCAGTGTGCTGTAGCATGGATCAAGGAGGTGGCTCACAACGCCTTCCTAGCTTTTGCAAATTTGATTATTATAAAGATTAAAACCCACCAATGATTATGATTATGGAGGAAGCTGTAAACAAATATGTCCAGTGCCAGCCTAAGTACTGAGAGTGCCAATATGTCATCCATGTGTTACAGCCTTAAAGAGGTAGTTGCCCCATAGTTCTGAATGTTTAGAGATACCGATATACTTGGCAATGACTTTGCAGAGCATAGTAGTAGTACTATATTAATACAGGTGTTTTTTTAAATAGCCCCTCATTTCTTTAATAGCTGTGTTATGGACAGGAGTGGTACTAATTTAAACGGCCCTGATTTCTCCTCTCCCTGTCTGTATACAGGTTTTTTATTTTTCTTTTCCCCTTTTATAAGTATTTTCCCAACCCTTCTGCTTTGGAGTGATCCAATCCTCTCTTAATAACCCCAAGATAGGGTAAAATAAGAGGGTTAGTTGATTTTACACAAGCACAAAATGCGGGAAGGGGTTTCACAATACCTGCCCCTTTTTGCATTCATACAATAAAAGAGGGAAAAGAGAAAGAAAGGGGTTCAGGGCAAAGATTGCGATAAAACTAAGAATTATGGTTTCCTGTGAGTCCAGAGTCCAGAATCAATGTCCAATGAAGGTTCTTTTAGGTTGCTTTGTGTGGCAGAATTCCCAGCCTTGGTCCTAAGAGCACTTTTGTATCATGGGTATTAGTTCACTTTGTAGGCAAAATACAGGGTTCTTTTGGGAGATCAGACTCAGAGAGATGGAGGTCAGAGACAGGCTGCTAGCCTGGAGTCCAGTTTTCTATTCTGAGGTTAAACAACAACTGAAGATGGAATCTGAAAGCTGTATAATTAAACCAATTCAAACAGCTCAAGTCTTTATCATGTGGTGGTTTCAGGTCAAGTTATTCAGCTAATGAGGCACCTTTATTAAAATCTATTGTGTTTTGAGCAGGTAACTGAAGAACCATTAGCACAACATTGGAGATGAGGATCCCAATAGCTCTGCCTTTGTCCAGCACTGGCTTGTGCAGACACCTTGTCTACTAGCCCTTTGTATTGGCTTGGCTGGAATGTTTATACAATGCAAGAAATGTTACATTCCAGGAGTTTGGTGAGTTAACCTTTGTCCATGTTTAAAATGCTTAGAAGCTTCCAGAACTATTAGCTACTGTCATTTATCAGTCCAGTCACTTGTCCATTCTTTAACAAAATTAATAAGTTCATAAAGTAGCCAGGATGATATAAATATACATATTTTCCATCCTGTTTTCTGATCATGAAAGCTGTTTATAAAAAAAAATGTTTTTTCTTTTATTCATTTGATGTGAGCTTAACAAGCAAGTGTTATTGCCCATGCCTGTGCAACTGGGTAACTTACCAGGCAATTTCTAAGGGCAGTTAAAAGTCAACCATGTTTCTGTGGATCTGGAATCATAAAGCCAGATCTGGTAAGGGAAGGCAGATTTTCTTGCAGATGGGTTTTTTTGTGAGATTCTGTTAATTTCATACAATTATTAATACTAGCATTTTATTGCAGATTTATTTAATTAATTGAATTTAAATGCTGGAATTTGGACTCCTCTATCTGGATTGTTAGCCGTGTAAGGTAAAGAGGGAACTGTACCATTGGGATGTCTTTCACCTGGTTCAGGTGCTGGGACCAGTGTCCTGGTGAATTGTATAACTAGGACTGTAGAGGGAACTTAAAACTAAATTACTGGGGGACAGGGGAGGGTTCACGAGAGGTGAAGTTTGGAGAGTTAAAGAGAAGGAACAGGGTAATGATATAGGTAATGATGGTCAGAATGTGATAGGAAGAAACAGAGCATACAGACATAAATGTGTACCAGCAAATGTCAGAGTAAACAAAAATGATAAAAAGACAGAATTAAAGGTTCTTTATCTGAATGCTCATAGCATTCATAACTAGATGGATGAATTGATAGCACAAATAGAAATAAATTAGTATGCTATGATAACCAATACAGAGGTGTCATTGCAATCTAGCCAAGACTGGGATCGGAACATCAAGGGTTTTGACAGTTTGGAAGGACAGGAGGAAAGGAAAAGGACTTGGGGTCTATTACTAAGGACAAGATCAATACAAGAGTGAGAAATGATCCTGGTTCACAAGATCAAGACGTAGAATCAGTATGGGTGGAGATAAGAAATAACAAAAGAAAAAAGTTCTGGGTGGAAGTAATTTATAGGCTCCCTAAAAGTAGCTACACAGGACAGATTATAAATTGAGAAATAATTGCAGCTTGCACAAAAGGTACTGAAATAATTGTAGATGACTTTCATCTTCACATTGATTGGACAAATCAATTGACAACTGTAGCCTGGAGGATGAGTTCATAAGAATGTATTCAGGACAGTTTCTTAGAAAAATGCATTCTGGAACCTACCAGGGATCAAGCCATCTTGGACCTGGTAATGAGACAGAATTAATTAAGGACACTCGGCAAGAGTGACCATAGCATGATGGAATTTCGTATTCAATTTGAGGGTGAGAAATGTGGGTCCATAACTAGTGCCTTAAACTTAAATAGCGACAAGTACAAGGGTATGAAGACAGAGTTGGCTAAAGTGGACAGGGAAAATAGATTAAAAGGTAAAACAGTGGAGATGTAGTAGTGGCCATTTAAGGAGATACACTGTATCTCATAACTCTCAACAAAGATATGTTCCATTGAGGAAGAATGACTCTACCAGAAGGATGATAGCCAGAATTCATGGCTAACCAAGGAAGTTAAGGCTGGTATCAAATTGAAAGAAAAAGTTTACAATGCTGTGCAGGTTAGTGGTAGGCCAAAAGAATTGGAAAGTTTTAGAAACCAGCATAGGATGACAAAAAAAAATGAATATGGAAAAATTGGAGTATGCAAGGAAACTGGCAAGAAATATTTTTAAAAAGTTGAGTAAAAAGCTTTTACAAATATATAAAAAGGAAAAGAGCAGCTAAAGTGAGCATTGGCCTCTTAGAGGATGAAACTGAGAAGTTAACAATGGGAAATGAGGAAATGGCAAAGGTTTTGAACAAGTATGTCATTAACAGTGAAAGACTATGAAAGGAGCAGTGTGGCCATTAACAGTGAGAGAGTGAGAGGAGCAGCAGGGCCATTAACAGTGAGAGAGGAGGAGCAGAGCCATTAACAGTGTGAGAGTGTGTGAGGAACAGCAGGGCCATTAACTGTGAGAAGAGCAGCAGGACCATTAACTGTGAGAGAGTGAGAGGAGCAGCGGGACCATTAACAGTGAGAGACTGTGAGAGGAGCAGCAAGGCCCTTAACAGTGAGAGTGCAAGAGGAGTAGTGGGGCCTTTAACAGTGAGAGAGTGAGAGAGGAGCAGTGGAGTTATTAACAGTGAGACAGTGAGAGAGGAGCAGCGGGGCCATTAACAGTGAGAGAGAGGAGCGGCGGAGCCATTAACAGTGAGAGATTGAGAGGAACAGTGGGCCATTAACATTAAGACAGTGAGATATGAGCAGCGGGGCCATTAACAATGAGACAGTGAGAGAGGAGCAGCGGGGCCATTATCAGTGAGAGAGGAGCAGTGGAGCCATTAACAATGAGAGAGGAGCAGTGGGGCCCTTAACTGTGAGAGAGTGAGAGGAACAGTGGGGCCATTAACAGTGAAAGAGCAGGAGAGCCATTAAGAGTGTGAGAGGAACAGCGGGGCCATTAACAGTGAGAGAGTGTGAGAAGCAGTGTGGCCATTAACAGTGAGAGAGTGCAAGAAGCAGTGTGGCCATTAACAGTGAGAGAGCGAGAGATTCAGTGTGGCCATTAACAGTGAGAGTGCACGAAGCAGCGTTACCATTAACAGTGAGAGAGTGCAAGAAGAAGTGTGGCCTTTAACAAAGAGAGCGCAAGAGGAACAGCGGGGCCTTTAACAGTGAGAGAGTGAGAGGTGCAGCAGGGCCATTAAAAGTGAGAGAAGCAGCGGGGCCATTACCAGTGAGAGAGTGCTAGAGGAGCAGCGGGGTCATTAACAATGAGAGAGCGAGAGGAGCAACAGGGCTATTAACAGTGAGAGAATGAGAGGAGCAATGGGGCCATTAACAGTGAGAGAAGCAGTGGGGCCATTAACAGTGAGAGAGTGAGAGGTGCAGCGGGGCCTTTAACAGTGAGAGAAGCAGCGGGGCCATTAACAGTTAGAGAAGCAGCAGAGCCATTAACAAAGAGCGAGTGCGAAAGGAGCATTGGGGCCATCAATATTGAGAGGTTGCGAGAGGAGCGTTAGGGCCATTAACAGTGAGAGACCATTAAAGAGACCGGAGAGCAGCTGTTAGGATTGGTGAGTATTTCTAGTCTTTAAAATAAAAGTAAAGTCTTTAGTTTATGTTTTGGGTCTCTAGTCTTAACTTTTTTTCTCTTTTTCTTCAAAATAGCTTGTTAAGTATAAGATTGATACTGGTGTGTAAAAAAGAACCCAATTACAATAAAGTGTAAAGAATGGGCTATTCTTCAAGTGTAAAGCACAGGGTACCACAGTAATTAATTATGTGATCAAATAAAATATGATAGTGATGGCAGGACGGGTGATGTGTTGTTGCTGCAGCATGTAAGTACTGTGGACGCCAAGGTGATCCAGAGCGAACACTTGTACTAAGTGTTTGCAGCTCGAGGAGCTTTGGATCTGAGTTAATGAGCTGGTGTCCGAGCTGCAGACATTGCGCCACAACAGGGAGGGGGAGTGTTACCTGGACCCCTTACTCCAGGAGGTGGTCACACCCCCTCAGATTAGGTAATTCAAATTTGGACTGTGATCAGGGACAGGCGGTTGTGACTGCAGGGGAAGCAGGTTTGGGGATGCAGGAGGTAGTGTTCAAAGATCCTCAGCCCCTGCAACTGTCCAACAGTTATGAGTTTCTTCTAAGGGAGGATGAGCGAACTGACCAGGGCACTGTTGTGCAGGAAGCCATTCAAGTGGGGGGAGGAAATAGGAACATAGGTATGGTAGGGGACAGTATAATTAGGAGGATAGATATTATTCTCTGCAGCCATGACCGTGAGTTCTGAAGGCTGTGTTGCCTGCCTGGTGCCAGGGTTAAGGACATCTTCTCAGGGCTGGAGAGGAACTTGGAGTGGGAGGGGAGGGATCCAGTTGTCATCATCCACGTTGGTACCAATGACATTGATAGGACTAGAAAGGAGGTACTGCTGAAATAATTTGAACAGTTAGGAATTAAAAAAAAAAACAGAACCTCCAAGGTAATAATCTTGGGATTACTACTTGAGCCACGGGCGTACTGGCATAGGCTAAATAAAGTCGAGAAGTTAAATGCGTGGCTCAAAGATTGGTATGGGAGGAATGGGTTTCAATTCATGGGGTACTGACACCAGTACTGAGGTAGAAGGGAGCTGTTCTGGTGGGATGAGCTTCCCTTAAACTGTGCTGGGACCAGTGTCACAGTGAATCGAATAACTAGGGCCATAGAGAGGGCTTTAAACTAAATGGGGAGGGGGGATAGTTCTGGAGACGGGATATGTAGACTAACAAAGTAAAAGGATACGGCAGCATTGCAGGGCAGCTATTTAGGTATTGATACCCAGAGTGTGACATGAGTGTCAAAACATAAAAAAAAAGCAGCAAATAGGGTCAAAGGGGGAAAATATGGTAAAAAGGCAAAATTAATGGGCCCTTTGCTTAAATGCACGTAGTATTCAGAACAAAATAAATGAATTAGTGGCACAACTAGAGGTTAATGGGTAAGATCATATAGCCATTACGGAGATGTGGTTACAAAGAGATCAAAGCTTGGAACTAAATATTCAGGGTTATGTGACTTTTCGAAAGGTCAGACAGGAAGGAAAGGGTGGTGGGGTAGCTTTGTAAGTACGAGATGGAATAAGTACGATAGCAAGTAATGATCTTGGATCGGAAGATGTAGAATCCATATGAGAGTACGTAAGAAATAACTATGGTAAGAAGATACTGGTGGGAGTAGCCTATAGACCCCCTAACAGTAGCTATTCTGTAGGACAGAAAATAAATCAGGAGATAATGAGGGCATGTAAAAAAGGCAGTATGTTAATCATGGGTGACTTTAATCTTCATGTAGTTTGGGAAAAGCGAATTGGCAGAGGTAGCCACGAGCAAGAACTCATAATGTGTGTTCTGGACAGTTTCCTAGAGCAATATGTTGTGGATTCAATCAGGCTATTTCGGGTCTGGTAATGTGTAATGAGGCAGGTTTAATAAATGATGTAAGAGTAGAATATCCCAGAGGAAACAGTGACCATGACATGGTAGAATTTAGCATTCAGTTTGAGAGTGAGAAACTTGGGTCATAGCAACTGTGCTAAACTTAAATAAGGGTAATTACAAAGGAATGAGGGCAGAATTGGCTGGAGTGGACTGGGAAAGGAGTTTAGCAGAAAAGACAGTTGATGAACAATGGCAGACGTTTAAGAAAATAGTTTATGATTCACAACAAAGATATATCCCAGTGAGAAAGAAGGATTCTAGGAAGGGGATGAACCAACCATGGTTAACCAAAGAAGTTAAGGACAGTGTCAAATTGAAAGAAAAAACATACAATGTGACTAAAACCAACAAAAGATGACCAAAAAAAAATAAAGAGAGAAAATAAACTTTGAGGGTAAATTAGTAATTAATATAAAAATGGACAATAAGAGCTTTTTTAAATATATAAAAAGGGAGGGAGTGGCCAAAGTGAACATAGGTCCCTTAGAGAATGGGATTGGCAAAATAATTATGGGAACCAGGAAATGGCAGAGGAATTGAATAAATACTTTGCATCAGTCTTCATGGTAGAAGATACTAATAGCATTCCAAAATTACTAAATAATCAAAAGGCAAGAGGGTGGTGGGCGGGGGGGTGGGGGGGGGGGGAGGAAATAAATACGATAACTATCACTAGAGAGAAAGTACAAGGGAAACTGATGGGGCTAAAGGTTGATAAGTCAAAGAACAAAGAACAAAGAAAAGTACATTACAGGAATAGGCCCTTCAGCTCTCCAAGCCTGCGCCGATCATATAGCCTGTCAAACTAAAACATTTTGCACTTCTTGGGTCCGTATCCCTCTATTCCCATCCTATTCATGTATTTGTCAAGCTGCGTCTTAAACACCACTATCGTAGAATTACCTGGAAAAACTCAGCAGGTCTGGCAGCATCGGCGGAGAAGAAAAGAGTTGACGTTTCGAGTCCTCATGACCCTTCGACAGAACTTGAGTTCGAGTCCAAGAAAGAGTTGAAATATAAGCTGGTTTAAGGTGTGTGTGTGGGGGGCGGAGAGATAGAGAGAGAGAGAGGTGGGGGGGGTGTGGTTGTAGGGACAAACAAGCAGTGATAGAAGCAGATCATCAAAAGATGTCAACGACAATAGTACAATAGAACACATAGGTGTTAAAGTTAAAGTTGGTGATATTATCTAAACGAATGTGCTAATTAAGAATGGATGGTAGAGCACTCAAGGTATAGCTCTAGTGGGGGTTTTTTTTTAAAATAATGGAAATAGGTGGGAAAAGGAAAATCTTTATAATTTATTGGAATAAAAAGGAAGGGGGAAACAGAAAGGGGGTGGGGATGGGGGAGGGAGCTCACGACCTAAAGTTGTTGAATTCAATATTCAGTCCGGAAGGCTGTAAGGTCCCTAGTCGGAAGATGAGGTGTTGTTCCTCCAGTTTGCGTTGGGCTTCACTGGAACAATGCAGCAAGCCAAGGCCAGACATGTGGGCAAGAGAGCAGGGTGGAGTGTTAAAATGGCAAGCGACAGGGAGGTTTGGGTCATTCTTGCGGACAGACCGCTTTGCAGAACACCTGCGGTCTGTCCGCAAACATTACCCAGACCTCCCTATCGCTTGCTGTTTCAACACTCCACCCTGCTCTCATGCCCACATGTCGGTCCTTGGCTTGCTGCATTGTTCCAATGAAGCTCAACGCAAACTGGAGGAACAGCATCTCATCTTCTGACTCAGCACTTTACAGCCTTCCGGACTGATTATTGAGTTCAACAAATTTAGATCATGAACTCGCTCCTCCATCCCCACTCCCTTTTTGATTTTCCCCCTCCTTTTTGTTTTTCCCAATAATTTATATAGATTTTTCTTTTCCTACCTATTTCCATTATTTTTAAAAGTATTTCCATCCATTGTTTTATCTCTACCTTTTAGCATTTTTCGATTCCTTCACCCCACCCCAACCCCACTAGGGCTATCTGTACCTTGCTTGTCCTGCTTTCTACCCTTAATTAGCACATTCCTTTAGATAATATCACCACCTTCAAAACCTCTTTGTCCCTTTGTCTGTGACATCTTTTGGTTATCTCCACCTATCACTGGCCCTCTATCCAGCTCTCTTTCCCAACCCCCCCCCACCCACCCACCCTTAAACCAGCTTATATTTCACCCCTTTTCTATTTTTAGTTCTGTTGAAGAGTCATGCGGACTTTAAACATTAACTATGCTCCCTTCCACAGATGCTGCCAGACCTGCTGAGTTTTTCCAGGTATTCTTGTTTTTGTTTTCGATTTCCAGCATCCGCAGTTTTTTGCTTTTATCTCAGTTTTATTAACGTCTGTATATTCACGATCTCACTGGAGACCAGGGCCAATCTTTTTCAGAAATTCAATAATGTGGTTAATTTCAGATAAATAAACTGTAAACATTTGCTACTCTCCAATGGGGAGTGAGGCATGTTGCCCCATTTGCTTGATGGGAGCAAGGATCCGAGATAGGCTGCGGGTTCAGTTATTTGCTCAACATTTCATCCAGTGGTGTTTTAAACTGAAATTGTCTGTTTAGAGTGAAAATAGTAGCTGATTTATGTGCTTTAGTAATAAAGCTTTATTATAAAAGTTCTCTTCCATTGTGCTGAGGAAAGTTCCACTTAACTGAAGATGACTTATTTTAACAGTGGTTTCAATATAACTGAAGTTGAATCTGATGAAAGTTTGCTCCTACATTGTGCTGCCTGGATCTGAAACATATTGTTTTAGAAGTTAAGCCAACATTCTCAAGCTAATGTAAATATTGTATTAACAAATAATGCTTTGTATTATGAGAAATTGTTACAAAGATCCCCCCTGCCCCCGAACCGAAATGTTTGACTGCCAGATCCTTGCATGCTGGAAATGCTATTTGATCTTTAAAATTCACTCTTGCTTTCTTTCACATGCCTGTATGTAAATTAATTCTATATAATACTGACTGTTATTAGATATAATTTCAGGTGTGTACAGAACCAAAGAAAATCGCTTCATTCTTGATAATCAATGAATAAGTTTGTTTTTTAGGGTATGGAGTTATTACTGCATTCATCAAATTAAATTCTTCATCATTGCTCCAATTTCCAAATTTGTTTGAATCATTAGTTTTGAAATTTGTTTCACATTCAAAATCTTTTTTTGCAAGGTTTTGAAGGCAATTTTTATTTGCCAGTGTAACTAATGTTTGTTAAATCATTCAAATCAAAGGAACCAAAACTGTTTAAACAGTAGATATTAGTTTAGTTTGTAGAATGGTTTCATGACTGTTTCCTGGAACAAAATATTGTGGAACAGATTAGGGATAAAGCTATTTTCATCTGGCAGGGTTGGTTAGTATTCTCAAAGTAAAAGATCCGCCTGGAAAAAGTGATAATACAATTAAATCCCCTAGTAAGTTTGAAAGTGACATAATCCAGTTGCAAAGAATCTTGAACTTAAACAAAGTCAATTACATAGGTATGAGGGGAAAACTGGGAGAAGTTGATTGCGTGACTTTACTGAAAGGTAATGCAGTAAATAAATGTTCAAACTGTTCATAAAAAACATTCCATTGTAAAACAGAAGCTCAGCAAGAAAGGTCCACTCGTGGCTTACAAAGGTAGCAAAAAGAAGAGGCTTATAATGTTGCAAAGAATACTAGTAAATCTGAGGATTGGGAGTGTTTTAGAAAATAGCAAAGGGCCATCAAAAAGTTGATAAAAAGGAAAAAAATAGAATGAGAATTAACTAGCCAGAAATATAAAAACAGTTTGTAAGGGCCTTTTTTTACAAGTATGTAGAAAGGAGAAGTGTAGCTAAAGTAAACATTGGACTCTTAGAAGCAGAGTCAGGAGAAATTATTATGGGGAATGAGGAATGGCAGAGACATTGAACAAATATTTTGTATCTGTCTTCACAGTAGAAGGCACAAATTACACATCTGAAATAGAGGGTAACCTAGGGGCTAAAATGGAGAAACTTAAGGGACCAAAATCTGACAAATCCCCAGGACCTGATGATCTACATCCTGGGGTTCTAAAAGAGGTAGCTGCAGAGATAGTGGATGCACTGATTGATTTTCCAAAATTCACTAGATTCTAGAATGATCCCAACAAGTTAGCAAATGTAACTTGGCAGTTCAAGAAAAGAGGGAGAAAGAAAACAGGGAACTGGAGGCCAGTTAGCCTGACATCAATTGTTGGGAATATACTGCAATCTCTTATTAAGGAAGTCTTAACAAAGCACTTAGAAAATCACAGTATGATCAGACAAGGTCAACATGGTTTTATGAAAGGGAAATTATGTTTGACAAATTTATTAGAATTTTTTGAGCATGTAACTAGTAGTGTAGATAGAGGGAAACCAGTGGATGTGGAATACTGGGGTTTCCAAAAGCAAATTAATAAAAGCTTACTCAGCAAGATATGGGTTTATGGAGTTGGGGGTGATATATTCACATGGATAGAGGATTGATTAATGGACAGGAAGCAAATACTATGGATAAATGGGACATTTTCCAGTTGGCAGGCTATGACTAGGAGTGCTGCAAGGGTCAGTGTTGGGCCTCAGCTATTTACAATTTATATTAATAGTTTTGATGAAGAGGCCAAAAGTAATTTAAGTTTGCTGATAATACAAATCTAGGTCACTGGAGGAACAACACCTCATCTTCCGACTAGGCACTTTACAGCCTTCCGGACTGAATATTGAATTCAACAACTTTAGGTCCTGAACTGCCTCCTCCATCCCCACCCCCTTTCTGTTTCTTCCCCCTTCCTTTTGTTTTTTTTTCCAATAAATTATACAGATTTTTCTTTTTCCCACCTATTTCCATTATTTTTAAATATTTTTAAATCTTTTATGCTCCCCCCACCCCCACTAGAGCTATACCTTGAGTGCCCTACCATCCATTCTTAATTAGCACATTCGTTTAGATATTTTTTACCAACTTCAACACCTATGTGTTCTTTTGTTCTGTTGTCTGTGACATCTTTTGATGACCTGCTTCTATCACTGCTTGCTTGTCCCTACAACCACACCCCCCTCCACTTCTCTCCCCCCACCCAACCCACTAACCTCCCCCCCCCAACCCCCCAACACACACAAACACCTTAAACCAGCTTATATTTCACCCCTTTCCTATTTCTACTTAGTTCTGTCGAAGGGTCATGAGGACTCGAAACGTCAACTCTTTTCTTCTCGCCGATGCTGCCAGACCTGCTGAGTTTTTCCAGGTAATTCTGTTTTTGTTCAGAATGTAAGTTGTGAGGAAGACACACATCGGCAGCTTTCCATCTTGTCAGACGATGATTTGTGCCCTAGTGCCTCTGTGTTAACCATCATCTGTTGTTGTTAAGGAGCCCCACTCTAGCATGGCAGGCTCAGCCACATTTGCTGCAGATGAAGACGCCAAGAAATGTTGGTGCTAGAACTCTGCTTTGTTTGACCCCACTGCTGATCACAAAGAGTTACAATGTTACCCCATCATAGCTGACCTTACCCAACATGATCATGTTGTCATGGAAAGAGGAGATCACACTCAGCAGCTTCTGCGGGCAGCCAATTTTCTTCAGCTTAAATAGACTGCCTCTGTGCATATGAGTGGGTGAAAGAAGGATCCTGTGGCAGTATCCACCACCTAGAAAAGAGGGCGAAAAGGAGACCCGGGGCGATAACCACCATTTAACAGGGTGGGTGAAAATAGGACCCAGAGGCGGTAACCACCACCTAGAAGAATGGGTGAAAAGAGGACCCAGAGGCAATAACCACCACCTGGAAGAGAGTCCAGTCCAGTACAGACTCCAGAGCAGGTGCATTCTGAGAGAAATCAAAGTGTGACACCACTGGAAAACAGATAAATGATTGGTTGGTGAATATTTTGCTTGTTTATCTTCAAGAGTCTTGTAATTTATTAGTAATTGTAAGGCTTTATTAGTTGTAGAAAGGTTTACTGGCAGTAGTAAAGGTTATTGGGAGTAGCAGTGTTTATTATAAATTAATTAAGAATATATTAGTTAACACATTATAAAGATGGCTGTGCAGGTGATGTGTTACAGTTCCTGGACACTGGGCTGATCCAGGGCAAGTATGTCTGTAGTAAGTATCTGTAGCTTGAGAAACTTTGGCTCAGAGTCATTGAGCTGGAGGCCAAGCTGCAGATTGATGCAGTCAGGGAGATTGATGCAGTCCTCTGCAGCCCAGAGAGGGAGTCCAGATGGCTGTGTGGCCTGCCTGGTGCCAGGGTTTGTGACATCTGATAATGTGCAATGAGACAGGATTAATTAACAACCTCATGGTGCAAGTGCCCAGGCAGCAGTGATCATAATATGATTGAATTTCACATTCAGTTTGAAAGAGAGAGGAGTGAATTTAAGACTAGTGTTTTAAACTTAAATAAGGCCAATTACAAAGGCATGAAGACAGAGCTGGCTAGAGTGAACTGGGAAATTAGGTTAAGTGATAGGTCAATAGAGATGCAGTATGTGGCAGACATTTAAGTAGATATTTCAGGATAAGATACATTCCAGGGAGAAAAAAAAAGTCTTAAGGGGGGAGGACGGACCATCTGTGGCTAACTAAAGAAGTTAAAGATAGTATCAAATTGAAAGAAAAATCATATAATTCCTCAAAGATGAGTGGCAGGTCAGAAGATTGGACAGAATATTAAGAACAACAAAGAATGACTAAAAGATTAATAAGGAGTGGGAAATTAGAGGACGAGAGAGAGCTAGCTAGAAATATAAAAACAAAGTAAGAGTTTCTACAGGTATTTAAAAAGGAAAAAGAGTAAGTAAAGTGAATGTTGGTCCTCTACAGAGTGACTCTGTGGAATTAGTAATGGAAAATAAAGAAATGGGATTGAATTGAACAGATAATTTGCAGCTGTCTTCACTGTCGAGAATACAAATATTTGTGGATCAGGAAGTGAAAGGAAGGGAAGGGCTTAAAACAATTACAATTACCATGGTAATTACACTGATAAAATTATTAGTTCTAAAAGCTGACAAGTCCCCAGGTCCTGATGGACTTCATGCTAGGGTCTTTAAAGAAGTAGCTACTGAGATAGTAGATGCTTTGGTTTTAATCATCCAAAATTCCCTAGATTCTGGAAAGGTCCCATCAGATTAGAGAATAGGAAATGTTATTCCTCTATTCATAATATGAGGGAGACAGAAAGCAGGAAACTACAGGCCAGTTAGCTTAGCATTTGTCATAGGGAAAATGCATCTTTTATTAAGGAGGTTATAGCAGGGCACTTAGAAAATCAAGCAGAGTTTGACTAATTTATTGGAGCTCTTTGAGGAAGTAACACACAACATGGAATAAAGGAGAACCTGTGGAAGTGCTGAACTTAGATTTCCAGAAGGCATTTGCCAAGGTGCCACATCAAAGGTTACTACACAAAATAAGAGTTCATGGTGTAGGGGGTAACATATTAGCCTGGATAGAGGATTGGCTAGCTAACAGGAAGCAGAGAGTAGGGTAAAATGGTTTTTTTTGTGTTGGCAAGATGTGATGAGTGGAACGCGACAGGGATCAGTGCTGGGGCTTCAACTGTTTACAATTTACATCAATGACTTGGACAAAGGGACCAAATTTATGGTTGCTACTTTCCTGATAACACAAAGATAGGTAAGAATGTAAGTTATGAAGAGGACATAAGGAGTCTGCTAAGGGGCACAGATTAATTGAGTGGGCAAAAAAATTGTCAGATGGAGTAGAACGTGGGATAATGTGAACTTGTCCACTTTGGCAGGTAGAATAGAAAAACAACAAATCATTTAAATATAGAGAAATTGCAGAACTCTTCTAATCACTCTAAGTGATTAGAAAGGCAAAAGGAAAGTTATTTATTGCAAGGGGAATGGAATATAAAAATAGGAAGGTTTTGCTACAGTTATACAGGGCTTTGGCGGGACCACATTTGGACTACTGTGTAGTTTTGGTTGTCTTATTTAAGAAGGATATAAATGTGTTCAAAGTAGTTTAGAGAAGGTTCACTCAACTGATAGATGAAATGTTACCTTACAAAAAATGTTGGACAGGCTGGGCCTATATTTATTGGAGTTTAGAAGTTTGAGAGGTGATCTTATTGAAAGACATAAGATTCTGAGAGGACTTGACAGGCTAGATGCTGAAAGGATGTCTCCCATTGTGGGAAAGACTAGAACTAGGGGACACAGTTTAAAAATAAGGGCTCTCCCATTTAAGACAGGGATGAAAATAAATTTTTTCTGAGGGTCGTGAATCTTTGGACCTATCGTCCCCAGAGAGTGATGGAGGCTGGGTCAATGAATATTTTTAAGGCAGAGGTAGATAGATTCTTGATTAACAAGGGAGTCAAAGATTATTGGGGGTAGGCAGGATATGGAGTTGAGACCACAATCGGTTCAGCCACAATCTTATTGAATGGTGGAGCAGGCGCGAGGGGACGAATGGCCTACTCCTCCTATTTTGTATGCTTGTATGGTCGAATGCCTTGGTGAGATCAATGAAGGCAACATAAAGTGGTCTGCAGTATTTCACTTGCAGCTGCCAGACTGCGAAGATCATGTCAATTGTGGATCTTCCAGTCCTGAAATCATATTGGGATTCAGGGTAGATGAATTCAGCCATGATCTACAGTTTAGGGCAACCAGGCAAATTCTTTTGCCATGACGCTCAGCAGGGAAATGCCTATATAGTTATTGCAATTGCTGTGGTAGCCCTTGTTCTTGTATAGGATCACAATCCTTGCATCATACATATCCTTGGGCACTGCCCAACCCCCTTCCCTCCAACTGAGACAGAGAATATTGTGCAGATTCTGCAGGAGTACCTGTTTCCTGTGCTTAATGAGTTCAGATGGTACATCATCAGTACCTGGTGCTTTGCTCGTGGCAAGCAAGTCAATAGCTTTGCTGAGGTCCTTCACTGAAGTTTTGATATCCAGCTCTGCAATGACAGGCAGGCTCTCTGTGGTGTCCAGAGCTTCCTTGGTGACTCAAGGTAGTGTTCCACCTATCTGTCCAACTGTCATTGCAGTTGGTGATGACCTCCCTGCCATCTTTCTGAATAGAGCTGTTTTCTTTGCTGGTGGGTTTGTTGCCTTTTTGATCCCATCGGACACCCTATATTCTGGCAAAGTTGTAATTGGTGCACTGCTTAGTCTGTTGGCCTTTACTTCAAGCAGCTCTTAGTGCATTCAGAGTCTTCTCACTTGGATCTCTCTTGTAATTAATGACAGCGTATTGCTTGACTTCAGTGATAGGTTCCATTACAGTAATGTTAGCCTCAAACCATTCAGTATTCTTCTACTCTGGCTTCCCACATGCTGAGTGTGCAATATTTTAGATGGTGTCTTGAAATATGTTCTATTTTGTTTCTGCATTCTTGGCAGGGAATGTCACAGTGCGCCTGTTCAATCAAGTACAGGAAGGGCTGTCTCTTATCTGGTTAGTCAGTATGGACGATGTTGATACAAGGATGGCACTTCTGCTTTGAATAAAAAAACTTCAAGGTTTACATCCTCACCCTAGTGTACACCAGGGAGTGATCTGTATCAGTCACCTCTGTGGTAGCTGTGTGAGTCGAGAATGCTGTTGAGAGAGTTCTGTCTGCTAGTGATCATGTCCAGTTGCTGTCAATGTTCTGATCTAGGATACCTTGTGGCATGGTTTGTTCTGAAAGGTGTTAGTTACGCAAAGCTCATGGTAGCAGCAAAGCTCAAGTAGCCTCTCTGTCCATTTTCATTTATCTTTTTCATGCCATGAAACTCAGGGCAGAAGGGTCATGCCTCCTGGTCTGTGCCCACTCTTTCATTGAAATCCCCCAGTAGGTGAAGATGTTCTGTTTTGGGATTCTGCTGATAGCAGTATCAAGATCCCTGAAGAACTGATCTTTCACCTATGTAGTGGACCGCAGCATTTGGAGCAGAGGTACTCATGAAGTTAACTGGCACTGTTTGAGTTGAGAGGCATTTGGAGGGAATGCCTTCTGAGACATTTGTGCGGAGTTCTATCATTGAGATTGGCAAGTTCCTTACCGCGAAGCCTTCATCCTGCTCTCACGTTTCCTCTGAACCCTTCTGCAGGATGAACATATAACGTTTTTCATTCAGTGATCCGCTCTCGCATGCCTCTTCTTGCGCAGGGAGGCTATGTCAATGTTCAGCCTATCAAGTTCCATATCAATCACACCCATCTTGCACATATTATCAACCATCTGCAAATCGCTTGTCAGTCCTGTGCAGGTGATCCTGATCTCCTAGCTTGCCAGTCGAAGAGTTGGCATCTTTCTTTTTTTGCTGGTGTGATGAATTCAGTCCACAGAGATTCTGAGCTCCAACACTCATTGGAGCAAATGGACTATGGCAGATCACCACCTAACTAGTCAGGGGTCACTGACTTGAGATGGGCGGTGGCTGACCAGTGGGACATGGTGACATGGTGGCCCTTCCCAGTGTCAGAGCCTGTAGCACTCATTCTTTTCACCAATTGAATTGGGCTTATCACTCGTAACTGCTCCCATGTTGTGTTAAAACTCTACAGCAAAACTGGAGTGTCCTTTCCAGGATGCAAACCTGGGAAAAAATTATGAAGATCTTGGGGTTGTCCAAATGTCAGCACCCCCTCTCGATCACCTATTTGGGTCCAAAGGAATGTAAAGCACTATGTTTGACATGATTGTGGCAGTTGCCAGAAAGATGACATATTTAGGCATGGGGCCTTTTGACCCCATTCAAGATTTTATGTCAGCCTTAGCTTAGCTTCCCTTAGCCTTCAACTGCATCAGAGTATCCACAAGGCAGTGGAGCTATTCACCCATAGCTGGGAGTTTGGTTCATGAGCGCCATGGAATATCCACATGCTGGTGGGCCTGCATGCTGCATGTCTAGGGGCTAAACCTTCTCCAAGTTCTTGAGAATCTTTAGCCTGGGGCCACTAGGGACCCAAATTCTGTGTGCCATCACAAGGAGGGACAACAGAGTACTTGTTGAAGGAGTGGCTATGTACTGACAGAGGAAGACTTATGTATTTGACACGCCTTTTCACATTGCTGCTAACCAGCAGTGTCGGCTGAACATGAGAAGCAAACTAACACATAAAAAGTGAAAAGCATGCTCATTCTTCACCAACACACTGGTCACATTGCAACAACCTGTTGGGCACATGGAAGACTCAAAGAGGCTGAAAAGAGATATAGATGGGTTGAATGAGTTGGCAACAATGTGGCAGATGGAATATAATGTGGAAGTGGAAGGCTATTGACTTTGGTAGTAAGAATAAAAAAAGAATTATTTAAAAACGTGGAACTTGAATGATCAGAGGGAGCTGTGGGTACTCTTTCAACAAAGTTAGCATGCAGAGACAGCAAAGAGTTAAGGCAAATGCTATGTTGGCTTGTATAGCCAAGTTACTGAAGTACAAGACACAAATGAACAGGGCTTTGTTGAGACCACACCTGGAGTAATGTGTGTATTTTTGGCCTCTTTGAGAAAGATCTTTAAGAAAGGGTATACTAGCATTGGAGGCAGTACAGCGAATGTTCATTAGATTGGTCCCTAGGTTGTGAAGATTGCCCTCTGATGAGAGGCTAAGTAAATTGGGTATATATTCTCTAGACTTTAGAAGAATGAGAGGTGATCTCATTGAAATATACAAAATTCTGTAGGGATAACATAAAAGTAAAATACTGTGGATGCTGGAATCCTGAAATAAAAACAAAGTGCTGGAAAAACCCAGCAGCACCTGTGGAAAGAGAAACAGAGTTAATGTTTCGACTCCAATGGACTCCTTCAGAACTGAAGAGGAGTAGAAATGTGATGGGTTTTATGTTGTTGGAAAAGGGGGAGGGTCAGGTGAAGCAAAAATGGAAGGTCAGGGATCAGTTCGAGAGCGAGGGACATTAAATTATAAAGATGTCATGGAACAAAAGGCAGAGAGACTGGGAATGGTAGTAATAAAGGAGCAAAGCATTGGTACAGAGTAGGTGTTAATAGCAGAATAAAGGTCATTGCTATCTGAAAGCAAAACATGAGAATAAGATACAGACTGGCACTAGGGAGAAAAAGTGCTGAAGGGACTTGGTAGGGTACGCACTGAGAGGTTGTTTCCCTTGGCTGGGAAATCTATAACATGGGAGCATAGTCCTCGGGATAAGGGGTTGATTTTTTAAGACTGAAATGAAGAGATATTTCTTCATTCAAAGTGTTGTGAATCTTTTAGATTCTCTACCCCAGAGTGTTATGAATGTTCCATTGTTGAATATACTTGAGGCTGAGAGAGACAGATGCTTTGTGTCTCAGGTTCAAGGCTTATGGGGGAGTGGGTAGGAAAGTGGAGCTATGATTTTATTAGTGGAACGGACTCGATGAATCATATGGCCTACTCCTCCTATTTCTTATGTTCTTAAATAGATCCTGTACTTGCAACAGTTTAAAGAGTACCCAGACAATCCCAGTCTTTTATTCTTCATTGTAAAAGTATTATTGCTTAATCCATTTAGTCCTGCTTTGAAGATAACCTCTTTGGCATTCTTTTAGCTTTAGCATTGGTATAAATCTCATCTGTGTGTTTAGAGTTGATTGTTATAGATAAGCTACAAAAAAAAGAGTAACTTACATTTGTCAGCCTCCTCCACACCCGAAAGATGGTCTCTCAGCCTCTTCCAACATTTATATAGAATGAAAGACAAGGAGAGGCGGTTCAACAAAATAACACCGCATCAAGAGATTATTTACTTTTTTATTCATTCATGGGATGTGGGTGTCACTGGCTAGTAAATCAGGAGTCTAAAATTAGTCAAATTGAAGTTGCTGGGATTAAAGGACCTGTGGCAGCTTGCATACAAAATTGGTCAAAGGACAGAGAGTAGTGGTACACAGTTGTTTTTCAGACTGGTGGGATGAATATAGTGGTGGTCCTCGGGATCAGCATTAGGACCACTGCTGTTAGCAATGATATCTTTAAGAATGTTACAGAATTATTATAGAATTAACAGGCAAAGTATGTGACCACCTAAAGAAGATTGTTTTTTTTTTGGGGAAAGAGACAGAAACAGTTCCTCGCAGCCAGGGATTGAGGTAAAGCAAAGATAGCGACCAAGGAGACTGATGTTCCCAACAGGACCACACAGTGGCCTCAAGAAACTGTAGACATTCTGAACTGATAGCCAGGAGTCTTGTGGCGGCACCTTGTATACCTTCATCTGTACAAGTGTCCAGCAGAAGTTAACAAATGGAACCCAGAGTGAAAGATGAGGCAAAGTTGATGAACAGGGGAGGTTACACCTCGGATACCTGTCATTTATTGGTCAGATGGGATCAAACAAGAGGTAATCCACCAGCCCCTAGAAATAAAGTAAAAAATAAAGGTGCCTGGAGGGGAAACAGCCTTCATCATGACAGATGGAGGAGAAGAAGAGGAACAACAAGGAAAAGTACTTCCTAACGTTTAAGAGCAGAAGGGGCTGCTGCCACCATCCAACAGCCACAGAGACCAGCACTCACTCTGCATCACCTATCTGTTTGGCCTTTAGGATTGAAAAACCACTGTTTTTTCTGCCTATTTAGTTTATGCATTATATGAAATTGTTGCTTCTTAATAAACTACTTTAAAATTCCTGTAAACTCAACCCCCTTTGGGTAATTTGTAGCTCAATCCTTACACTGCTTTTTTAAATATTTGGCTGTGACTTGGGTATATAAGGCACGCTTTCAATGTTTGAAAATGACACAAAGTTCAAATGTAGTAAACGTTAAGGAAGATAGTAACAAACTTTCAGAAGACAGACTGGTGAAGTGGGCAGACACATGATAAATAAAATTTAACAGAAAAATGTGCTGTGATGCAGCTTGATAGAAAGAATGGAGAGGTAATATAAACTAAACTATACAATTTGAAAGTGGGTGCAGGAACTAAGAGCCCTAGGAGAGAGCCCTAGGAGTGTGCATTCACAAATTGAAGGTGGCAGGATAAATTGAAAAGACTGTTAAAAATGCATATGGGCGACTTAGCTTCATAAATAAAGTCACTGAGTACAAAAGCCGGTAAGTTATTCTGAACCGTTGTAAAACTCTGATTATAAAATATAATCCCAGCTAGAATATTGGGCTGAATTTTAAGATCCCTATGTGCTGGAATAGGATTTGGGGGAAATCCCATATTGCACAGGAAGTCCAGAAGTAAATGTTGTGCTTTTATCAGTGTTTTTTTTTTACCCCAGGCACTTCATTACCAAATGGTTCTGCTGCGCTGTAACACTTCAGTGACCCTGTTTACAGGGAGAAGGCAGGAAAATGGCACTAGGGGATAGACTGTCTACAAATATTCATTACAAGCCCACCAACACCCACAGTTGCCTCAACTAAAGCTCCTCACACCATTTCCTGTAATGACTCCATTCCATTCTTCTAGTTTCTCTGTCTCCATCGCATCAGTTTTGATGATGCTATCTTCCACATCAGCACTTCCAACATGTCTTCCTTTTACCTCAACTGAGGATTCTTGGTTGACCAAGACAACTGTCCCTGACCCATCTCCAGCACCTCTGCCCTCACCCCTTCCCCTCCCTCCCAGAACCATGATAGAGTTCCCCTTATCCTCACTTTCCACCACCCCAGCTTTCGCATTCAAAGGATTATCTTCCACCCTTTCCGCCAACTCTGGCCTGATGCCACAACTAAACAAGTCTTTCCCTCTCCTCCCCTGTCAGCATTCCGAAGGAACCATTTGCTCTGTGACACCCTGGTCCACTTCTCTAGGATCCCCAACACCTCACCCCCTTTCCATGCAATCGCAGTAGGTGTAACACCTGCCCCTTCACCTCCTCCCTCTCCACTGTCCAAGGCCCCAAACTATCCTTCCAGGGTGAAGCAGTGATTTGCTTGTACTTCTTTAAATTTAGTCTACTACATTTGCTGTTCACAAACGTGGTCTTCTCGACACTGGGGAGACTAAACACAAATTGGGTGACCTCTTTGCAGAAAACCTCCGTTCAGTCCGCAAGCATGACCTTGATCTTCCAGTTGCTTGCCATTTCAATTCATCACTTTGCTCTCTCGCTCACATTTCTGTCCTTGGCTTGCTGCACTGTTCCAGTGAAGCCCAAAGCAAGCTTGAAAAACAGTACCTCATCTTACAATTAAGTACTTTACAGCCTTCTGGACACAACATTGACTTCAACAACTTCAGACCATGAACTCTGCCCTCCTATTGCCAGTCTGCATTTTATCTCCTCCTCACTCTCACCTATCCCTGACCCCTTTTGATCCACCTGATGCTCCACCCTTTATGAACAGCATAAAACCCATCACATCTCTTCAGTTCCAAAGAAGAGTCATATTGGACTCGAAACGTTAACTGTTTCTCTCTCCAGCTGAATTTTTCTGGCATTTTCTGTTTTTATATAAAATCTGCTCCCAAGTTCAAATCCAATGAATTGACAGAATGGATTGCACATGTTCAAAGGCTACACCACATTTCTGTGGGCCCACAGGGAGGTACTTTTTCCTCCTGATGGGAGGAAGAAGCCTCCCAATGAGATCAAGTGTGGCTAGAGGTAGTGGAGGAAGCAAGTGTGTGGTGCCACGCTCGTGGATTCAATGCTGAATGCTGTTTAGTGACCTAAGAGTGGTAAAGGTGAGTACAATGGCACATTCAACTACCTCTTGACCTGTGTAACACACTAACCCTTCGTTCTGGTTTCTCACACCTATTGCAGCACATCACTCCTCACACCAACTTACTTTTCAGGAACACCCATCCTTCTCTGTCTATGCACTTCCTCTCATCCCCATCTGTCCATCCACCACTGATGTCATTCTCATCTTTATGTAATGTTATGCCTTCCCTTATTGTCACCTCCAATGAATACTCTCCATTCTCTGCTCAAACACATGCAATTACTCGTACTTATGTGCTTCACAAAACATGAGGGAGAGGCTGAGAACTGGAGTTAGTACTCCAGCCATCTTGCAACTAACAATTGTGGAGGGATAGATCCTGGATATCACTCGAGTCTTGGTGCGCTTGGCTGTTGGAGACGGGGCCTCCTAATGACCTGGTGATGGAATTAAATATCACACAGTCACATAGCATACAACATGTTGATGTCAGCTTTTAGTGAAACATAGTCACGTGTGTAATGATTGCTTAAACACTTTTATGTTGGCCGGTCTAATACATGCCTCTAATCTCCCATAGGACCTTCAAGCATCCTGCAGGAGTTGGTGCAGGAAGACGACGTTGACTTCTCATGGGAAGTTACTCACTCCAAGGGTGCATTGTCACAGTACTTGTGCAGATCGTGCATCAGCTCAGATATTCACTTCCATGAGGCCTAATATGGAAAATGGTTGGGTTTTCATTGATGAATTACATACTCATAAGAAAGCAAGTGTCAACAGTGGAGATAGGGACAGCAATGGAGGGAGCTGGACACTCCAAGCTCTGCTCAGCTGGACCTCAAGAACCATCAAAAAAGGGGGTACTTCAGGTGTAGCAGCAAAGAGTGTACAATGTACTGACAGATGTTCCAACTGCCGTGTTTGCTGGAGTCTGCCTCAAGCTAGAGTGGTATGATGTTGCAGGCCTTTCTGATGATGGCTTTGTCCATGGAATGGGAAATATCAAATGCTACAATCAAACAAGTGCATCCAGGCCAATGCCAATGGCTTGCACAATATGAATGCCACCTTAAATAGGATTCATGACACCCTAACCTTGTCTATTCATTGCCCCACTGATCTACAGCAAAGTGCTCTCAGCGAAGTGTGGCTGGCACAGGGGTCATGGAAATGGGAAGTCAGCTCAAAGACTTCCACCTTCCAGTTATTGGTCCCACCTCCTCGGTCAGTACCGCACATGCTGCCCTGTACATTAACAGCCAATCCTGCCACTGTGCAGGTGGAGCAGCTTTTGACACCGCCCTGATGGGCTCCAAGACCTAGGGGATGTCAGCCAAGAACATCTTAGCAGTCAGAGCAGGGGTATGAGCAGCCTGCCCCTATATACTTGCAGGGCTTGTACCACACCAGTGTTCAGAAGAGGAAAACTACATATGAAAAAGGAATTAGGAGCAGTAGGCCACTCGGCCCCTTTAGCCTGCTCTGCCATTCAATAAGATTGTGGCTGATCTGCTGTAACCTCAACTTCACATTCCCACCGACCCCCAATAACCTTTCACCCCCTTGCCTATCAAGAATCTTTCTAGCTCTGCCTTAAAAATATTCAAAGACACTCTTCCTCAAAAGGCTTTGGAAGCAGAGATCCTCTGAGAGAAAAATTTTCTCCTCCTCTCTTAACTGGACACAACCCCTTAATTTTAAACAGTGACCCCTAGTTCTAGATTCTCCCACAAGAGGGGAAACATCCTTTCCACATCGACCCTGTCAAGACCCCACAAGATCTTATATGTTTCCATTAAGTCACCTCTTATTCTTCTAAACTCCAGTGGATACAGATGGGGATCTATTTATATGCCGAGTATAAAAATGAACTGTGGGCTTGGATGGTCGTTATCTTCGTCATTCACCACATAGGGGCTGCTCTGTGTGGGTGTGTCTTAAACTACCGCACATTTTTGCAACACAGCCCATATCGCCTGTTCTATCCCTTGTGCTCAGTTGTAAGGTACCTGTAAGTAAAACATCCATTTGAGGATGAAAACATCCATTTGTGGGGTGAAAAATTGAGGCTGACTACGAATGAGACTATTGGATGTCTTGGCTGAAAAGGACATAGACTATAGGCCAAGCATATGCAAAAACGTGATTGGGCCGAAAATATCTTATACACTGGGTTGACTTATTTGCTGTGATCTATGGTAATCAATATAAGATAGTCACCAAGAAATCAAATAAGGAATTCAGGAAAAGTTTCATTACCCAGCGAGTGATGAGAATGTGGAACTCACTACCATAGGGAGTGGCTGAGGTGAATAGTATGAGATGCATTTAGGGGGAAGCTGGATAAAAGCACTTAACTTCTGGAAGCTGTTGTAAAAATAGCTTTCATCATCTGATTAAACAGGTTATTACCTGTTGTCTCCTTTAATAGTTGTTGGAGGAAAATTTATTTGGGCATTTATTGCCCATACCTAATTGGCCTTGAGAAGGTGGCGGTGAGCTGTTGCCTTGAACTGCTGCAGTCCCTGTGGTGTAGGTACAGCCACAGTGCTGTTAGGGAGGGAGTTCCAGGATTTTGACCCAGCGACAGTGAAGGATTGTCAATATATTTCCTAGTCAGGAAGGTGAGTGACTTGGAGGGGAACTTCCAGGTGATGATGTTCCCATGTATCTGCTTGCACTTGTCCTTCTAGATGGTAGCATTCATGGGTTTAGAAGGTGCTGCTTAAGGAACCTTGATGAGCTCCTGCAGTGCACCTTGTAGATGGTATACACTGCTGGCATTGTTTGTTTGTTGGTTGAGGGAGTGAATGTTTGTGGAAGCAGTGCCAATCAAGAGGACTGCCTTGTTCTGGATGGTGTCAATTTTCTTGAGTTTTGTTGGAGCTGCACTCATCCAGGTAAATAGAGAGTATTCTATCACACTCCTGACTTGTGCTTTGTAGATGGCAGACTGGCTTTGGGGAGTCAGGAGGTGAGTACTCGCCGCAAGATTCCTAGCCTCTGATCTGTTCTTGTAGCCACAGTATTTATATGGCTAGCCCAGTTCAGTTTCTGGTTAATGGTAACCCCCAGGATGTTGACAGTGGGGGTTCAGTGATGGTAATGTCATCGAATGTCAAGGGGAGATGGTTAGACCCCCTTTTGTTGGAGATGGTCATTGCCTGGCATTTGGGTGGCATAAATGTTACTTGCCACTTGCCAGCTCATGATTGGAGATTGCCCAGGTCTTGCTGCATTTGGACATGGACTGCTTCAGTATCTGAGGAGTCAAGAATGGTGCTGAACATTGTGCAATCATGAGCGAACATCCCCACTTCTGACCTTATGAAGGAAGGAAGGTCAGAAAGCAGCTGAGATGATTGACCTCCAACAACCACACCCACCTTCCTTTGTGCTAGGCATTACTTGAACCAGCAGAGAAGTTTCCCCCGATTCCCATTGACTCCAGTTTTGTTAGGGCTCCTTGATGTCACATCCTGTCAAATGCTGCCTTGATGTCAAGAGCAGTCACTCTCACCTCACCTCGGGAGTTCAGCTCTTTTGTGCATGTTTGAACCAAGGCTGTAATGAGGGCAGGAGCTGAGTGGCCCTGGTGGAACGCAAACTGAGCGTCAGTGAGCAGGTTATTGCTAAGCAAGTGCTGCTTGATTGCACAGTTGACGACCCCTTCCATCACCTTACTGATGCTTGAGAGTAGACTGATGGGGCAGTAATTGGCTAGGTTGGATTTATCCTGCTTTTTGTGTACAGGACATACCTGGGCAATCTTCCACCCAGCCGGGTAGATGCCGGTGTTGTAGCTGTACTGGAACAAATTGGTTAGGGATGGGGAAAGTTCTAGAGCACAAGTCTTCAGTACCATTGCCGGAATATTGTCAGGGCCCATAGCCTTTGTAGTATCCAGTGCCTTCAGTCGTTTCTTGATATCATGGGGAGTAAATCAAATTGGCTGAAGACTGGTGTTTGTGATGGATCATCCAGTCGGCACTTCTGGCTGAAGATTGTCGCAAATGCCTTATTTTTTGCGCTGCTGTACTGGACTCCCCCATCATTGAGAATGGGGATATTTGTGGAGCCTCCTCCACCAATGAGTTGCTTAATTGTCCACCATCATTCACGATTGGATGTGGCAGGACTGCAGAGCTTAGATCTGATCCCATGGTTGAGAAATTGCTTAGCTCTGTTGATCACTTGCTGCTTACGCTGTTTGGCACACAAGTAGTCCTCTGCTGTAGCTTCACCAGATTGATACCTCATTTTTAGGTGTGCCTGGTGCTGCTCTTGGCATGCCGTCCTGCACTCTTCATTGAACCCCTGGCTTGGTGGTGATGGTAGAGTGTGAGATATACCAGCCATGAGGTTACAGGTTGTGGCTGAGTACAATTCTGCTGCTGCTGATGGCCCACAGCGTCTTGTGAATGTCCAGTCTTGAGTTGCTAGATTTTTTGAAATCTATTACATTTAGCACACGTGGTGGTGCCACACAACACTATGGAAGGTATCCTCAGTGTGAAGACTGGACTTTATCTCCAAAAGGACTGTGTGGAGGTCACTCCTTCTGATACCGTCATGGGCAGATGCAGGTTGGTGAGGATGAGGTCAAGTATGTTTTTTCCTCTTGTTGGTTCCCTCACCAACTGCCGCAGTCCCAGTCTAGCAGCTATGTCCTTTAGGACTCAGCCAGTTCGGTCTGTGGTGATGCTATTGAGCCACTCTTGGTGATGGACCCAGAGTACATTCAGTGCCCTTGCCACCCTCAGTGTTTCCTCCCAAGTGGTGTTCAACTTGGAGGAGTACTGATTCATCTGCTAAGGGGGGTGCAGTACATGGTAATCAGCAGAATTGCCCATGTTTGACTACGATGACACTTCATGGGGTCTGGAGTCAATGTTGAGGACTCCCAGGGAAGCTCCCTCCCAACTGTATATCATTGTGCCGCTACTTCTGCTGGGTCTGTCTTGTCCCACCAGCAGGACAAGTATGGTGATGGTAGTGTCTGGGACATGATCTGTAAGGATGGCTAGCTCTCCCAATTTTGCCACAAGCCTCCAGATGTTAATAAGGAGGACTTTACAGGGTCGACATGGCTGGGTTTGCCGTTGTCGTTTCCGGTGCCTAGGTTGATTGATCCGGTATCATTCCTTTTTATTTACTATGTAGCAATTTGACACAACTGAATGCCTTGCTAGGCCATTTCAGAGTCAACCATATTGCTGCAGATCTGGAATCACATGGAGGCCAAATCATGGTGAGGACCACAGATTTCCTTCTCTAAAGGACATTAGTGAACCAGATGGGATGTTAATGACAATCGACACTAGTTTCATAGTCATCATTAGACTTTTAATTACAGATTTTTACTGAATTCATATTCCACCATCTGCAATGGTGGGATTTAAACCTGGGTCTCTGGATTACCAGTCCAGTGACAATACTACTATGCCACCACCTCCTTCAGTGTACTTGAAGGCACCCCACAATGGGTTCATTGTATCGAGCCTTAAGCATGCCGGTGACCCACAGCACTGCTTGGGGTGCAATGGGCCTTGATGTATTAGACCAGTTCCGGGGTTTTGTGATAGGATCATGTACATTACCATAGAGGATAGCCCTTGTTCCCAATCAGCCTGTTACAGTGAGATTCATCACTGTCTTAAGACAAAGGAGTTGTGATGACAGGATGATATTACACGAAAGGTTAATGTGTCTGGCATTTCAAATGAGTAGCTCATTAAGGAAGTGAAACCCTCTCATCAAGAGAGAAAAACTGGACAGCTGTGACCTTCCTAAAGCAGATGCAGGTAGCTGATTGGCAGTGACCATTCAGCCTGGAGTATCACTGTGCAGATTATCACTGCAACTCAGTTTCCCTCAAATCTGGGTCTGGGGCAGGCAACTGACATGATCCATGATCTCTAAGGCATTGACACCTTGACAAGTGCGGATAGGAGTGGTAAGGTTGGCAGATAGAGTAGCTGAGTTAGTAACAGAAAATGCTAGAAACGTTCAGATCCAGCAGTGTCTGTGGAGAAAGAAACAGAGTTAATGTTTCAGATCCATGACCTTTCATCAGAACTAGAAAAAGTTAGAGATGTAACAGATTTTAACCAAGTGCAGAGATGGAAAAGGTGGGGAGGAGGAAAGAACACAGGGAAAGGGCTGTAATAGGGTGAAAGACAGGAGATCTTAAATGACTAAAAGGATGATGGTGCAATGGAAATTACTCAGATAAAGATAGATTCACAGGAGGTGTAAATATAAAAATGCAAAATCATTAGCAAAAGATACTGTTCAAAAACAAAAAAAAAGGAAAGCAGAGATTTGACTTGAAATTGATTAGCTTGATACTGAGTGTGGAAGACTCTAAAGTGACCAACTGAAAAAGTGGCCTGGTTACCTGTGGGTCAATGTCTATGGTATCTCACCATCATGGCATTTTTCAGTGCTTCCTCCTGATCCTCCTCAAACTGGTACGGAGAAATGACACAGAGAAAGATTTTTTGAGGGTGAGGCAATCTCCAAAATTAGAGTGAGCAGCCAGCTCCTTCTCAAGTTCACATCAAAATGTTATTGATCAGGAAACAGGAACAAAGAAGCTGAATGTGCACATGGTCCAGCTCCACTAGTAATGGTGTAATATTTTGGCAATGGGGAGGCATATTAATGGGGAATTCAGTGATACTAATGCAAAAATGTAAAATATTTCTGGACTGGCAAGATTCAATGCTGATCCTCCCCACCTAATCATCCTTTGTGTAATTTCCAGAAGCTGCCAGGAACAAAGATAAGGGTCTACTTCCTGATGATGCAACCTTCCATACCAGTGCTTCTGAAATGGTTTCTCTTTCCCCTCACTATGGTTACCTGGGCCCTCGACCCTGTCTGTTCCACTTCCCCCAGACCTCCCTCCCAGAGCCATGATGGGGTTCCTCTTGGCCTCACCTTCCACCTCACTGATCTCTGTATTCAACAGATCATACCCCACCACTTCTGCCACCAGTATGATTCCACCACCAAACAGATCTTCCCATCCCCCCACTTTAGCAGTCCAAAGGGACTGCTCCCTCAGTGACATCCTGGTCTACTCCTCGATCATCCCAAACAGCCCCTCCCCTTCCCATAACACCTTTCCATTAAAGTGCAGGAGATGCAAGATCTGCCCTTTCGCCTCCTCCCTTATCTTCATCCAGAAGAAACAGTTATTTACGCATATTTCTTTCAAATTAGTTTACTGTATTTGCTGCTCATGGAGTGGTCTCTTCAATGAGGAGACCAAACGTAAATTGAATGATGAATTTACAGGACAACTCCATTGTATGATCCAAGCTAATCAATACTTCTGTTTAACTTATTCATCCATCCTACTATGTTCAAACTTGCTGATAACCTCTATTCTAATCCTGTGTCCTTCATTTTAGTTACAAGGTCAGGTTGGAAAAGCTGGCCTTGTTCTCCTTGGAGCAAAGGAAAGTATGGGGAGATTTGATAGAAGTGTACAAGATTATGACAGGTTTATAAAGGTAGACAAAGAAAACTTAGCAACATAGGATTTAGGAGCAGGAGTAGCCCTTCGAGCCTGCTCCAATATTCAATAAGATCGTGGCTGATCTGGATGTGTTTTCAACGTCACTTTCCTGTCTGCCCCCTCTTCAACCCTTGAATCCATCTATCAAAAATCTGTTTAACTCTGCCTCAAATAGATTCAATGACCCAGCCTCCACTGCTTCTGGGGAGCAGAATTCCACAGACTAAAAAGCCATAGGGGAGGCTTTTCCCCTCGTCAGGTGGGCCCAGGAATGGCTGCGAGACCATCTGCTGCCTATGATTGGGCTTCGACTGCGATTTCACTCAGGCTGGCCAATAAAAGGCCAGCCTGCATGAAAAGCATGCTAAGAGCCTCAGCGCTGCTGGGGTGGAGGCAGAGGAATGAGAGCGCTGAAGTGTGCACATGCATGGCGGAGCACGCATTGACAGCTCCCTGAAGGCACAGAGCTGCCTCAGGGAGCTGACAGGTTTTAAATACAAAAATAAACTTTTTACATATGGGATAAACATTTCCCTACATGTGATTCAGTCACATGAAGAAGGACATGTAAAAAAAATGTCAAAAACATTTTTTTTTAGTAAGATTTGGAAATCTAATCCTACCTGTGGATGAGATTTCGTTAAAAATGCAAAGGCCACCTGGCCTGTTCGCCCACCCGCCAACCGAACGGTTGAGTCGGTAGCGAAAAATGTAGCTTAATTAATTACTTAAGGGCCTTAATAGGCCTCTTAATTGTCAGCAGGCATGCTGCCGCCTCTTGCATGCCCCCGCCGACCAAAAGATTGCGAGAGTGCGTAATGACGTCGGGTCGCTCGCCCAGGCTTTCTTGAGTCAAAGAAAGAATAAGTTTTAGTGACTAAAAACTTTAGAAAAATTAATAAAAATGCAAGACACACACATACACACACACACACACACAGATCAGAAATTAGAATTGAGTCCAGAAATAAAAGTTTAAAAAGATATACAAATCTTTCGCTTGTCCATGAGGAGTAGATGACAAAATATTGCGGCCTTTAATTTGGGTGATCCTGGTAGAGCTGGCTCTGGTAGTTGAGCAATTGGTTTGGAGGTTAGTTGAAGGAGTTGTCCTGTTTGCTTTTTGTCTGTTACTTTGCTGGTTTGTCTCCAGCCAGAGAGAGACTTTTTGTTTACCTGAAAGCTGCAGGGATGCCTAGTTGATGTTCTTCAGCTGTGACCTTCACAGCGCACACCAGAACTAGCACACACAGACCAGGTTTGCAGCTGGCTTTTTAACCCCTTTTCTTGTGTATTCCTGGAAGGGAAAAAACAAACATGTCTTTCACACAGAATCTGCTTTCTTTTGACCAAACCATTTCTATATTCTGAGATGTAACTCAACAGGAAATGGTTTCTGCTGAGAATAGTATTCAGTCTCTATTGTCTCCGCAATCGCAAGAGATTAAAGTTCAGTTTTTTGCATTGCATCTCTCCCTTTCAAGTGTCTCTGTCTGAAATAGGCCTTGACACCTTTTAGGTACAACATTCCATTCTCTCTGGACTAGTCAGTCAAGTATAATTCACATAGGCATTTTCCAGCAGTGATTACTTTCCATTCTTGGCCAGCTTTTGCTTGTAGGTCATTTTAAAACACACGTCTTCCTTAAAAAAAAGTTCAATGCACCTGTAAGTAATTTGGGATGTGATCTGCTTTCATGCCTTTTCATTCTCGTTTCATTACAAAGGCAGGAAAAAAAATTAAATATTAAACAATAAACACTCACTCAGTCACTGACTCATTCACTCATTCATCTAACCTTGGTCAATATTTTCACCCTTCAGTTCTAACCGGGTCACTTTAAGTTCTGGACAGGGTGTCTGCAATCACATTTGATTTCCTGGCAATGAGGGTGACTTTTAGGTCGTACAGTTGGAGAAACAAACTCCAGTGGAATTACCTGGCATTCTGTGCCTTAAACCTGTCCATAAATGTTAACGGGTTGTGGTCACGATAGACTGTAATCTCTCCATATCAATTTTGAACATGTATCTCAAAGTTTTTGAGAGCCAGTAATAAACCGAGGATTTTTTTCTCCACTGTGGAGCACTGTTTCTGATGTTTGTTTAGTTTTTTGGAGAAGTACCCAATTGGTGTCCCTATCCTTGATTTGTCTTCCTGGAGCAGGACAGTCCCTACCCCAATGTCATTTGCATAGACAGTTACTTTAAATGCTTGGTTAAAGTTCAGAGTTGCAAGCACAGGCTTTCAGCTTTTTGAAAGCTGTTTGGCACATATCAGCCCATACTACCTTTGCTTTTTTCTGTAGTAGGTCTGTCAACGGGGTGGCTACTGTGCTGAAGTTTGGGATGAACATGTGGGAGGACTCACACATGATTTCTTGTTTCCTTATGGGAATGGGGAACCATGCTACATCTTGTACCTTTGCAGCCTTGGGCAGTACTTGTCTTTGACCCACTACGTGTCCTAGATAGGTCACCTAAGCCTTAGCGAACTCACTCTTTCTGGAAAAGGGCTTCCGGTTGCTCTGAGTTTCCTAGGTATCATTGTGGTTGCCTCGGTACACTATGCAATTGGATAAGCCCGCCACTACCTGGTTTATCAGTCTTTGAAAGGTGGCATTTCGGAGTCCAAATGGCATGACTTGACACTGGAATAACCCATCCTGAGTTATGAAGGAGGAGATTTCCTTCACTTGGACAGTCAATGGAACCTGCCTGTATCCCTTGTGTAAATCTCTCTTTGTAATGTAGGCTGCTTTACCTACCCTATCTACGCAATCTTCCAGCCGGGGTATTGGGTAGGAGTCGGCTCTGGTCACTGCATTAACTCTGGTAGTCAATGCAGAACCTTGTGGAGCTGTCCGGCTTGAGCACAAGCACAGCTGGGTAGCTCCAGAAAATGTACATCAGAGCAGTGGGAGTCATTCAAAAAAGAAATAGAGAGAGTGCAGGGCCAATATTCCCATAAAGGTGAGGAGTGGGACCAACAAGTCCAGAGAACCCTGGATGTTGAGCAATGTACCTGATTGGATAAGGAAAAAAAGGGAAGCTCATGGTAGATACCGAGGGCTCAAAACAGTGGAAGCCCTAGAGGAGTATAAAAAATGCAGGAGGTTACTTAAAAAAGAAATTAGGAGAGTGAAGATGGAACATGAAAAAACACTGGCGGGTAAAATAAAGGAAAATCCAAAAGCGTTTTATAAGCATATTAGGGACAAGGGGATAACCAGAGGAAGAGTAGGGCCCATTAGGGACCAAAGTGGCAATCTGTGCGAGGAGCCGGAAGACGGGGTTAGGTTTTAAATGAGTACTTTGCAACTGTGTACACAGGTCTATGGAGAAGGACGATGTAAGTATAGAAATGGAGAAGGACTGTGATATATTGAGAGGGAGGAGGTTTTAGCAGGCTTAAAAGTGGATAGATCCCCAGGTCCCAGGCTGCTGTGGGAGGCAAGGGAGGAGATTGCAGGGGCCCTGACATTATTTTTCAAATCCTCCCAGGCTACAGGAGAGGTGCCAGAGGACTGGAGGAGAGATAATGTGGTACCATTATTCAAGAAGGGTGATAGGGATAAACCAGGGAACTAGAGGCCAGTGAGTCTAACATCAGTGGTAGGGAAATTTTTGGAAAAAACTCTGAGGGACAGAATTAATCTCCACTTGGAGAGGCAAGGTTTAATCAAGAATAGTCAGCATGGCTTTGTCAGGGGGCAATCATGTCTAACAAATTTGATTGAATTTTTCGAGGGGATGACTAGGAGTGTAGATGAGAGTAGTGTAGTTGATGTAGTCTACATGGGCTTCAGTAAGGCTTTTGACATGGTCCCGTTTGGGTGACTGGTCAAGAAGGTAAGAGCCCATGGGATCCAGGGCAATTTAGCAAATTTGATCCAAAACTGGCTTAGTGGCAGGAGGCAGAGGGTGAGGGCCGAAAGCTGTTTTTGTGACTAGAAGTCTGTGTCCAGTGGCGTACCGTAGAGTTTGGTACTGGGTCCCTTGCTGTTTATAGGGTACATTAATGATCTAGACATGAATGTAGGAGGTATGATCAGAAGATTCGCAGATGACATGAAAATTGGTGCTGTGGTAAACAGTGAGGAGGAAAGCCTTAGATTACAGGACGATATAGATGGGCTGATAAGATGGGCAGAACAGTCCCAAATGGAATTTAATCCTAAAAAGTGTGAGGTGATGCATTTTGGGAGGATTAAAAAGGCAAAGGAGTGGACGATGAATGGTAGGACCCTAGGAAGTACAAAGGAACAGAGGGTCTTTGGTGTGCTTATCCATAGATCCTTGAAGGCAGCAGGACAGGTAGGTAAGGTGGTTAAGAAGGCATATGGGACACTTGCCTTTATTATTCGAGGCATTGAATACAAGGGCCGGGAGGTTATGATGGAGCCGTATAAAGCATTGGTTAGGCCACATCTGGTGTACTTTGTTCTGCTCTGGTAGCCACGCCATAAGAAGGATGTGATTGCACTGGAGAAGGTGAAGAGGAGATTCACCAGGATGTTGCCTGGGCTGGAGTGTTTCAGCTATGGGGAGAGACTAGATAGGGTGGGGTTTTTTCCTTAGAGAAGGCTGAGGAGGGACCTGATTGAGGTGTGCAAAATTATGAAGGGCATAGATAGGAATAAACCTTTCCTCTTAATGGAGGGGTCAATAACTAGGGGGCATAGATTTAAGGTAAGGGGCAGGAGGTTTAGAGGGGACTTGTGGAAAAAATATTTCACCCAGAGGGTGGGGAGTGTCTGGAACTCACTACCTGAAAAGGTGGTAAAGGCAGAAACCCTCACAACATTTAAGAAGTATTTAGATGAACACTTGAAATGCCAAAGCGTACAAGGCTATGGGCCAAGTGCTGGAAAATGGGATTAGAGTAGATAGGGGCTTGATGACTGGCACAGACACGAAAGGCCTCTTTCCGTGCCGTAAAACTCGATGGCAAGAATTTTCCCCCGCTCGCCGACGCGGAATAACATTGGGCATAACTCCCGACGTATTTAACTCCATAACTCATTTGCATCTTCAGGTCGGCGGGGGCACAGCCAAGTCAGCTGCACCAACCTGTTAACGGCCTATTGAGGCCATTCAAAAAACAATTAAAGCAATTAGTGGACCTGCCCGTCCAACCTTAAAGTTGGCAGCTACCTGAAAAAGCATGAAACCTCATCCATGGGCGGAATGAGGTTTCATCACTGAATTAAAAAAATTAAGATTCACTTTTACTTAAAGTTATGTCCTTGTCCCAACTCATGTGACATTGTCACATGAGGGGACATAGATGGTAAATGAAATTTTTGAAAGAAAATTTTTCACTTTGGGAGCCAATCTCCCTGAGCCAGCGGCCTTAATTGGCCCGCCCATGAAAAATGGCATCTGAGGGCCGCCCACCCACGTCTGCTCCCGCACTTCCCCTCCCTGAACGGGGGAAAATTTTGCCCTATGACCATAAACGTTCCCCCAGTCTGAAAATCTATCAGCACAACTTTGTATCTAGGCTGTTACTTTCCCTTTTATTCTACAGGCTTCAACTTTGTTATCATGTGGCAATTTATCAAATGCCTTTCTGAAGTCCTTATACACCACATCAACGTCATTTATCCTCTGTTACTTTAGTAAAAGAAAACAAGTTAATTAAACACCATTTGCCCTTATCAAATCCATGTTGGTTTTCCTTAATTAATCTATATTTGTCCAAGTGACTTTTAATTTTTTCCTGGATTATCATCTCTAAAATCTTTCCCACTACCAACGTTAAACTGACCAGCCTCTTGTTGAAGGGTTTATCCTTACACCCTTGTTCAAACAAAAAGTGTAACATTTGTAATTCTCCAGTTCTCTAGCACCCCTGTATTTAAGGAAGATTGGAAAATTATGGCCAGTGCTTCTCCAATATCAACCTTCCCATTGATGATTGAGCTGATGGCTGAGATTCCATATCAGGTGATCTAGAACTCTCAGGATGTTTAAGGAATATCATTCCCACATTGTTCTGATTGTCCTGTTTAGGATGGAAATGATGCAGTGCCTGATTTTACAATGTAGTTGGAAGTGATTATTGTGCAGCTCAGCACTGTAGAAAGCAAATCTACTGAAAAACTTCTACTTTTGCATAATTTCAAACAAATAAAATCCGTAATGACTTTATTCAGCTTAATATTTGATTCAAACTTAAATTAACTTAATTAGGCTAGGCAGATAACAGTCTCCTCTGTAACATTCAGAGGAAAGTTTATCAGGCTGAAACGGTAGCCAGGATTTTTCGGCTCCAACATGGCGGGACACACCGCAAGGGATGCGGTGGGCCAGCCAAAGGTTCATTGACATTCGGCGGACCGGAAGATCTTGGCTGTGGGTGGGGATGGAGAATCCTGGCCATTAACTCTGTTTCTCTCCCCACAGATGTTGCCAGACTGGCTGAGTATTTCCAGCACTTTCTGTTATTATTTCAGATTTCCAACATTAGTATTTTGCTGCTCTTTGACCAGTTTAATGATGATTGGGATTGGTGTGTTGATTATAGAGTGGAACTATCATATATTTGTTGATGTTCGTATTCCATTTACTGTCCTATCAACAATCGGATGAATGGACATTTGTGGCTCTTGATTTTTTAAATCTGTTTTTGGGATGTTAGCATCACTGACTAGGTCAGCATTTGATGTCCGTCTCTAGTTGCCCTTGAGAAGATGGTGATGAGCCACCGCCTTGAACCACTGCACTACATGTGGTATAGAATAGGAGGGGAACACTCTACAATTACACCTTCAAACTTCTGAAAGTATTATCAAATGCACATTAGAGGAATGAAATGTAGTCTATTTCTGAGACAAGCGTGGGCTAGGATGAGGAAAATATCCATGAAAACTCAGCTGCTCATAAAATCTCAACCGGGAAGGGAAGCCCCTACCTTTACCGTGTCTAGATCTAAATGTGACTCAAGTCTCATACTCACTCATAAGCAAGGGTGATAAACACTGCCTTGCTTTTGTCACCCACATCCTGAGAGCAAGTTTAGACAAGTGACCAGTTGATCTGCTCTTTGAGGGTTGATTGAGGGCTAAGTGTTGGCTGTGACATAAGCAAATAATCAGCACCCAGATACAGCAGTGCAATGACGAGGATGTTTGTAATTTCTCACTGATATGTTATGGGTATGAGCGTATCATGCTTTACCTCTGTGTTGATGAATTGTAAGGATTAATTAAAGACATAACTGTGATTGTCCCAGCAAGAACATGACCAAGTGACTAGGCATTCAGGGTTTAAATTGAAGTTGAGGCAATTACTTCCTACAAACTGCTGCCAGAGAATGAGAGCCAAAGTCTTCCTCCTATAATGAAATAAAAGTAAAATTCTGTGAATGTTGGAAATCTGAAACAAAAACAGAAAATGCTGGAAAAACTCAGCAGGTCTAACAGCATCTGAGGAGAGAAAGACAGAGTTAACGTTTCGAGTCTATATTACTTTTCAGAGTTAAAAAGCTCTGAAGAAGAGTCACAGGGACTCAAAACGTTAGTTGTCTTTCTCTCCACAGATGCTGTTAGACCTGCTGAGTTTTTCCAGAATTTTCTGTTTTTGCTCCTGCCCTTTCTACCTTTGTTCGACTGGATGAAAGATGGTGATTCAGAATGTGTCAAAGACCAAAACCTGCAATCAGCACTTGGTAACACCTCCTCTGAAAGAAATCTAAATAGTTTTGTTCAGATTTACATCTGTCTAGTGAAAAATAAATGTTTAATCAGATCGACATCAAAGAACTATTACCCTGCTCTCATGCCCACATGTCCGTCCTTGGCCTGCTGCAATGTTCCAGTGAAGCTCAACGCGAACAACACCTCATCTTTCGACTAGGTACTTTACAGCCTTCCGGACAGAATATTGAGTTCAACAACTTTAGATCATGAACTCTGTCCCCCATCCCCACTCCCTTTCTGATCCCCCCTTTTCCAATAATTTATATATATTTTTCTTTTCCCACCTATTTCCATTATTTTAAAATGTATTCCCATCCATTGTTTTATCTCTACCTTTTAGCCTATTTTGATCTCCTCCCCACCCCATCCCCACTAGGGCTATCTTGTCCCTTGCTCGTCCTGCTTTCTACCCTTAATGTCCCCATTAGCACGTTTCTTAGCTAATATCACCACTGTCAACACCTCTTTGTCCTTTTGTCTATGACATCTTTTGGCAATCTCCACCTATCACTGGCCCTCTATCCAGCTCTACCTGTCCTCCCCCCCTTAAACCAGTTTACATTTCACCTCTTTTCTATTTTTCCTTAGGTCTGATGAAGAGTCATTCGGACTCGAAATGTTAACTGTGTTCATCTCCGCAGCTGCTGTCAGACCCGCTGAGTTTTTCCAGGTATTTTTGATTTTGTTGAACTATTTTCCTGGATTCGAAACATACATTTGCCTTTGGCTCGGGGGAGTTGTAAATTCATTATTACTCCTGATTTAGTAAAGCACAGATTACAGAGCACAGCGAATGGTCACATGATGAACTGATATCATTTGTTTTGCAAAGGAAACAGACAACGCCTTTCATTCATAACTAGATTTAATGCATTGAAATTGGAAGTGACAGTTCTGGTGTTATTACTTTTCCTTAGTCAATGATAACTGTAAAGATTGAAGCCAGGATTTTCCGGCCCCGTTGTGGGTGGGACCCGCTGTGCTTGAGGCGATGTCCCAGCCAGAAATCCATTGGCTTGCTGCGGGACCAGAAGATCGTGGCGGCAGGTGGGTGCGGAAAACCCCGCAGTGAGTGTTTTCCCAGTGACACCCTCTGCAGAAACAGACAAATTAAAGGGATTAGCCACTGTAAACTCTGATTTAGGAGTAAAACATTGGCACAGATTTCTCATTTGATACAATATATTACATCTCACAAAAGGCTGAGACACCAATAAATAAAAAGCACACTGAAGCACATAACATCACATCCAACCGGAATATTATCGAGTCAAGTTTCATATAGGAATAACAAGATATTAGTGAGATTCTCCACACGCTGATTCCTGGCTGACACTCACTGGTTTCAGTTTATGAATATACACATGAAGTGCCTTGTTCATTCTCTTATTAATTACAATATCTTTAGTCTTCTCCCAGGAGTTTCACCTTTTTCAAATCTTATTACAGTAGATACATCTATATTGTTCTCCAATCTTTTGTGGTTTTAGCTGCTCCCAACACTAGAGAGAGCATTTGTTAAAAGAAGAAGTTTATACGAACCATATCCCAATAACCAGTATAACCAGTTGTTGGTTTCAAGAGCATAATTCTGTCAGTCCAATTCTTGTTCAAACCTTGAAGAGTTCCTCACATAACTCAATATTCAAAACTTCTTTATAACCACCAGACTTTGCTCACATCGACAAATTCACTTGGTTTTCAGATCCTGCTACTGGCATTGATCTTCCAACCTCCTCCCTCCTCACACACATACTGCAAAGAATGGACTATCAGTGCTGCTGCAAGGATTCTTCACTACCTCAAATAGAAACACTAACACTGAGAAACTAGTTAATTTTATAGGTCTGATGGTTAACCCATGCACTCAGCTGTCTCTCACACACACTTCTCAGTCCAACTTGCTGCTTATCTCTAGAGCTTTCTTGTAGACCTGAGTGAAATTATCCAAGTCTGTGAGCAGTGAAGAGCTGCTGTCCACCAGCTGTTGGTGGAAACACTTCATGTGGCAAATCTGTGGGTGATTCCTGAGATCCTCAAAGTCCTCGAGATGCAGCAGGTTTTCTGCAGATATGCAGCTGCGAATCGGCCTGTCCTCTGGTAAATAATGCAGGTGAAACAATTCTTTAGAAAGGAGGCTGCACTCATTTTTTGTGGTGGGTGTGTGGTCGCAACCTTCAGCCCCCATCATCTGCTCTGCTGATTCTGTAAGCCCTGGTGATAAAGTGGCTGATTGAGTGTTAACATCACAAGCTGAAAATCTGCCAGCGTGCTTCAGAATTCCTTTCTTTCGATATGTAATTATGCCAGGGCCCTTCAATTCTGCACCATGTTTAGTTGAGGAGTTGGAGTTGGTACTAGCATCACCAACTGGGTGCAGGAACTCCGAGGATTCACTGTGTTCTGGTGAGGAGTAGTAGCCGGACTCTCTCTGCTGTGTTTTCTTCAGGATTCTCTTCTTCAGCGTCACAATGGAGTGGTCTGCAGCTTGTGTGGACAGAGGAGTTGGTTCAATCCTCCCACTGGCTCCAGCAGATGGACCATCCCTGTCAAGTTCATGCCCCAACACTCCTATCACAGCCGCTGAACTGTGAGAGCGATAGTCATTGTTAATCTTCTTTAAAATTCCTTTGGGCCTTTTGAAAATGCACTTGGCTGGAGTGTTAGTGGACACTCCTTCATGCAGACTGGATGCAATGTCATTCCCTTTCTTGGATTTCTTCACAGATGTCTGGACTGCTAGCATCCCTTTGTATTTATAATGCTTGATTGGGCATTTTACCTTTGACTCTCCCTCTGACTGTACACAGCGTGAGTGATGTTGCCGATTGATAAACTGAGCGAGGAGTGGAGAGTCCGAGCTTGCAGCTGGATCACAGTCACACACACTCACTTGATAACCCCAGTTCACCCACCAGTGATTAGCAATGTCCTCGATTGTGGCTCGGCGTTCTGGATTCACCATCAGCATCCACCTGATGAGGCCATGGGCATCTGTCACAGACAAAGAGCAGGTAGTTATTTAGATCATTGCTCTACAGTCTCACTAGTTATAGGGCTGCTCTTGGGTTTTTCTTAATTGGTCACTGTGTATGTCCTACTTTTGTGCTCTGACATTCATCAGTACAAATGGCCTCAGTCACTTTATCCCTTTGATGTGTTAAACAGTCCTGTCCTGCCTGAGAGTATAGGTATACAAGGAAGAATAGCCATAGGAAGCTTTTAAAATATATAGCCATATTGGCTTTGTCAGATTTGATTGAATTTTTTGAGGCGGTGACCAGGTGTGTAGCTGAGGGTAATGCAGTTGATGTAGATATGGATTTCAGCAAAGCCTTTGACAAGGTCCCACATGGGAGACTTATAAAGAAGGCAAATGCATATGGGATACAGGGTAATTTGATAAGGTGGATTCAAAATTGGCTTAGTATTAGGAGGCAGAGGGTGATGACAGAAGGATGCTTTAGTGACTGGAAGCCAGTGTCCAGTGGTGTACCACAGGGCTCAGTCCCCTATTATTTGTCATTTATATAAACGACATAGATGACTATGTGGGGAGTCGGATTAGTAAGTTTGCCAATGGCACAAAGATTGGCTGGTGGTTAACAGTAAGGGTGAGTGTCTTGGGCTACAGGAAGATATAGACGGGATGGTCAAATGGGCAGATAAGTGGCAGATGGAATTTAACCCTGAAAAGTGTGAGGTGATACACTTTGGAAGGAGTAATTTGACAAGGAAGTATTCAATGTACGGCATGACACTAGGAAGTTCTGAGGAACAAAGGGACCTTGGCGTGTGTGTCCATAGATCTCTGAAGGCAGAGGGGCACTTTTAGTTAGTGGGGTGATGAAAAAGGCATATGGGACACTTGCCTTTATCAATCGAGGCATATATTACAAAAGTAGGGAAGTCATGTTGGAGTTGTATAGAACCTTGGTGAGGCCACAGCTGGAGTGTACAGTTCTGGTCGCCACATTATAGGAAGGATGTGATTGCACTGGAGGGGATACAGGAGAGATTCACCAGGATGTTGCCTGGGATGAAACATTTAAGTTATGAAGAGAAGCTGGATAGACTTGGGCTGTTTTCGATGGAGCAGAGAAGACTGAGGGGCGACCTAATCGAGGTGTACAAGATTATGAGGGGCATGGACAGGGTGGATAGGGAGCAGCTGTTCCCCTCAGTTGAAGGGTCAGTCACAAGGGGGCATAAGTTCAAGGTGAGGGGCAAGAGGTTTAGGGGGCATGTGAGGAAAAACTTTTTTACCCAGTGGGTGGTGACGGTCTGGAATGCACTGCCTGGGAGGGTGGTGGAGGCAGGTTGCCTCACATCGTTTAAAAAGTACCTGGATGAGCACTTGGCACTGTCATAACATTCAAGGCTATAGGCCAAGAGCTGGTAAATAGGATTAGGTAGGTAGGTCAGGTGTTTCTGACGTGTCAGTGCAGACTCGATGGGCGGAAGGGCCTTTTCTGCACTGTGATTCTGTGATTCTATCCTTCAATGGCTAAACAGGCCTGGAGTATGAGAAACAAAATCATCTTGGAGGAGAGGTAAGGAGTATCATGAGTGTGTGGTAAATCAGTCAATTGACTGTAGGGAGGCAGCTGCATGAATAAGCTTGTGTTCTGGATGTACTGGGAAGACCCAAACTGGGTCCACCAAGGCCTCTCAGCTCCCCCAGAAGTTCCCACTTAGACTGGACACAAGTCGCCTTTAAGCTACATGTGTGCGTGGCCGTGTAAAAAAATTAAAGGGCTCATCTACATAAACGAATAGACCGCAAACATCAAAAAAAACATTGATGGGGTGTTGATCTCAGCCCCAGGACATTGCTGCAGGAGTTCCTCAGAGTAGTGTCTGAGATCCAACTATCTTCAGCTGCTACATAAATGACCTTCCTTCCATCATAAGGTCAGAAGTGGGGATGAATGCACAATGTTCAGCACCATTTGCAACTCCCCACATACTGAAGTCATCCGTGGCCACATGTGGTAAGGCTGGACAAAGTTTGGCCTGACAAGTGGCAAGTAACATTGTGCCACACAAGTGCCAGGCAATGACCATCTCCAACAAGAGAGCATCTAACTATCGTCCCTTGACATTACCATCAGTATCTCAAGTCTCTTCTCATAAATATAATTTTCCATTCCTAGCACTTTAGGAATCCTGAAGGTATGGAAGGAGCTACATAAATGCAATTTCTTTCTCTCTTTTATTTTGATAAATATATATAATAGAAAAAGGGAGCACATTTAAGGGCTAAAGCCATCCCTGTACTCCCCCGAGAGACTATTTCTGACCAGTCCCAACCCGCCACCCCCTGCCATTTCTGACACCTGTTTACCCTGACTCTGTTTCCTGCACTCTGTCCACTCATTACACTTGCGTTTTTCAAAATGGTTTGGTGGTACACCTTTCAGTCACTCTCTGAAAATCCATGGTCACCAATATTGCATTCTGATTATCCATCCAGTCACCTCCTCAGAAACACTTTAACTCAAATTATGGATTCTAAATGGTTCCACAATTGGCATTAGACTTAGCAATATAATTTTAATAGCATCTTCACATCAAGACCCCCATACCTGATGGTGGAGTGGGTTCATGGTAATCCCTACTGCTAATCTGCCTGACGAGGTTTCTGTGGTTGCAACCATCAAATGGCATAGTCCCATAAACCAGAGTGTAGAGCAGCACACCAAGGGCCCAGCTGTCTACCTTTGATAGGTAGGGAGAGAAACACATAATTACATACACCATGCAGCTACATATAACAGATTGTGACAGCTTCCACAGATACACAAGCTCACAAACATTTTTAGATTGAAAATCCTGCAGTATTAAGCACACATATAACCAACGGAGCTCCTGGCTTGTTGTTTGCATTGCAATGGTGCTTTGAGATTGAGCTATTGACCTGTGTGTCTAGTCATTACTGACCTATCTCCCACAAACTCTGTATTGTGGTTCATCTGGCATCTGTCCACCTGAGTCTGATGTTACATTCTTCATGTACAGTTTTTCAATCTAGAGCTTTGGGAACATAGTTTATGCACGTTTATTATAAAAACTGACAAAAGGAAAGATACTTCCATAAATCCCTCACACGGAAGATGCTGTAATACCTTTCTCAAATCAAATCTCAAGGATAATTCAGTAGCATCGTCGTGATTGTGACAACTTCTAACAGTATTTTCACTGTTGAAAGCTCCAAGATTCCTTCCCATTTACCCCTGTTGTTCAGTTTCTTGCTCAATCTGGTGCAGCAGGGTAGAAGTAGGAATCCTCACTACCTCTCTCTACTAGTCTACACAATCCATTTCTTTATCAAATTGTTTGGACTAACTGAATGAGTCACAGTAAACCATTACCTGTTCCATTCGCATGGTTGGTGTTACATTGACTAGACAGGCTTTCCAGCAATACTTAAAATGTAATTACAAAGAATTCCAAAATTATAATTAAAAGACCCTTAAATAAACTGACTGAGAATTAAAAACAATTGACTGCCAATAAATTAAAAATGTCAAATGTTTCATCAGCGAATATCTATTCCATAAGAAGAGAAGGACATTTTTCTTATTCTCTGACACTAACCTGGCAACACACTGGTAAATTCTCCAGCTTCTGGCCCTAACCCAGCAATACACTGGTTAATTCTCCAGCCTCTGGCCCTAACCCGGTAATACATTGCAGCATTCAGTGATATCGCAATGCAGTGTTACAATATATCAGTGTTCAGTGAGCGTGCAGTGCAGTGTTACTATATATCAGTGTTCAGTGAGATCGCAGTGTAGGGTTGCTATATAAATGTTCAGAGTGATTGCAGTGTATGATTACTATATATCAATGTTCAGTGAGAACGTTGTGTGGTGTTACTATATATCAGTGTTCAGTGTAATCGCAGTGCAGTATTACTATATATCAGTGTTCAGCATAATTGCAATGCAGTGTTACTACATATCTGCGATCAGTGATATCGCAATGCAGTGTTACAATATATATCAGTGTTCAGCGAGATTGCAGCATAATGTTACTATATATCAGTGTCCACTGAGATCGCAGTGAAGTGTTACTATATAACAGTGTTCAGAGAGATCACAGTGCAGTATTAATATTTTTCAGTGTTCAGTGAGATCGTAGTGTGGTGTTACTATATATCAGTGTTCAGTGTAATTGCAGTGTAGTGTTACTATATATCAGTGTTCAGCATAATTGCAATGCAGTCTTACTATATATCTGTGCTCAGTGAGATCGCAATGCAGTATTACAATATATCGGTGTTCAGTGAGATCGCAATACAGTGTTACAATATATCAGTGTTCAGTGAGATCGCAATGCAGTGTTACAATATATCAGTGTTCAGTGAGATCGCAATGCAGTGTTATAATATATCAGTGTTCAGTGAGTGCGCAGTGCAGTGTTACTATATATCAGTGTTCAGTGAGTTTGCAGCATTGTGTTACTATATATCAGTGCTCACTGAGATCACAGTGTAGTGTTACTATATATCAGTGTTCTGGAAGATCGCAATGCAGTGTTACAATATATCAGTGTTCAGTTAGATTGCAGCATAGGGTTACTATATATCAGTGTGGACTGAGACGGCAGTATATTGTTACTGCATAACAGTGTTCAGAGAGATCGCAGTGTAGTAGTACTATATATCAGTGTTCAGTGAGAACGTATTGTGGTGTTAATATATATCAGTGTTCAGTGAGATGGCAGTGTAATGTTACGATATATCAGTGTTCAGAGAGATCACAGTGTAGTATTAGTATATATATCAGTGTTCAGTGAGATCGCATTGCAGTGTTACAATATATCAGTGCTCAGTGAGATCGCATTGCAGTGTTACAATATTTCAGTGCTCATTGAGATTGCAGCATAGTGTTACTATATATCAGTGTTCAGTGAGATCGTAGTGTGGTGTTACTATATGTCAGTGTTCAGTGTAATTGCAGCATGGTGTTACTATATATCAGTGTTCAGGGAGATTGGAGTGCATTGTTCCTATATATCAGTGTTCAGTGTAATCGCAGTGTAGTGTTATTATATATCAGTGTTCAGTGAGATCATAGTGTGGTGTTAATATATATCAGTTTCAGTGTGATCGCATTGTAATGTTACTATATATCAGTGTTCAGAGATATCGCAGTGTAGTATTAACATATATCAGTGTTCAGTGAGTGCGCATTGCGGTGCTACTATATATCAGTGTTCAGTGAGTGCGCAGTGTAGTGTTACTATATATCAGTGTTCAGTGAGATTGCAGCGTAGTGTTACTATATATCAACGTTCACTGAGATTACAGTGTAGCGTTACTATATATATGAGTCCAGTGAGATCGCAATGCAGTGTAGTAGTACTAGATACAGTGTTCAGTGAGAAAGTACTGTGGTGTTACTATATATCAGTGTTCAGTGAGATCGCAATGCAGTGTTACTATATATCAGAGTTCAGTGAGCGTGTAGTGTATTGTTACTATATATCAGTGTTCACTGAGATCGCAGTGAAGTGTTACAATACAGCAATGTTCAGAGAGATCGCAGTGCAGTATTACTATATATCAGTGTTCAGTGAGAACGTAGTGTGGTGTTACTATAAATCAGTGTGCAGTGTAATCGCAGTGTATTATTACTATATATCATTGTTCAGAGAGATCGCAATGCAGTGTAACTATATATCAGTGTTCAGCATAATTGTAATGCAGTGTTACTATATCTCTGTCTTTATTGAGATTGCAATGCAATGTTACAATATATCAGTGTTCAGTGAGAACGCAATGCAGTGTTACTATATATCAGTGTTCATGGAGATTGCAGTGTAGTGTTACCATATAAGTGTTCAGAGAGATTGCAGTGTAGTATTACTAGATACAGTGTTCAGTGAGAAAGTACTGTTGTGTTACTATATATCAGTGTTCAGTGAGATCGCAATGCAGTATTACTATATTTCAGTGTTCAGTGAGATCGCAGTGTAGTGTTACTATATAAGTGTTCAGAGAGATTGCAGTGTAGTATTACTAGATACAGTGTTCAGTGAGAAAGTACTGTGGTGTTACTATATATAACTGTTCAGTGAGATCGTAGTGTAGTGTTACTATATATCAGTGTTCAGTGAGATTGCAGCATAGTGTTACTATATATCAGTGTTCACTGAGATCGCAGTGTAGCGTTACTATGTATACGTGTCCAGTGAGATCGCAATGCAGTGTAGTAGTACTAGATACAGTGTTCAGTGAGAAAATACTGTGGTGTTACTATATATCAGTGTTCAGTGAGATCGCAATGCAGTGTTACTATATATCAGTGTTCAGTGAGCGTGCAGTGTATTGTTACTATATATCAGTGTTCACTGAGATCGCAGTGAAGTGTTACAATACAGCAATGTTCAGAGAGATCGCAGTGCAGTATTACCATATATCAGTGTTCAGTGAGAACGTAGTGTGGTGTTACTATAAATCCGTGTTCAGTGTAATCGCAGTGTATTATTACTATATATCAGTGTTCAGAGAGATCGCAATGCAGTGTAACTATATATCAGTGTTCAATGAGAACGCAATGCAGTGTTACTATATATCAGTGTTCATTGAGATCGCAGTGTAGTGTTACTAGAAACATGTTCAGTGAGAAAGTACTGTGGTGTTACTATATATAAGTGTTCAGTGAGATCGTAGTATGGTGTTACTATATATCAGTGTTCAGCGTAATTGCAGTGTGGTGTTACTATAAATCAGTGTTCAGTGTATTCGCATTGTAATATTACTATATTTCAGTGTTCAGAGAGGTCGCATGCAGTGTTACTATATTTCAGTGTTCAGTGAGATCTTAGTGTGCTGTTACTATATATCAGTGTTCAGCGTAATTGCAGCGTGGTGTTACTATATAACAATGTTCAGAGTAATCGCATTGTAATATTAGTATATATCAGTGTTCAGCATAATTGCAATGCAGTGTTACTATATATCTGTGTTCAGTGAGATCGCAATGCAGTATTACAATATATCAGTGTTCAGTGAGATCGCAATAGAATGTTACAAAGTATCAGTGTTCAGTGAGATCGCAATGCAGTGTTACAACATATCAGTGTTCAGTGAGATCGCAATGCAGTATTACAATATGTTAGTGTTCAGTGCGTGTGCAGTACAGTGTTACTATATTTCAGTGTTCAGTGTAATTGCAGCATGGTCTTAGTATATATCAGTGTTCAGTGAGATCGAAGTGCATTGTGACTATATATCAGTGTTCAGTGTAATCGCAGTGTAGTGTTAGTATATATCATTGTTCAATGAGATCATAGTGTGGTGTTACTATATATCAGTGTTCAGAGAGATCTCAGTTTAATATTAACATATATCAGTGTTCAGTGAGTGCGCATTGTGGGTGTTACTTTATATCAGTGTTCAGCGTAATCGTAATGCAGTGTTACAAAAAATCTGGTTGAGTGAGATCGCACTGCAGTGTTACAATATATCAGTGTTAAGTGAAAGCGCAATGCAGTGTTACAATATATCAGTCTTAAGTGAGTGCACAGTGTAGTGTTACTTTCCATCAGTGCTCAGGATGATGGCAGCATAGTTTGACTATATATCAGTGTTCACTGAGATCGCAGTGAAGTGTTGCTCTATAACAGTGTTCAGAGAGATCACATTGCAGTATTACTATATATCAGTGTTCAGTGAGATCGTAGTGTGGTGTTGCTATAAATCAGTGTTCAGTGTAATCGCAATGCAGTGTTATGAGATATCAGTGTTAAGTGAGTGCACAGTGTAGTGTTACTATACATCAGTATTCAGTGTGATGGCAGCATAGTGTGACTATATATCAGTGTTCACTGAGATCGCAGTGAAGTATTGCTCTATAACAGTGTTCAGAGAGATCACATTGCAGTATTACTATATATCAGTGTTCAGTGAGATCGTAGTGTGGTGTTGCTATAAATCAGTGTTCAGTGTAATCGCAATGCAGTGTTATGAGATATCAGTGTTAAGTGAGTGCACAGTGTAGTGTTACTATACATCAGTATTCAGTGTGATGGCAACATAGTGTGACTATATATCAGTATTCACTGAGATCGCAGTGAAGTGTTGCTCTATAACAGTGTTCAGAGAGATCACAGTGCAGTATTACTATATATCAGTTTTCATTGAGATTGTAGTGTGGTGTTACTATATGTCAGTGTACAGAAAGATCACAGTGTAGTATTAATATATATCAGTGTTCAGTGAGTGCGCATTGTGGTGTTCCTATATATTAGTGTTCAGAGAGATCACAGTGTAGCATTTCTATATATCAGTGTTCAGTGAGAACGTAGTGTGGTGTTAATATATATCAGTGTTCAGTGAGATCGCTGTGTGATATTAATATATATCAGTGTTTAGTGAGTGCGCATTGCGTTGTTACTATATATCAGTTTTCAGTGAGATCGCAGTATAGTATTATTATATATCAGTGTTCCATGAGATCGTAGCGTGGTGTTACTATATATCAGTGTTCAGTGTAATCGCAGTGTATTATTACTATATATCAGTGTTCAGAGAGATTGCAATGCAGTGTAACTATATGTCAGCGTTCAGCATAATTGCAATTCAGTGTTACTCTATCTCTGTGTTCAGTGAGATTGCAATGCAATGTTACAATATATCAGTTTTCAGTGAGATCGCAATGCAGTGTTACAATATATCGGTGTTCAGTGGGTGTGCAGTTTAGTGTTACTATTTAGGAGTTCAGTGAGATTGTAGTGTAGTATTACTATATATCAGTGTTCAATGAGAACATAGTGTGGTGTTACTGTACATCAGTGTTCAGTGTAATCGCAGTGTAGTGTTATTATAAATCAGTGTTCAGTGAGATCGTAGTGTGGTGTTACTATATATCTGTGTTCAGTGAGAGCTTAGTGTGGTGTTACTATTCAGCGTAATTGCAGCATCGTGTTATTATCTATTAGTGTTCGGGGAGATTTGATTGCATTGTTACTATATATCAGTGTTCAGTGTAATTGCAGTGTAGTGTTATTATATATCAGTGTTCAGTGAGATCGTAGTGTGTTGTTCATAGAAAACAGTGTTTAGTGTGATCGGAGTGTAATGCAACTATATATCAGTGTTCAGAGAGATCGCAGTGTAGTATTAATATATATCAGTGTTCAGTGAGTGCACATTGTGGTGTTACTATATATCAGCGTTCAGTGAGTGTGCAGTGTACTGTTACTATATTTCAGTGTTCAGTGAGATCGCAATGCAGTGTTACAATATATCAGTGTTCAGAGAGCGTGCATTGTATTGTTACCATATATCATTGTTCAGTGACATTGCAGCATAGTGTTACTATATATCAGCGTTCATTGAGATCGCAGTGAAGTGTTACTATATATCAGTGTTCAATGAGAACATAGTGTGGTGTTACTGTATATCAGTGTTCAGTGTAATCGCAGTGTAGTGTTAGTATATATCATTGTTCAATGAGATCATAGTGTGGTGTTAATATATGTCAGTGTTCAGTGAGATTGCGGTGTAATGTTACTTTATATCAGTGTTCAGAGAGATCGCAGTTTAATATTAACATATATCAGTGTTCTGTGAGTGCGCATTGTGGGTGTCACTATATATCAGTGTTCAGCCTAATCACAATGCAGTGTTACAAAAAATCACTGTTGAGTGAGATTGCAGTGCAGTATTACCATATATCAGTGTTAAGTGAGTGCAGAGTGTAGTGTTACTTTCCATCAGTGTTCAGTGTGATGGCAGCATAGTTTGACTATATATCAGTGTTCACTGAGATCGCAGTGAAGTGTTACTGTATAACAGTGTTCAGAGAGATCACATTGCAGTATTACTATATATCAGTGTTCAGTGAGATCGTAGTGTGGTGTTACTATAAATCAGTGTTCAGTGTAATCGCAAGTGTTATGAGATATCAGTGTTAAGTGAGTGCACAGTGTAGTGTTACTATACATCAGTATTCAGTGTGATGGCAGCATAGTGTGACTATATATCAGTGTTCACTGAGATTGCAGTCTAGTTAGTGGGTGTGCAGTGTATTGTTACTATTTAAGAGTTCAGTGAGATCGCAGTGTAGCATTACTATATATCAGTGTTCAGTGAGAACATAGTGTGGTGTTACTATATATCAGTGTTCAGTGTAATTGCAGTGTAGTGTTATCATAAATCAGAGTTCAGTGAGATCATAGTGTGATGTTACTGTATATCTGCGTTCAGTGAGATCGTAGTGTGGTGTTACTATATGTCAGTGTTCAGCGTAATTGCAGCATCGTGTTACTATCTATTAGTGTTCGGGGAGATCGGAGTGCATTGTTACTTTATATCAGTGTTCAGTGTAATTGCAATACAGTGTTACTATATATCTGTGTTCAGTGAGATCACAATGCAGTGCTACAATATATCAGTGTTCAGTGAGATCGCAATGCAGTGTTATAATATATCAGTGTTCAGTGTAAATGCAGTGTAGTGTTAGTATATATCATTGTTCAATGAGATCATAGTGTAGTGTTAATATACCAGTGTTCAGTGAGATTGCGGTGTAATGTTACTATATATCAGTGTTCAGAGAGATCGCAGTTTAGTATTAACATATATCACTGTTCAGTGAGTGTGCATTGTGGGTGTTACTATATATCAGTGTTCTGCATAATCGCAATGCAGTCTTACAAAAAACCAGTGTTGAGTGAGATCGCGATGCAGTGTTACAATATATCAGTGTTCACTGAAATAGCAATGCAGTGTTACAATATATCAGTGTTAAGTGAGTGCACTGTAGTGTTACTATACATCAGCGTTCAGCGTAATTGCAGCATCGTGTTACTATCTATTAGTGTTCGGGGAGATTGGAGTGCATTGTTACTATATATCAGTGTTCAATGTAATTGCAATACAGTGTTACTATATATCTGTGTTCAGTGAGATCACAATGCAGTGTTACAATATATCAGAGTTCAATGAGCGTGCAATGTATTGTTACTATATATCAGTGTTCAGTGACGTTGCAGCATAGTGTTACTATAAATCAGTGTTCACTGAGATCGCAGTGAAGTGTTAGTATATAATATTGTTCAGAGAGATCACAGTGCAGTATTACTATATATCAGTGATATGTGAGATCGTAGTGTGGTGTTACTATGTATCAGTGTACAGAGAGATCGCAAGTCAGTGTTATTATATATCAGTGTACAAAGAGATCGCAATGCAGTGTTACTATATATCAGTGTTTAGGGCGATCGCAATGCAGTGTTACAATATATCAGTGTTCGGTGAGGGCGCAGTGCAGTGTTAATATATATCAGTGTTCAGTGAATTTGCAGCATAGTGTTACTATTTCTTAGTGCTCACTGAGATCACAGTGTAGTGTTACTATATATCAATGTTCAATGTAATCACAGTGCAGTGTTACTATATATCAGTGTTCTGTGAGATCACAATGCAGTGTTACAATATATCAGTGTTCAGTGAGATTGCAGCATAGTGTTCCTATATATCAGTGTTGACTGAGACCGCATTGTGGTGTTACTACATAACAGTGTTCAGAGAGATCGCAGTGTAGTATTACTATATATCAGTGTTCAGTGAGGGCACATTGTGGTGTTACTATATATCAGCATTCTGTGAGTGCGCAGTGTACTGTTACAATATATATCAGTGTTCAGTGAGATTGCAGCATAGTGTTACTATATATCATTGTCCACTGAGATCACAGTGAAGTGTTACTACATAACACTGTTCAGGGAGACCACAGTGCAGTATGAATATTTTTCAGTGTTCAGTGAGATCGTAGTGTGGTGTTACTATATATCAGTGTTCAGTTTAATTGCAGTGTAGTGTTATTATATATCAGTGTTCCATGAGATCGTAGTGTGGTGTTACTATATATCAGTGTACAGAGAGATCACAATGCAGTGTTACTATATATCAGTGTTCAGCATAATTGCAATGCAGTGTTACTATATATCTGTGTTCAGTGAGATCGCAATGCAGTATTACAATATATCAGTGGTCAGTGAGATCACAATGCATTGTTACAATACATCAGTGTTCAGTGAGATTGCAATGCAGTATTACAATATATCATTGTTGAATGAGATCATAGTGTGGTGTTAATATATATCAGTGTTCAGTGAGATTGCAGTGTAATGTTACTATATATCAATGTTCAGAGAGATCGCTGTTTAATATTAACATATGTCAGTGTTCAGTGAGTGCGCATTGTGGGTGTTACAATATATCAGTGTTCAGTGAAAGCGCAATGCAGTGTTACAATATGTCAGTGTTAAGTGAGTGCAGAGTGTAGTGTTACTTTCCATCAGTGTTCAGTGTGATGGCAGCATAGTTTGACTATATATCAGTGTTCACTGAGATCGCAGTGAAGTGTTACTATATAACAGTGTTCAGAGAGATCACATTGCAGTATTACTATATATCAGTGTTCAGTGAGATCGTAGTGTGGTGTTACTATAAATCAGTGTTCAGTGTGATGGCAGCATAGTTTGACTATATATCAGTGTTCACTGAGATCGCAGTGAATTGTTACTATATAACAGTGTTCAGAGAGATCATATTGCAGTATTACTACATATCAGTGTTCAGTGAGATCATAGTGTGGTGTTACTATAAATCAGTGTTCAGTGTAATTGCAATGCAGTGTTATGAGATATCAGTGTTAAGTGAGTGCACAGTGTAGTGTTACTATACATCAGTATTCAGTGTAATGGCAGCATAGTTTGACTATATATCAGTGTTCACTGAGATCTCAGTCTAGCGTTACTATATTTCAGTGTTCAGTAAGAACAAAATGCAGTGTTACAATATATCAGAATACAGTGAGCGTGCAGTGTATTGTTACTATACATCAGTGTTCAGTACGAACACAATGCAGTGTTACAATATGTCAGAATACAGTGAGCGTGCAGTGTATTGTTACTATATATCAGTGTTCAGTGAGATTGCAGCATACTGTTACTATATCAGTGTTCACTGAGATCTCAGTGAAGTGTTACTATATAACAGTGTTCATAGAGATCACATTGCAGTATTACTATATATCAGTGTTCGGCGAGATCGCAATGCAGTGTTACAATATATCAGTGTTCAGAGAGCGGGCAGTGTATTGTTACTATATATCATTGTTCAGAGAGATTGCAGCATAGTTTTACTATATATCAGTGTTCACTGAGATCGCAGTGAAGTGTTAGTATATATCAGTGTTCAGTGAGAACATAGTGTGGTGTTACTATATATCTGTGTTCAGAGAGATCGCAGTGTAGTGTTATATATCAGTGTTCCGTGAGATCACAGTGTGGTGTTACAACTTTTCAGTGCTCAGTGAGAGCACAATGCAGTGTTACAATATATCAGTGTTCAGTGAGATAGCAATGCAGTGTTACAATATATCAGCATTCAATGAGTAAGCAGTGCAGTGTTACCATATATCAGTGTTCAGTGAGATAGCGATGCAGTGTTACAATATATCAGTGTGCAGTGAGTGCGCCTTGTGGGTGTTACTGTATATCAGTGTTCAGCGTATTCGCAATGCAGTGTTACTGCTTCAATGTTCAATGTATTCGCAGTGTAGTGTTACTATATTTCAGTGTCCAGAGAGATCGCAATGCAGTGTGACTATATGTCAGTGTTCAGCATAATTGCAATGCAGTGTTACTATATCTCTGTGTTCAGTGAGATCGCAATGCAGTGCGAAAATATATCAGTGTTCAGTGAGATCGCAATACAGTGTTACAATATATCAGTGTTCTGTGAGTACGCAATGCAGTGTTACTATATATCAGTGGTCAGTGAGATCTCAATGCAGTGTTACAATATATAAGTGTTCAGTGAGCATGCAGTGTAGTGTTACTATACATCAGTTTTCAGTGTGATGGCAGCATAGTGTGACTATATATCAGTGTCCACTGAGATTGCAGTGTAGTGTTACTATATATCGGTGTTCAGTAAGAACGCAGTGCAGTGTTACAATATATCAGAGTTCAGTATGCGTGCAATGTATTGTTACTATATATCAGTGTTCAATGAGATTGCAGCATAGTGTACTATATCAGTGTTCAGTGAGATCACAATGCATTGTTACAACATATCAGTGGTCAGTGAGATCGCAATGCAGTGTTATAATATATCAGTGTTCAGTGAGATTGCAATGCAGTATTACAATATATCATTGTTGACTGAGATCATAGTGTGGTGTTAATATGTATCAGTGTTCAGTGAGATTGCAGTGTAATGTTACTATATATCAGTGTTCAGAGAGATCGCTGTTTAATATTAACATATATCAGTGTTCAGTGAAAGCGCAATGCAGTGTTACAATATATCAGTGTTCAGTGAGTGCAGAGTGTCGTGTTATTTTCCATCAGTGTTCAGTGTGATGGCAGCATAGTTTGACTATATATCAGTGTTCACTGAGATTGCAGTGAAGTGTTACTATATAACAGTGTTCATGGAGATCACATTGCAGTATTACTATATATCAGTGTTCAGTGAGATCGTAGTGTGGTATTGCTATATATCAGTGTTCAGTGTAATTGCAGTGTAGTGTTATTATATATCAGTGCTCAGTGTGATCGCAATGTAATGTAACTATATATCAGTGTTCAGAGATATTGCAGTGTAGTATTACTATATATCAGTGTTCAGTGAGTGCGCATTGTGGTGCTCCTATATATCAGTGTAGAGAGTGCGCAGTGTACTGTTACTATATATCAGTGTTCAGTGAGATTGCAGCATAGTGTTACTATATATCAGTGTTCACTGAGATTGCAGTGTAGCGTTACTATGTATATGTGTCCAGTGAGATCGCAATACAGTGTAGTATTAGTAGATACAGTGTTCATGAGAAAGTACTGTGGTGTTACCATATATCAGTGTTCAGTGAGATCGCAATGCAGTGTTACTATATGTCAGTGTTCAGTGAGCATTCAGGGTATTGTTACTGTATATCAGTGTTCAGTGAGTGTGCAGCATAGTGTTGCTATATCAGTGTTCACTGAGATCTCAGTGAAGTGTTACTATATAACAGTGTTCATAGAGATCACATTGCAGTATTACTATATATTAGTGTTCAGTGAGATCGTAGTGTGGTGTTACTATAAATCAGTGTTCAGTGTAATCACAATGCAGTGTTATGAGATATCAGTGTTAAGTGAGTGCACAGTGTAGTGTTACTATACATCAGTATTCAGTGTGATGGCAGCATAGTTTGACTATATATCAGTGTTCACTGAGATCGCAGTCTAGCGTTACTATATTTCAGTGTTCAGTAAGAACACAATGCAGTGTTACAATATATCAGAATACAGTGAGCGTGCAGTGTATTGTTACTATATATCAGTGTTCAGTGAGATTGCAGCATAGTGTTACTATATCAGTGTTCACTGAGATCTCAGTGAAGTGTTACTATATAACAGTGTTCATAGAGATCACATTGCAGTATTACTATATATCAGTGTTCAGTGAGATCGTAGTGTGGTGTTACTATAAATCCGTTTACATCAGTGTTCACTGGGATCACAGTGTTGCGTTAAGATATATCAGTGTTCAGCGAGATCGCAATGCATTGTTACAATATATCAGTGTTCAGTGAGATCGCAATGCATTGTTACAATATATCAGTGGTCAGTGAGATCGCAATGCAGTGTTACAATATATCAGTGTTCAGTGAGATCTCAGTGAAGTGTTACTATATATGAGTTTTAAGCATAACTGCAATGCAGAGTTACTATATATCTGTGATCAGTGATATCGCAATGCATTGTTTACAATATATATCAGTGTTCAGTGAGATTGCAGCATAATGTTACTATATATCAGTGTCCACTGAGATCGCAGTGAAGTGTTACTACATAACACTGTTCAGGGAGATCACAGTGCAGTATTAATATTTTTCAGTGTTCAGTGAGATCGTAGTGTGGTGTTACTATATATCAGTGTTCAGTGTAATTGCAGTGTAGTGTTATTATATATCAGTGTTCCGTGAGATCGTAGTGTGGTGTTACTATATATCAGTGTACAGAGAGATCACAATGCAGTGTTACTATATATCAGTGTTCAGCATAATTGCAATGCAGTGTTACTATATATCTGTGTTCAGTGAGATCGCAATGCAGTATTACAATATATCAGTGTTCAGTGAGATCGCAATGCATTGTTACAATATATCAGTGGTCAGTGAGATCGCAATGCAGTGTTACAATATATCAGTGTTCAGTGAGATTGCAATGCAGTATTACAATATATCATTGTTGAATGAGATCATAGTGTGGTGTTAATATATATCAGTGTTCAGTGAGATTGCAGTGTAATGTTAATATATATCAGTGTTCAGAGATATCGCTGTTTAATATTAACATATATCAATGTTCAGTGAGTGCGCATTGTGGGTGTTACAATATATCAGTGTTCAGTGAAAGCACAATGCAGTGTTACAATATGTCAGTGTTAAGTGAGTGCAGAGTGTAGTGTTACTTTCCATCAGTGTTCAGTGTGATGGCAGCATAGTTTGACTATATATCAGTGTTCACTGAGATCGCAGTGAAGCGTTACTATATAACAGTGTTCAGAGAGATCACATTGCTGTATTACTATATATCAGTGTTCAGTGAGATCGTAGTGTGGTGTTACTATAAATCAGTGTTCAGTGTGACGGCAGCATAGTTTGAATATATATGTGTTCACTGAGATCGCAGTGAAGTGTTACTATATAACAGTGTTCAGAGAGATCATATTGCAGTATTACTATAAATCAGTGTTCAGTGAGATCGTAGTGTGGTGTTACTATAAATCAGTGTTAAGTGAGTGCACAGTGTAGTGTTACTATACATCAGTATTCAGTGTGATGGCAGCATAGTTTGACTATATATCAGTGTTCACTGAGATCGTAGTCTAGTGTTACTATATTTCAGTGTTCAGTAAGAACAAAATGCAATGTTACAATATATCAGAATACAGTGAGCGTGCAGTGTATTTTTACTATATATCAGTGTTCAGTGAGATTGCAGTATAGTGTTACTATATCAGTGTTCACTGAGATCTCAGTGAAGTGTTACTATATAACAGTGTTCATAGAGATCACATTGCAGTATTACTATATATCAGTGTTCAGTGAGATCGTAGTGCGGTGTTACTATAAATCCATATACATCAGTGTTCACTAGGATCGCAGTGTTGCGTTAAGATATATCAGTGTTCAGCGAGATCGCAATGCAGTGTTACAATATATCAGTGTTCAGTGAGATCGCAATGCATTTTTACAATATATCAGTGGTCAGTGAGATCGCAATGCAGTATTACAATATATCAGTGTTCAGTGAGATCACAATGCATTGTTACAATATATCAGTGGTCAGTGAGATTGCAATGCAGTGTTACAATATATCAGTGTTCAGTGAGATTGCAATGCAGTATTACAATATATCATTGTTGACTGAGATCATAGTGTGGTGTTAATATGTATCAGTGTTCAGTGAGATTGCAGTGTAATGTTACTATATATCAGTGTTCAGAGAGATCGCTGTTTAATATTAACATATATCAGTGTTCAGTGAAAGCGCAATGCAGTGTTACAATATGTCAGTGTTAAGTGAGTGCAGAGTGTCGTGTTATTTTCCATCAGTGTTCAGTGTGATGGCAGCATAGTTTGACTATATATCAGTGTTCACTGAGATTGCAGTGAAGTGTTACTATATAACAGTGTTCAGAGAGATCACATTGCAGTATTACTATATATCAGTGTTCAGTGAGATCGTAGTGTGGTGTTACTATAAATCAGTGTTCAGTGTGATGGCAGCATAGTTTGACTATATATCAGAGTTCACTGAGATCGCAGTGAAGTGTTACTATATAACAGTGTTCAGAGAGATCACATTGCAGTATTACTATATATCAGTGTTCAGTGAGATCGTAGTGTGGTGTTACTATAAATCAGTGTTCAGTGTAATCGCAATGCAGTGTTACGAGATATCAGTGTTAAGTGAGTGCACAGTGTAGTGTTACTATACATCAGTATTCAGTGTGATGGCAGCATAGTTTGACTATATATCAGTGTTCACTGAGATCGCAGTCTAGCGTTACTATATTTCAATGTTCAGTAAGAACACAATGCAGTGTTACAATATATCAGAATACAGTGAGCGTGCAGTGTATTGTTACTATATATCAGTGTTCAGTGGGATTGCAGCATAGCGTTACTATATCAGTGTTCACTGAGATCTCAGTGAAGTGTTACTATATAACAGTGTTCATAGAGATCACATTGCAGTATTACTATATATCAGTGTTCAGTGAGATCGTAGTGTGGTGTTACTATAAATCAGTATACATCAGGGTTCACTGGGTCACAGTGTTGCGTTAAGATATATCAGTGTTCAGCGAGATCGCAATGCATTGTTACAATATATCGGTGTTCAGTGAGATCGCAATGCATTGTTACAATATATCAGTGGTCAGTAAGATCGCAATGCAGTGTTACAATATATCAGTGTTCAGTGAGATCTCAGTGAAGTGTTACTATATATGAGTTTTAAGCATAATTGCAATGCAGAGTTACTATATATCTGTGATCAGTGATATCGCAATGCAGTGTTTACAATATATATCAGTGTTCAGTGAGATCGCAGTGAAGTGTTACTACTTAACACTGTTCAGGGAGATCACAGTGCAGTATTAATATTTTTCAGTGTTCAGTGAGATCGTAGTGTGGTGTTACTATATATCAGTGTTCAGTGTAATTGCAGTGTAGTGTTATTATATATCAGTGTTCCGTGAGATCGTAGTGTGGTGTTACTATATATCAGTGTACAGAGAGATCACAATGCAGTGTTACTATATATCAGTGTTCAGCATAATTGCAATGCAGTGTTACTATATATCTGTGTTCAGTGAGATCGCAATGCAGTATTACAATATATCAGTGTTCAGTGAGATCGCAATGCATTGTTACAATATATCAGTGGTCAGTGAGATCGCAATGCAGTGTTACAAAATATCAGTGTTCAGTGAGATTGCAAAGCAGTATTACAATATATCATTGTTGAATGAGATCATAGTGTGGTGTTAATATATATCAGTGTTCAATGAGATTGCAGTGTAATGTTACTATATATCAGTGTTCAGAGATATCGCTGTTTAATATTAACATATATCAGTGTTCAGTGAGTGCGCATTGTGGGTGTTACAATATATCAGTGTTCAGTGAAAGCGCAATGCAGTGTTACAATATGTCAGTGTTAAGTGAGTGCAGAGTGTAGTGTTACTTTCCATCAGTGTTCAGTGTGATGGCAGCATAGTTTGACTATATATCAGTGTTCACTGAGATCGCAGTGAAGTGTTACTATATAACAGTGTTCAGAGAGATCATATTGCAGTATTACTATATATCAGTGTTCAGTGAGATCGTAGTGTGGTGTTACTATAAATCAGTGTTCAGTGTGACGGCAGCATAGTTTGACCATATATCAGTGTTCACTGAGATCGCAGTGAAGTGTTACTATATAACAGTGTTCAGAGAGATCACATTGCAGTATTACTATAAATCAGTGTTCAGTGAGATCGTAGTGTGGTGTTATGAGATATCAGTGTTAAGCGAGTGCACAGTGTAGTGTTACTATACATCAGTATTCAGTGTGATGGCAGCATAGTTTGACTATATATCAGTGTTCACTGAGATCGCAGTGAAGTGTTACTATATAACAGTGTTCAGAGAGATCATATTGCAGTATTACTATATATCAGTGTTCAGTGAGATCGTAGTGTGGTGTTACAATAAATCAGTGTTCAGTGTGACGGCAGCATAGTTTGACCAAATATCAGTGTTCACTGAGATCGCAGTGAAGTGTTACTATATAACAGTGTTCAGAGAGATCACATTGCAGTATTACTATAAATCAGTGTTCAGTGAGATCGTAGTGTGGTGTTATGAGATATCAGTGTTAAGCGAGTGCACAGTGTAGTGTTACTATACATCAGTATTCAGTGTGATGGCAGCATAGTTTGACTATATATCAGTGTTCACTGAGATCGTAGTCTAGTGTTACTATATTTCAGTGTTCAGTAAGAACACAATGCAGTGTTACAATATATCAGAATACAGTGAGCGTGCAGTGTATTGTTACTATATATCAGTGTTCAGTGAGATTGCAGCATAGTGTTACTATATCAGTGTTCACTGAGATCTCAGTGAAGTGTTACTATATAACAGTGTTCATAGAGATCACATTGCAGTATTACTATATATCAGTGTTCAGTGAGATCGCAATGCAGTGTTACAATATATCACTGTTCAGTCAGATCTCAGTGAAGTGTTACTATATAACAGTGTTCATAGAGATCACAGTGCAGTATTACTATATATAAGTTTTCATTGAGATCGTAGTGTGATGTTACTATATATCAGTGTACAGAAAGATCTCAGTGTGGTATTTATATATATCAGTGTTCAGTGAGTGCGCATTGTGGTGTTCCTGTATATTTGTGTTCAGAGAGATCACAGTGTAGTATTACTATATATCAGTGTTCAGTGAGAATGTAGTGTGGTGTTAATATATATCAGTGTTCAGTGAGATCGCAGTGTAATGTTACTATATATCAGTGTTCAGAGAGATCGCAGTGTGGTATTAATATATATCAGTGTTCAGTGAGTGCGCATTGCGTTGTTACTATATATCAGTTTTCAGTGAGATCGCAGTGTAGTATTATTGTATATCAGTGTTCCGTGAGATCGTAGCGTGGTGTTACTATATATCAGTGTTCAGTGTAATCGCAGTGTAGTTATACTATATATCAGTGTTCAGAGAGATCGCAATGCAGTGTAAATTTATGTCAGCATAATTGCAATTCAATGTTACTATATCTCTGTGTTCAGTGAGAATGCAATGCAGTGTTACAAAATGTCAGTGTTCAGTGAGATCGCAATGCAGAGTTACAATATATCAGTGTTCAGTGAGTACGGAGTGCAGTGTTACTAAAGGGTGTGGCGGTGCTGCTGGAGGGAGAGGTTGAGTGTGTTCATATGGCGGTGCATGGCACTGGGTGTGGATCTCAGAATGTGACGAGAACAGCAGTCTGAGGAGCGTTGTATGTCCCAGAGATACCTGTAATCCTGGGTGGGTTCAAAATATGAGGGATGGAACTTTAGTTGAAATCCACGTGGGGTAAGTCGGAGACGGAGACAGTCACTGAGGAAGGAAATATGGCTGTGAAAGCGGGTGTTAGTAAACACCTTGTCAAACACCAGGAGAGAAATGGAAAGCAACAAAGGTGAACAAGGCAAAAGAGAGATATGAAAATACTGTCAGAGAGAAGAGCAATACTTCTTCAAGGTAGGCATTCCTTGAAGAGAAGTGGCAGTTAATTAAACAATAAGACAAATGCAAAAAACTGTGGATGCTGGAAATCCAAAACAAAAACAAAAGTATCTGGAAAAACTCAGCAGTTCTGGCAGCATCTGCGGAGAGGAACACAGTTAAAGTTTTGAGTCCGTATGACTCTTCAACAGAACTAAGTAAAACTAGAAAAGAGGTGAAATATAAACTTGTTTAAGGTGGGGAGGTGGGACAGGTAGAGCTGGATAGAGGGCCAGTGATAGGTAGAGATAACCAAAAGATGTCATAGACAAAAGGACAAAGAGGTAGAAAGCAGGACAAGCAAGGTACAGATAGCCCTAGTTGGGGTGGGGTGAAGGAATTGAAATAGGCTAAAAGGTAGAAATAAAACAATGGATGGAAATATATTTAAAAATAATGGAAATAGGTGGGAAAAGAAAAATCTATATAAATTATTGGAAAAACGAGGGGGTGGGATTGGAAAGGGGGTGGGGATGGAGGAGAGAGTTCATGATCTAAAATTGTTGAACTCAATATTCAGTCTGGAAGGCTGTAAAGTGCCCAATTGGAACATGAGGTGTTGTTCCTCCAGTTTGCGTTGAGCTTCACTGGAACAATGCAGCAGGCCAAGGACAGACATGCGGGCATGAGATCGGGCAAGAGACAGGGAGGTCTAGGTCATGCTTGCGGACAGACCGAAGGTGTTCTGCAAAGTGGTCACCCAGTCTGCATTTGGTCTCTCCAATGTAGAGGAAACCGCATTGGCAGCAACAAATGTAATAGACTAAACTGAGGGAAGTGCAAGTGAAATGCTGCTTGTCCTTGACCCCTCTGGGACATCCTTTTTCCGCATTACTGCAATGCACTCCTTAATTGATACCACCACCCCTCCCCACTTTCCTTCCTTTCCTATCTTTCCTGAACGCATTGTATCCAGGAATATTTAACACCCAGTCCTGCCCTTTTTTGATCGAGGTTTCTGTTATAGACACAACATCATATTTCTACATGGCAATATATGCCTGTAACTCCCAAATCTTATTTACTACACTCCATGCACTCACAATCATGCACAGTAACCCTGACTTAGACTTTATTACTCTCTCCCTTACTCTGAACGCATATGCCCATATGCAGCAAGATCTAGACAACATTCTGGCTTGGGCTGACAAGTGGCAGATAACATTCATGCTAGGCAATGATCATCTCCAACAAGAGAAATTCTATCACCCCTTGACGTTCAATAGCATTACTATTGCTGAATTCCCCACTATCAACATCCTGGGGGTTACCATTACCCAGAAACAGAAGTGGGCCAATCATATAAACACTGTGGCCACAAGAGCAGGTCAAAGACCCAGAATCCTGTGCTGAGTAACTCACCTCCTGACTCCCCAAAGCCTGTCCACCATCTACAAGGCACAAGTAGGGAGTGTGATGGAATACTCTCCTCTTGCCTGGATGAGCGCAGCTCCAACAATATCCAAAAAGCTCAACACCATCCAGAATGAAGCAGCCTGCCTGATTGGCACCCCATCCACAAATATTCACTCCCTCCACCACCGATGCACAGTGGTGCAACATCTACAGGATCTCACCAAGGCTCCATGGTGTATCATCTACAGGAACTCACCAAGGCTCCTTCCAAACCCATGACTACTACCATCTAGAAGGACAAGGGCAGTAGATACATGGGAACACCACCACCTGGAAGTGCCCCTCCAAGCCACTCACCATGCTGACTTGGAAATATATTGCTGCTCCTTCACTGTCGCCGGGTCAAGATCCTGGAACTCCCTCCCTAACAGCACTGTGGGTGTATCTACACCACATGGGCTGCAGCGGTTCAAGAATGCAGCTCACCACCTTCTCAAGGACAATTAGGCATGGGCAATAAATGTTGGCCTAGCCAGCGAAGCCCACATTCCATGAATGAATTTAAAAAAATACCAGGAACAGTGTGAAACAGTCAGGAGAAGTGTGAAGCTGACTGGGAGAAGTGATCTCTGCTAACTCAATCAAAAAATTCAATCAAATTAGTTAACTATGATATGGCCTTAACAAATTTGTGCTGGCTTTCCTTAATTAATTTTTTATTAAGATTATTTAAGGAAATTAATTTATTTGTCTAAGTGACTGATTATGTAGTCCTGATTATCTAAAGCTTTCCCATCAGCAAGGTTAAACTGACTGGCCTGTAGTTGCTGGGTTTATCCTTACATTCTTTTTGAACAATGGTGTAACCATTTACAATTCTCCAGTTCTCTGGAACCATCTCTGTATCTAGGGAGGATGGAGGATTATGGTCAGTGCTTCCCCAGTGTCCACCCTCGCTTCTCTCAATAAAGTCCGATGCATCTGATCCGCTCCTGGTGACTCATCAACTTTAAGTACAGTCAACCTTTCTATTATCCCCGCTTTATCAATTTTAGCTCATCCAGCATCTTAAGTATCCCTCTTTTACTATTAGTTTGGCAGCATCTTCTTGTTGGTAAAGACGGATTCATTTAGTACCTCGGCCAAGCTCTCTGCCTCCAGGCATAGGTCTTTATTTTCGTTCCTAATCGACCCCACCCCTTCCTTTATTAGGTGAGGTCTTTAGGTTCCCTTTTATGTTAACTGCCAGTCTCTTCTCATACTCTTCTTTGTCCATCTTAGAGAGTCACTCATCAACGATTGCTGATGACACAAAGATAGGCAGCATTGCTGGCAGTGTAGATGGAAGGGAAGCATAAAATTACAACAGGCATTGATAGATTAAGTGAATAGACAAAACTATGGCAAATAGATTTCAATGTTAGCAGATGTGATGTCATTCACTTTGGACCTAGAAAGGGTAGAACAGGGTGGTTTCAGAATGATAAAAAGCTAGAAACAGTGGAGGTCATCTATGTAGATCATTAAAATGGCTTGGACAGGTATAAATAATAACATAATGCAGGCCTTTGTATTTAGAAGGATAGAACACAAAGTGGATAGCCGTCACTTCTCAGCTATTCAAAGCCCTGGTTAAACCACACCTTAATATCTGGACACGACACCATAGAAAGGAAAATGTTGATTTACTAGAATGTTACCTGGACTTCGAGGGTTAAATTACATGGAGATATTACACAAAAGAAGGTTCTGTTCTTTGAAATTCAGAAGGGTAAGTGGTGACTTGATCAAAGTTTTCAAGATATTGAGGGAACTGCTGGGCTAAATAGAGGGAATCTAGAACCTCGGAGACATAGAATCATAGAGTGGTTACAGCACAGGAGGAGTCCATTTGGCCCATCCTATCCGTGCTGGCTCTCTGCAAGAACAACTCGGCTAGTCCCACTCTCCCACCCTTTCCCTGTAGCCTTGCAAGTTTTTCAAGTAATTATGAATTCTCATTTGCAAACCATAGAAAGGCAGAGTTTAAACATTAGAACCGGACCTTCCATGAGGGAAGTTGAGAAAAACCTGTTTGTGCAAACGGATGACAGGAGATTGGAACTCTCTTCCACAAGTAATAGTTGATCCTGATCAATTGTTAATTTTAAAAATCAGGTTATTAAGATTTTTGTTAACCAAGTGCATTAAAGGACAAGGGTTGGTATATGGAGTTAGGTCATTGAGTGATCGAACAGACTTCTCTAGCTCCTATGGTCCTTATGACTGCAGTTACAATCTCTTACCTTGTGACAGCAGTGAACTGCAGCTACAATCTGCCTGAAGAACATTCTGGTCTCCCTTTCACTTAACTTGTGTCTCTCACTGATGTAATTGTATAACTCGCCTTTGCTTGCACACTCCATGACTATCACAATTTTATCCTTGTTCTCGAAAACTGCTGAGACAAACAGAACAAGATGTACTGGGACCAATAACACTGGTCCAGTTTGAACAAAAACAGATTGGCTTAAAAAGAATATAGGATCAAACACCAAATGCATCATCCAGAAAATTCTGACACAAGTGGGATAACTCTCGGTGGAACAATTAGGGCTAAAATTAGTGTAGGTTAGATTAGGATTACAGTTAAGATTAGGGTTGAAGTTACAGAATCAAATAAATTTACAGTACAGAAGGAAGCCATTCAGTCCATCGTGTCAGTGCTGGCCAACAAGTAGCCACCCAGCCTAATCTCATTTTCCAGCTCTTAGGTCCATAGGCTGATAGGTTACAGCACTTCAAGCATGTCCAACTACTTATTAATTGTGATGAGGGTTTCTGCCTCTCCCACCCTTTCAGGCAGCTAGTTCCAGACCCTCACCACCCTCTGGGTAAAAAAAAAATCCCCCTCGAATCCCTTGTAAACCTCCTACCTCTTCCCCAAAATCAATGCCTCCTTTTTATGGATTCCTCAACCAATGGGAACAGGGCCTTCCTATCACTCTGTCTAGACCCCTCATTATTTTCTACATTTGAATTAAATCTCCCCTCAGCCTATCCAATCTTTCCCCAGACCTAAAACCCTCCAGTTTCCAATCTCAGAAATCTCTCTAGCGCGATCACATCTGTCCTCCAGCACAGTGAGCAGAACTGCACACAGTATTCCAGCTGTGGCACACCCAAGGTTTTATCCAGTTCCAGCTTCACCTCCCTGCTCTTATATTTCATGCTTGGGAAAATAAAGGCAAGTATCCCACATACACCTTCCTGACCACCTTATCTACCTGCACTGCTACCTTTGGGGATCTGTGGACCTACAGTCCAATCTCTCTCTATAAAATCCCCCTCGAATCCCTTGTAAACCTCCTACCTCTTCCCCAAAATCAATGCCTCCTTTTTATGGATTCCTCAACCAATGGGAACAGGGCCTTCCTATCACTCTGTCTAGACCCCTCATTATTTTCTGCATTTGAATTAAATCTCCCCTCAGCCTATCCAATCTACACTTCTCAGTATCCTAACATTTATTTTTTCTTGCTTTTCATTTTTTAAATTCATTCACAGGATGTGGGTTTCGCTGGCTGGGCCAGCATTTATTGCCTATCCCTAGTTGCCCTTGAGAAGGTAGTGGTGAGCTGCCTTCTTGAACTGCTGTAGTCCATGTGGCGTAGGTACTCCCACAGTGCTGTTAGGAAGGGAATTCCATGATTTTGATCCAGCAACACTGAAGGAACGGTGATATTTTTCCAAGTCAGGATGGTGAGTGACTTGGAGGGGAACTTCCAGGTGGTGGTGTTCCCATCTTTCTGCTACCCTTGTCCTTCTAAATAGTAGTGGTTGTGGATTTGGGAGATGCTGTCTTAGGAGCCTTGGTGAATTCCTGCAGTGCAGCTTGTAGAGGGTACACACTGCTGCTACTGTGCGTTGGTGGTGAAGGGTGTGAAAGTTTGTGGATCTGGTGCCAATCAAGTCGACTGCTTGTCCTGGACGGTGTCAAGCTTCTTGAGTGTTGTGGGAGCTGCACTTGTCCAGGCAAGGGGAGAGTATTCCATCACACTCCTGACTTGTGCCTTGTAGATGGTGAACTGGCTTTAGGAGAGGTCAGAAGGTGAGTTACACGTTACAGGATTCCCAGCCTCTGACCTGCTTTGGTATCCACAGTATTTATATGGCTAGTCCAGTTCAGTTTCTGGTCAATGGTAGCCCCCAGGATGTCGATAGTGAGGGATTCAGTGATGGTAATGCCATTGAATGTCATGGGCTGTTGGTTAGATTCTCTCTTGTTGGAGATGGTCATTGCCTGAAACTTGTGTGGCGTGAATATTACTTGCCACTTGTCAGTCCAAGCCTGGATATTGTCCAGGTCTTTGCTGCATTTGGACACAGACTGCTTCAGTATCTGAGGAGTCGCAAATGGTGCTGAACATTGTGCAATCATCAGCGAACATTCTGACCTCTGACTTTATGATGGAAGGAAGGTCATTGATGAAGCAGCTGAAGATGGTTGGGCCGAGGGCACTACCCTGAGGAACTCCTGCTGTGATGTCCTGGAGCTGAGATGACTGACTTTCAACAATCACAACCATCTTCCTTTGTGCTAGGTATGACTTCATCCAGTGGAAAGTTTTCCCCCTGATTCCCATTGACTCCAGTTTTGCTAGGGCTCCTTGATGCCACATTTGGTCTAATGAGGCTTTGATGTCAAGGACAGTCACTCTCACCTCACCTTGGGAGTTCAGCTCTTTTGTTCGTGGTTGAACCAAGGCTGTAATGAAGTCAGGAGCTGAGTGACCCTGGCGGAATCCAAACCGGGCGTCAGTGAGCAGGTTATTGCTAAGCAAGTGCCGCTTGATAACACTGTTGATGACCCCTTCCATCACTTTACTGATGATGGAGAATAGACTGATGGGGCAGTAATTGGCCGGGTTGGATTTGTCCTGCTTTTTTGTGCACAGCACATACCTGGGCAATTTTTCACATAGCCAAGTAGAAGTCAGTGTTGTAGCTGAACTGAAACAACTTGGCTAGGGGTGTGGCAATTTCTTGAGCACAAGTCTTCAGTACTATTGTCGGAATATTGTCAGGGCCCATAGCCTTTGCACTATCCAGTGCCTTCAGCCATTTCTTGATAACACGTGGAGTGAATTGAGTTGGCGGAGGACTGACATCTGTGATGTTAGGGTTTCTGGAGGAGGCTGAGATGGATCATCCACTCGGCATGTCTGGCTGAAGTTTGTAGCAAATGCTTCAGCCTTATCTTTTGCACTGATGTGCTGGGCTCTTCCATCAATGAGGAGGGGGATATTTGTGGAGCCTCTTCCTCCAGTGAGCTGTTTAACTGCCACTACCATTCACAACTGGATGTAGCAGGATTGCAGAGCTTAGGTCTGATCCGTTGGTAATGGGATCGCTTAACTCTGTCTATTGCTTGCTTCTTATGCTGTTTGGCACTAGGGTAGTGGCACTAGGTAGTGCCACACATCATGATGGATAGTATTGTCAATGTGAAGGTGGGACATCGTCTCCACAATGCCTGTGCGGTGATCGCTCCCATCGATACTGTCATGGACAGATGCATCTGTGATCTGTGGCAGGCAGGTTGGTGAGGATGAGGCCAAGTATGTTTTTCCCTCTTGTGGTTCTCTCACCATCTGTCGCAGACCAGTCTAGCAGCTCTGTTCTTTAGGACTTGGCCAGCTGCTCAGTATTGGTGTTACTGAGCCACTCTTGGCAATGGACATTGAAGTCCCCACCCAGAGTACATTCTGTGCCCTTGCCACCCCCAGCGCTTCCTCCAAGTGGTGTTCAACATGGAGGAACACTGATTCATCAGCTGAGGGAGGGCAGTACTTGGTAATCAGTAGGAAATTTCCTTGCCCATGTTTGACCTGATGCCCTTGTTACCCTTCCCCAAATGTATTATGCCACATTTCTCCAGATGAAATTACATTAGCTATGTATCTGCCCCCAACCAGTCCATTGATATCTTCCTGCAATCTACAGCTTTCTTTCTCACTGTCAACCACAAACAATTTTTGTATCATCTGCAAACTTCTTAATTATATGTCCTAGATGCAAGACCATATCATTGATATAGAGCACAAACAGCAAGGGACCCAGTACTGAGCCCTGTGGAACCCCACTGGAAGCAGCCCTCTAGTCACAAAAACACCCTCCCTGCCACTGAGCCAATGTTGGATCCAACTTATCACTTTGCCTTGGACCCCATGGGTTTTTACTTTCATGACTTCTGCCATGTGGGACCTTATCAATGTTAAGATAAGGCTTTGGTTAAGAGGGTTAGGTTAAGTGGATTGGGTTAAGATGATTAGCATCATCCTTTGCTACATGCATTTGTATCTCGCCAGGAATGAAAGTCATCCACCAAAGCCACAAGTGAATTTGGTTTCAAACCAGATAGATATTGCACATAACAGATCTAAATTCAGTGCAACTTCTGACCATATCAGCAACCTAACTAGAAAGTATGCTCGCAGATTTGGGAAGAGGAAACATTACAATGATTATAATCCCCTGATACCTCCCCCTCCTTTCCCCAGACTTTTTCATTGTGGACCAAGACCCACAGCCTAAAGCTGCCTGGGAGAGGAGCAGCATTTGCATTGGGACTGGACTTGTTCTTGGATCATCAACAGCAAAGACCCAAAAGGGCACAACCCTTCCCCATCCTGTACCCCTCCCAGTGCAGCCTGCACCTTGACCCAGCTTGCATCTGCATCCCCAATCTAGTCTTTGACAAGAACTACCCTCTCTCAACCCAGCCTGTGCACCCATTGCCATGACTCAAGCTCTAACTCGCCCATACCAAGCCTGCGCCCAATCCATCCTATTCGTCTCTGTCCTAAAACAACTCCTGACCCAGCCTGTGCCACCATTTGCTCTGCATTTCCACCCACCTGGACCAGTGCCGACTTACCCCCCCTCAATCCAGCTTCCATCCTTACCCACCCTACTAATCCACCCTGAAGAGTGCAGCTAGAGCCAAGTCCAGGGCCCATGAGTGGCTCTATTGCATGGGGGATGGAGGAGGATGAAGATTGCAAAAACAGCAACTAGAGGGGAAATCCTATAGTTAGGGGTACAGAAGGGCTCTCCCAATTTTGGCACAAGATCCCAGATGTTAGTAAGGAGGACTTTGCTGGATTAACAGGGCTTGGGTTACCATTGTTATTTCTGGTGCCTAGGTCAATGCTAGGTGGTCCATCCAGTTTTATTCCTTTTAGATGTTTTAGCCGTTTGATACAACTGAGTGGTTTGCTAGGCCATTTTAGAGGGCATTTAAGAGTCAACCACATTGCTGTGGGTATGGAGTCACCAGGGCCAGATCAGGACAGCAAATTTCCTTCCTTTAAGGACATTAGTGAACCACGTGGGTATGACAATGGTTTCAAGGTCACCATTACTGAGACTAACTCTTAATTCCAGATTTATTAATTGAATTTAAATTTCACCAGTTGCCGTAGAGGGATTTGAACCCGTGGCCCTGAGTGTTAGCCTGGGCCTCTGGATTACTAGTGCAACAACATTGTCAATATGCCACTACCTCTCCTTAGTTATACATTACAAACCTGTACCCCCTCACCCAATAATCACAGTTTCAGTCTGTTCCCATTTAGAACTTGGGGTCCAAGAAACTGAAGGCACAGCCACCAATGGTGGTTGAATTGAAGTTGGGATGCTTAAGAAGCCAGAATTAGATGAGCACAGAGATTTCAGAGTGTTATGGGGTGGAGGAAATAACAGAGATAGGGAGGGGATGGAGAGACTTGAAGACAAATATGAGAATTTTAAAATAGAGATGTTGCTTGACTGGGAGCCAATGAAGATCAGTGACCAGAGGGGTGATAGGGGAATGAGACTTGATGTGAGTTTACACACAGGCAGCAGAGTTTTGGATGATCTCAAATTCACAGAGAATATGGGAGAGCAGCCAGTGCATTGGAATATTTGAATCTAGAAGTAACAAAGGAACAAACGAGGGTTGTGGCAGCAGATGAGCTGGGCGAGGGCAAATCTGTGATGTTATGGAGGTGGGAAGAGGTGGTGTTAGTGATGGAAGGTCAAGAAGGAGGAGAAGGCAGTGCAAATGCAAGGCAGAGAAACGTTGCAAATTGTGTTACCACACAGTCCTTACAGCATGTATTGGGGTGGGTTCCTGGCTATCAAGTTTAAATATAGAAACAAAAACAGAAAATTCTGGAAAAACTCAGCAGGTCTGGCAGCATCTGTGGAGAGAGAAAAACAAAGTTAACGTTTCGAGTCTGTATGATTCTTCTTCAGATTTCCAGCATCCACAGTATTCTACTTTTATCTTAGGTTTAAATATAGAATGTGTTCCAACTCCACAACCAGTATCACGAGCCTGGGGAAATGGATCAAAATTGCCCAGGATTTACAAAACAAAAACAGAAACAGAAATACCTGGAAAAACTCAGCAGGTGTGGCAGCATCGGCGGAGAAGAGCACAGTTGACATTTCGAATCCTCATGACCCTTCAACAGAACTAAGTAAGAATAGGAAAGGGGTGAAATATAAGCTGGTTTAAGGTGGGGTGGGGTGGGGGGGTGGGGGGGGCTGCTGGTGGTGGTGGCGGTGGGGTTCAGGACAAGCAGCCAGTAAAAGATGTCACAGACAAAAGGACAAGGAGGTGTTGAAGGTGGTGATATCTAAAGGAATGTGCTAATTAAGAGTAGAAAGCAGGATGGACAAGGTACAGATAGCTCTAGTGGGGGTGGGGTGAAGGAATACGAAAAGGGCTAAAAGGTACGGATAAACAATGGGTGGAAATACATTTAAAAATAATGCAAATAGGTGGGAAAAGAAAAGTCTATATAAATTATTGGAAAAAACAAAAAGGAGGGGAAAGAAATAGAAAGGGGGTGGGGATGGAGGAGAGAGGTCAAGATCTAAAATTGTTGAACTCAATATTCAGTCCGGAAGGCTGTAAAGTGCCTAGTCGGAAGATGAGGTGTTGTTCCACCAGTTTGTGTTGAGCTTCACTGGAACAATGCAGCAAGCCAAGGACAGAGATGTGGGCATGAGAGCAGGGTGGAGTGTTGAAATGGCAAGGAACAGGGAGGTCTGGGTAATGCTTGCGGACAGACCGAAGGTATTCTGCAAAGCGGTCACCCAGTCTGTCCAATGTAGAGGAAACCGCATTGGGAACAACGAATGCAGTATACTGGGTTGAGGGAAGTGCAAGTGAAATGCTGCTTCACTTGAAAGGAGTGTTTGGGCCCATGTACGGTGAGGAGAGAGGAAGTGAAGGGGCAGGTGTTACATCTTCTGTGGTTGCACGGGAAGGTGCCGTGGGAGGGGGTTGAGGAGCAGTGGGTGATGGAGAAGTGGACCAGGATGTCATGGAGGGAATGATCCCTACGGAATGCCGCTGGGGGGTGAAGGGAAGATATGTTTGGTGGTGGCATCATGCTGGAGTTGGCAGAAATGGCGGAGGATGATCCTTTGAATGCGGAGGCTGGTGGAGTGATAAGTGAGGACAAAGGGGACCCTATCATGTTTCTGGGAGGGAGGAGAAGGCATGAGGGCGGATGCGCGGGAGATGGGCTGGACACGGTTGAGGGCCCTGTCAACCACCGTGGGTGGAAAACCACGGTTAAGGAAGAAGGAGGACATGTCAGAGGAACTGTTTTTGAAAGTGGCATCATCAGAACAGATGCGACGGAGGCGAAGGAACTGAGAGAATGGGATAGAGTCCTTACAGGAAGCGGGGTGTGAGGAGCTGTAGTCAAGGTAGCTGTGGGAATCGGTAGGCTTGTAATGGATATTGGTGGACAGTCTATCACCAGAAATTGAGACAGCGAGGTCAAGGAAGGGAAGGGAAGTGTCAGAAATGGACCATCTGAAAATGATGGAGGGGTGGAGATTGGAAGCAAAATTAATAAATTTTTCCAGGTCCCGACAAGAGCATGAAGCAGCACCGAAGTAATCATCGATGTACCGGAGAAAGAGTTGTGGGAGGGGGCAGGAGTAGGACTGGAACAAGGAATGTTCCACATACCCCATAAAGAGACAGGCATAGCATAGCCACACCTTTTATTTGGAGGAAGTGAGAGGAGTTAAAGGAGAAATTGTTCAGTGTGAGAACAAGTTCAGCCAGACGGAGGAGAGTAGTGATGGATGGGGATTTTTCGGGCCTCTGTTTGAGGATGAAGCGGAGTGCCGCCAGACCATCCTCTTGGGGGATGGAGGTGTAGAGGGATTGGACGTCCATGGTGAAGAGGTGGTGGTTGGAGCCAGGGATCTAGAAATTGTTAGGTGTCAGAGGAATCACGGATGTAAGTGGGAAGGGACTAGACAAGGGGAGAGAGAAGGGAGTCGAGATAACGAGAAATGAGTTCCGTGGGGCAGGAACAGGCATCCTCCCATGGCACCTTCCCATGCAACCACAGAAGATGCAACACCTGCCCCTTCACTTCCTCTCTCCTCACCGTCCAAGGTCCCAAACACTCCTTTCAAGTGAAGCAGCATTTCACTTGCATTTCCCTCAACTTAGTCTACTGCATTCGTTGCTCCCAATGCGGTTTCCTCTACATTGGAGAGACCAAATGCAGACTGGGTGACCGCTTTGCAGAACACCTTCGGTCTGTCCGCAAGCATTACCCAGACCTCCCTGTTCCTTGCCATTTCAACACTCCACCCTGCTCTCATGCCCACATCTCTGTCTTTGGCTTGCTGCATTGTTCCAGTGAAGCTCAACACAAACTGGAGGAACAGCACCTCATCTTCCGACTAGGCACTTTACAGCCTTCCGGACTGAATATTGAGCTCAACAATTCTAGATCTTGACCTCTCTCCTCCATCCCCACCCCCTTTCCATTTCTTCCCCCTCCTTTTTGTTTTTTCCAATAATTTGTATAGATTTTTCTTTTCCCACCTATTTCCATTATTTTTAAATGTATTTCCACCCATTGTTTATCTGTACCTTTTAGCCCTTTTCGTATTCCTTCACCCCACTCCCACTAGAGCTATCTGTACCTTGTCTGTCCTGCTTTCTACTCTTAATTAGCACATTCCTTTAGATAATATCACCACCTTCAACACCTCTTTGTTCTTTTGTCTGTGACATCTTTTGGTTATCTCCACCTATTACTGGCTGCTTGTCCCAACAACACCCCGTGCCCCTCCCACTCCGCCCTTAAACCAGCTTATATTTCACCCCTTTCCTATTTTTACTTAGTTCTGTTGAAGGGTCATGAGGACTCGAAATGTCAACTGTGCTCTTCTCTCCCGATGCTGGTAGAGCTGCTGAGTTTTTCCAGGTATTTCTGTTTCTGTTTTTGTTTTAGATTTCCAGCATCCGCAGCTTTTTTGCTTTTATGCCCAGGATTTACTGCAGGTCTTCTTCAAATTGAGAGTTGTACTGAGTTTGAGTGAGAAGTTGAAAACTTTACACTGGTGCACAAGAGAAGGTGCTTCTCTGGTTGTGACATAAGATTTATTGTTAGAGTGGAGCGAGCTTTCTCTTGTATCTAACCAAGCTAAACCTGTTCTGCTACTCTGAACACTTTGTGTAGTGTTGAGTGGTTTAATTGTTCTATATTTGATTGGTTAGTCTTGTTCACTGATCCTTGTACCTATTCTTGATTGTTTAAACCTGTAGGTGGAGCTAGACAGTTAAGTACTGACACCAGATTGGGAATGTTCTGGAAAGGATCTGGGATCTATCAAAGACTGTGTGTATTGGAAATCCTGTAAGTGCTGAGATGTTCTAAAGTTCTGTAACTAAACAGTTTGGATTTAGAACTAGAGTCATCTTTGCATTGCTTTAACGAAAAATATGTATGCAGCAACCTGGTGAAAACATAAGTCGCACTGGTGTCCAGTGTATAATCATCGACAATCGGTCAGCACAAATTCACAAAAGAAAATGATAACAATGGGAAAGATTTTTTGGGGTGTAGCAGGTGGATTTTTGTGCAGAGAGAACAGCAAACTGACACCCTGCAAACACACCAAAAATACACTCCAAACAATAATGTAAGAACAAAGGTATTTTAAATTACTGACAGTATACTTTTGCCTCTCTTTGTATCCTACTGCAGTCAGGTGTGAGCCACAGGCAACCTACCAATATATAGTATGTTATTCATATGGGGTTATCGCACGGTCATCATAGGGTCATCGCAGGGTTATCGCAGGGTTATCACAGGGTCATTAAAGCTGTAAATATGCAATGTTGTACATTGGAAAATGCTGGGAATGAGGTCAAGTCAAGAAAAGCTTCTTATGGTGAATTATAATTCACCTACAATCGATGGAGGGGGGAGATGGAAGGTGTTAAAATTTAAACATTGTGCAAATCTATTGTGTACATGCCTGTTGACATTTTAACAGTAGCAGTTGCGAGGTGGGTCTGTGTCTCACTCTCGAAAGGAACGACACCTCATTGTAATATTTAAATCCAACTCCCAGTATATTTGGATTTAAATTCAATGCTGCCTGGGATTCACTGGGTTTGGGAAATCTGTCAGTGAAATGGAGATGGTGGATCCAGCAGGTTAGTGTATTATATATTCTAGCAATGCTTGTGCAGTAGGGGAAACAGTGCACCTTCAACCGCCTGTCATAAAATTCTGCTGCTGCAATCAACCACACCTTCCCAAATCCATGATCCCAAGCCGTCTGCCCCCAATTGTTCCCCTTGCCCCCATAACACCTGACAATTTCTCCCAGTGTCCCCTCTATCACATGCCCATCATCCCCAATTTCCCCCAGTGCTCCCTCCATCACCAACAATCTCTGCCACTCCTCTCATTGCCTGACATTCTCTTGCACTTCCCCCTTCCTCGTGATTGCCACTCTAACTACACCCACCCCCCTGATCTTTCCAGTTTTTGAGGACCATCCCCCAGGGTTTTTTAATGTTGTCCAAGAACCAGGCTCCCCATTTCCTTGCAATAGCCATCAGGAGTCTTGGAACCCTTGTTTCTGTAATGAAGGCCCACCATGCCAGTGGAATTGTATCAACTGCCACAGACAGAACAGCAAATTGAATAAAGTCACAAACCTTCATAAATGCTGATGATATGGGGGTGATTTAGAGATGACATGATCTCAATATCTTCTCTGATGTGTATCATGTCCTGCACATTCTTAATTCGATCTTTCCAGATTGATTTTATTGCAACCTGTTAAACAAAAAATGGCAGACTAACATTAATGGCACAGAATCTCACAGTGCAGAAGAGGGCCTTTGGCCCATCTAGTCTGCACTTGACACGTGAGAAACACCTGACCTACCTACCAGCACTTGGCCCATAGCCTTGAATGTTATGATGACCAAGTGCTCATCCAGGTACTTTTTAAAGGATGTGAGGCAACCGGCCTCCATCACCCTCCCAGGCAGTGCATTCCAGACCGTCACCACCCACTGGGTAAAAAAGGTTTTCCTCACATCCCCCCTAAACCTCCTGCCCCTCACCTTAAACTTACGTCCTCTTGTGACTGACTCTTCAACTAAGGGGAACACCTGCTCCCTATCCACCCTGTCCATGCCCCTCATAATCTTGTACACCTCGATCAGGTCACCCCTCAGTCTTCTTGGCTCCAATGAAAACAACCCAAGTCTATCCAACCTCTCTTCATAACTTAAATGTTTCATCCCAGGCAACATCCTGGTGAATTTCCTCTGCATCCTCTCCAGTGCAATCACATCCTTCCTATAATGTGGCGACCAGAACTGCACACAGTACTCCAGCTGTGGCCTCAGCAAGGTTCTGTACAAGTTCAACATGACTTCCCTACTTTTGTAATCTAAGCCTTGATTGATAAAGGCAGGTGTCAAAAAATGCCTTTATCACCATCCCACTAACATGCCCCACTGCTTTCGGAGATCTATGGATACACACACCAAGGTCCCTTTGTTCCTCAGAACTTCCTAGTGCCATGCCATTCATTGAATACTTCCTTGTCAAATTACTCCTTCCAAAGTGTATAACCTCACACTTTTCAGGGTTAAATTCCATCTGCCACTTATCTGCCCATTTGACCATCTTCCTGTAGCCCAAGACACTCAACCCGGCCAATCTTTGTGTCATCCATAAACTTACTAATCCTACCTCCCACATAGTCATCTATGTCATTTATATAACTGAAAAATAATAGGGGACCCAGCACAGATCCCTGTGGTATGCCACTGGACACTGGCTTCCAGTCAATAAAGCATCCCTCTGTCATCACCCTCTGTCTCCTACAACTAAGCCAATTTTGAATCCACCTTGTCAAATAACCCTGTATCCCATGTGAATTTGCCTTCTTTATAAGTCTCCCATGTGGGACCTTGTCAAAGGCTTTGCTGAAATCCATATAAACTACATCAACTGCACTACCCTCATCTACACACCTGGTCACCTCCTCAAAAAATTCAATCAAATTTGTTAGGCATGACCTCCCTCTGACAAAGCTATGCTGACTATCCCTGATCAAACCTTACCTCTCCAAGTGGAGATAGATTCTCTCCTTCAGAACTTTCTCCAGTAGTTTCCCTACCACTGATGTGAGACTCACTGGCCTGTAGTTCCCTGGCTTCTTTCTACAACCCTTCTTAAATAGTGGATCCACATTAGCTGTTCTCTAGTCCTCTGGCGCATCCCCCCGTGGCCAGAGAGGAATTAAAAATTTGGGTTAGAGCCCCTGCGATCTCCTCCTTTGCCTCTCTCAGCAGTCTGGGACACAAATCATCTGGACCTGGACATTTGTCCACTTTTAAGCCTGCCAACACTTCCAATACCCTGTCACTCCCTATATCAATTTGCTTAAGAACCTCAGTCTCTCTTCCTGAGTTCGATACCTTCATCCTCATTCTCTTGGGTGAAGATGGATGTGAAGTATTCATTCAACACTAGCGATGTCTTCTGGCTCCATCCATAGATTGCCCCCATTGTCCCTTATGGGCCCTACTCTTTCCCTGGTTATCCTCTTCCCATTGATAGACTAATAGAATATCTTGGGATTTTCCCTACTTTTGCCAGCCAGAGCTTTCTCAAATCCCCTCTTTGCTTTCCTAATTGCTTTCTTAAGCTCCACCCTGCACTTTCTGTACTCCTCTAATGCCTCCACTGATTTGCATCCCTTGTACCTGCTAAAAGCCTCTCTTTTCCTTGTCATCGTAACCTGAATATCTCTGGTCATCCATGGTTCTCTGGGCTTGTTACTCCTTCCTATCACCCTAGAGACATGCTAACATAACAGCATACGTCATACAAATGTAACGCGCCAAATCAAGGTATTGAAGGGGAAAGTAACATACAAAGCCCCATTCACTGAAATAAACAACCCGCTCACTGAAATACACAAAACACAGAGCAGTAAAATATACAAAAGCCCCCTCTCTGAAATATGAAAATCACCTCACCACTGGAAAAAAAGCCCCATTACTAAAATATGCAAAAACACCTCATGGAAATATATATAGGCCACTCACTGAAATATACAAAACCTCCTCACCAAAATGTACAAAACCCACTCAATAAAATACACAAAAATCCCTCACTGAAATGTCTATACGCCACTCACTGCAATATACAAAACCTCATCACTGAAATATACAAAACCCCACTTACTGAAAAATAACCACACCCTCACTGAAATGTACAAAACACCTTCACTGAAATGAACAAAACCCTTTCACTGACATGTACAAAACCCACTCAATGAAATGTATAAAACCCACTTAATGAAATGTACAAAACCCACTCAATGAAATGTAAAAATCCCACTCGATGAAACGTACAAAAACCACTCAATGAAATGTACAAAAGCCCCTGACTTAAATGTAAAAAATACTCTCAATGAAATGTACAAAACCCCCTCACTGAAATGAACAAAGCCCCAACGCTGAAATGTACAAAATTCACCTCAATGAAATGTACAAAATCCACTCAATTAAATGTACAAAATACACTCAATTAAATGTACAAAATATACTCAGTGAAATGCACAAAATACACTCAATTAAATGTACAAAATACACTCAGTGAAATGTACAAAACCTGCTGAATGAAATGTACAAATCTCACTCAATGAAATATAAAAAAACCCAATCAATGAAATGTACAAAACTCACTGAATGAAATATACAAAACCCACTAACTGAAATGTAAAGAACCCACTCAATGAAAATATACAAAACCCACACAATGAATTGTACAAAACCCCCTCACTGAAATGTACACAACTCACTCAATGAAATATAAAAAAAACCCAATCAATGAAATGTACAAAATTCACTGAATGGAATGTACAAAACCCACTAACTGAAATGTAGAAAACCCACTCAATGAAAATGTACAAAACCCACACAATGAATTGTACAAAACCCCCTCACTGAAATGTACAAAACTCATCTCAATGAAATGTACAAAACCCCCTCCTGAAATGTAAAAAAAACCCTCCTGAAATGTACAAAACCCCCTGCTGAAATGTACAAAACCTACCCAATGAAATGGCCAAAACACACTCAATGAAATGGATAAAACCCACTGAATGAAATGTACAAAACCCACTCAATGAAATGCACAAAACCCACTCAATGAAGTATACAAAACTCACTCATTGAAATGTACAAAATTAACCTCATTGAAAAATACCTTCCTGAAATGTACAAACCCCCCTCACTGAAATGTACAAAACTCAGCTAAATGAAATGTACAAACTCACTCACAGAAATATACAAAACACCCTCACAGAAATGTACAAAACACCCTCACTGAAATGAACAAAACCCGCTCACTGAAATGTACAAAACCCGCTCACTGAAATGTACAAAACCCACTCATGAATTGTACAAAATCCACTCAATAAAATACACAAAATTCACTCAATGAAATGTACAAAACTCCCTCCTGAAATGTAAAATAACCCCTCCTGAAATGCACAAAACACCCTCAGTGAAATGCACAAAACCCACTCAATGAAATATACAGAACTCACACACTGAAATGTACAAAACCCATGCACTGAAATGTACAAAAATGTACAAAAACCCTCACTGAAATGTACAAATCTCAGTTCAATGAAATGTAAAAAACCCACTCAACGAAATGTACAAAACCCACTCAACGAAATGTATAAAACCCACTCAATGAAATGTAAACAAACCCACTCAATGAAATGTACAAAACTCAATGAATGAAATTTACAAAACCCACTTACTGAAATGTAAAAAACCTACTCAATGAAATGTACAAAACCCACACAACGAAATGTACAAAACCCCCTGACAGAAATGTACAAAACTCACCTCAATGAAATGTACAAACCCCCTCTGAAAATGTAAAAAATACCTTCCTGAAATGTACAAACCCCCCTCACTGAAATGTACAAAACTCAGCTAAATGAAATGTACAAACTCACTCACAGAAATGTACAAAACACCCTCACTGAAATGAACAAAACCCGCTCACTGAAATGTACAAAACCCGCTCACTGAAATGTACAAAACCCACTCATGAATTGTACAAAATCCACTCAATAAAATACACAAAATTCACTCAATGAAATGAACAAAACTCACCTGAATGAAATGTACAAAACCCAATCAATGAAATGTACAAAATCTCCTCACTGAAATGTACAAATGCCACTCACTGAAATAAACAAAACCCCTCAATGAAATGTACAAACCTGCTCACTGAATTGTACAAAACCCACTCATGAAATGTACAAAACTCACTCCATAATATGTACAAAATTCACCTCAATGAAAATTAGAAAAACCACTCAATCAAATCTACAAAACCGACTCAATGAAATGTGCAAAACCCACTCAATGAAATGTACAAAACTCACTGAATGAGATGTACAAAACCCACTTACTGAAATGTATAAAACACACTCAATGAAATGTACAAAACCAGATCAATGAAATGTACAAACCTAACCTCAATGAAATGTCCAAAACCTCCTCACTGAAATATACAAAACCCCACTAAGTGAAAATAACCCCACCCTCAATGAAATGTACAAAGCACATCTCAATGGAATGTACAAACCCCATTTAATGAAATGCACAAAACAGCCTCACTGAAATGTAGAAAAACCAGTAAACAAAATGTACAAAACCCACTCAATGAAATCCACAAAACCCAATCAATGAAATCCACAAAACTCACTCACTGAAATGAACAAAACCCCTCACTGAAATGAACAAATCCCCCTCATTGAAATGTACAAAACCTACTCAATCAAATTTACAAAGCCCATTCAATGAAATGTACAAAACCCACAAAATGAAATGCACAAAACCCACTCAATGAAATATATGAAACTCACTCACTGAAATGTACAAAACCCCTGCACTGAAATGTACAACCCCCCCCCCCTCACTGAAATGTGCAAAACTCAGCTCAATGAAATGTACAAAACTGACTCACTGAAAGGTACAAAACCCCGTCACTGAAATGTACAAAACCCGCACAATGAAATGTTCAAAACCCGCTCACTGAAATGAACAAAACCCACTCATGAAATGTACAAGACCCACTCAATGAAATGCACATAATTCACTGAATGAAATGTACAAAAGTCACCTCAATAAAATGTAAAAATGCCACTCACTGAAATGAACAAAACACCTAAATGAAAAGAAAAAAACACCCTCGCTGAAATGTACAAAACTCACGTCAATGAAATGCACAAAACCCACTAAATGAAATCCACAAAACTCACTCACTGAAATGAACAAAACCCCTCACTGAAATGAACAAATCCCCCTCATTGAAATGTACAAAACCTACTCAATCAAATTTACAAAGCCCATTCAATGAAATGTACAAAACCCACAAAATGAAATGCACAAAACCCACTCAATGAAATATATGAAACTCACTCACTGAAATGTACAAAACCCCTGCACTGAAATGTACAACCCCCCCCCCCCTCACTGAAATGTGCAAAACTCAGCTCAATGAAATGTACAAAACTGACTCACTGAAAGGTACAAAACCCCATCACTGAAATGTACAAAACCCGCACAATGAAATGTTCAAAACCCGCTCACTGAAATGAACAAAACCCACTCATGAAATGTACAAGACCCACTCAATGAAATGCACATAATTCACTGAATGAAATGTACAAAAGTCACCTCAATAAAATGTAAAAATGCCACTCACTGAAATGAACAAAACACCTAAATGAAAAGAAAAAAACACCCTCGCTGAAATGTACAAAACTCACGTCAATGAAATGCACAAAACCCACTAAATGAAATCCACAAAACTCACTCACTGAAATGAACAAAACCCCTCACTGAAATGAACAAATCCCCCTCATTGAAATGTACAAAACCTACTCAATCAAATTTACAAAGCCCATTCAATGAAATGTACAAAACCCACAAAATGAAATGCACAAAACCCACTCAATGAAATATATGAAACTCACTCACTGAAATGTACAAAACCCCTGCACTGAAATGTACAACCCCCCCCCCCTCACTGAAATGTGCAAAACTCAGCTCAATGAAATGTACAAAACTGACTCACTGAAAGGTACAAAACCCCGTCACTGAAATGTACAAAACCCGCACAATGAAATGTTCAAAACCCGCTCACTGAAATGAACAAAACCCACTCATGAAATGTACAAGACCCACTCAATGAAATGCACATAATTCACTGAATGAAATGTACAAAAGTCACCTCAATAAAATGTAAAAATGCCACTCACTGAAATGAACAAAACACCTAAATGAAAAGAAAAAAACACCCTCGCTGAAATGTACAAAACTCACGTCAATGAAATGCACAAAACCCACTAAATGAAATCCACAAAACTCACTCACTGAAATGAACAAAACCCCTCACTGAAATGAACAAATCCCCCTCATTGAAATGTACAAAACCTACTCAATCAAATTTACAAAGCCCATTCAATGAAATGTACAAAACCCACAAAATGAAATGCACAAAACCCACTCAATGAAATATATGAAACTCACTCACTGAAATGTACAAAACCCCTGCACTGAAATGTACAACCCCCCCCCCCCTCACTGAAATGTGCAAAACTCAGCTCAATGAAATGTACAAAACTGACTCACTGAAAGGTACAAAACCCCGTCACTGAAATGTACAAAACCCGCACAATGAAATGTTCAAAACCCGCTCACTGAAATGAACAAAACCCACTCATGAAATGTACAAGACCCACTCAATGAAATGCACATAATTCACTGAATGAAATGTACAAAAGTCACCTCAATAAAATGTAAAAATGCCACTCACTGAAATGAACAAAACACCTAAATGAAAAGAAAAAAACACCCTCGCTGAAATGTACAAAACTCACGTCAATGAAATGCACAAAACCCACTAAATGAAATCCACAAAACTCACTCACTGAAAAGAACAAAACCCCCTTACGGAAATGAAGAAAAGCCCCTCATTAAAATGTACAAAATTCACCTCATTGACATGTACAAAACCTGCTGAATGAAATGTACAAATCTCACTCAATGAAATGTACACAAGTCGCTCAATGAAATGTAAAAAAAAACCCAATCAATGAAATGTACAAAACTCACTGAATGAAATGTACAAAACCCACTTAGTGAAATGTAAAAAACCCACTCAATGAAATTTACAAAACCCAAACAACGAATTGTACAAAACCCCCTCACTGAAATGTACAAAACTCACCTCATTGAACTGTAAAAAACCCCCTCCTGAAATGTACAAAAACGCCTCCTAAAATGTACAAAACCCACTCAATTAATTCTACAAAACCCACTCAATGAAATATACAAAACTCACTGAATGAAATGTACAAAACCCACTTACTGAAAAGTAAAATACCCACTCAATGAAATGTACTAAACTCACTCACTGAAATATACAAAATTCACCTCATTGAAATGTACAAAACCTACTCAATGAAATGTACAATACCACCTCACTGAAATGTACAAAACCCACTCATGAATTGTACAAAACCCACTCAATGAATTGTACAAAATCCACTCAATGAAATGTACAAAACTCACCTGAATTAAATGTACAAAACCCAATCAATGAAATGTACAAAGTCTCCTCACTGAAATGTACAAATGCCACTCACTGAAATGAACAAAACACCTCAATGAAATGAAAAAAAAAACACACTGAAATGTACAAAACTCACTCCATAATATGTACAAATTCAGCTCAATGAAGAGTAGAAAAACCATTCAATCAAATCTACAAAACCGACTCAATGAAATGTGCAAAACCCACTCAATGAAATGTACAAAACTCACTGAATGAAATGTACAAAACCCACTTACTGAAAAGTAAAAAACTCGCTCAATGAAATGTACAAAACCCACTTTCTGAAAAGTGAAAAACCCACTCAATGGAATGTACACAATTCACTCACTGAAATGTACAAAATTCACCTCAATGAAATGTACAAAACCCACTCAATGAAATGTACAAAAACCCCTCATTGAAATGTACAAATCTCACTCACTGAAATGTACAAAACCCCGTCACTGAAATGTACAAAACCCGCACAATGAAATGTTCAAAACCCGCTCACTGAAATGAACAAAACTCACTCATGAAATGTACAAGACCCACTCAATGAAATGCACATAATTCACTGAATGAAATGTACAAAAGTCACCTCAATAAAATGTAAAAATGCCACTCACTGAAATGAACAAATCACCTAAATGAAAAGAAAAAAACACCCTCGCTGAAATGTACAAAACTCACGTCAATGAAATGCACAAAACCCACTAAATGAAATCCACAAAACTCACTCACTGAAAAGAACAAAACCCCCTTACGGAAATGAAGAAAAGCCCCTCATTAAAATGTACAAAATTCACCTCATTGACATGTACAAAACCTGCTGAATGAAATGTACAAATCTCACTCAATGAAATGTACACAAGTCGCTCAATGAAATGTAAAAAAAAACCCAATCAATGAAATGTACAAAACTCACTGAATGAAATGTACAAAACCCACTTAGTGAAATGTAAAAAAACCCCTCCTGAAATGTACAAAAACGCCTCCTAAAATGTACAAAACCCACTCAATTAATTCTACAAAACCCATTCAATGAAATATACAAAACTCACTGAATGAAATATACAAAACCCACTTACTGAAAAGTAAAATACCCACTCAATGAAATGTACTAAACTCACTCACTGAAATATACAAAATTCACCTCATTGAAATGTACAAAACCTACTCAATGAAATGTACAATACCATCTCACTGAAATGTACAAAACCCACTCATGAATTGTACAAAACCCACTCAATGAAATGTACAAAACTCACCTGAATTAAATGTACAAAACCCAATCAATGAAATGTACAAAGTCTCCTCACTGAAATGTACAAATGCCACTCACTGAAGTGAACAAAACACCTCAATGAAATGAAAAAAAAAAACACACTGAAATGTACAAAACTCACTCCATAATATGTACAAATTCAGCTCAATGAAGAGTAGAAAAACCATTCAATCAAATCTACAAAACCGACTCAATGAAATGTGCAAAACCCACTCAATGAAATGTACAAAACTCACTGAATGAAATGTACAAAACCCACTTACTGAAAAGTAAAAAACTCGCTCAATGAAATGTACAAAACCCACTTTCTGAAAAGTGAAAAACCCACTCAATGGAATGTACACAATTCACTCACTGAAATGTACAAAATTCACCTCAATGAAATGTACAAAACCCACTCAATGAAATGTACAAAAACCCCTCATTGAAATGTACAAATCTCACTCACTGAAATGTACAAAACCCCGTCACTGAAATGTACAAAACCCGCACAATGAAATGTTCAAAACCCGCTCACTGAAATGAACAAAACCCACTCATGAAATGTACAAGACCCACTCAATGAAATGCACATAATTCACTGAATGAAATGTACAAAAGTCACCTCAATAAAATGTAAAAATGCCACTCACTAAAATGAACAAATCACCTAAATGAAAAGAAAAAAACACCCTCGCTGAAATGTACAAAACTCACGTCAATGAAATGCACAAAACCCACTAAATGAAATCCACAAAACTCACTCACTGAAAAGAACAAAACCCCCTTACGGAAATGAAGAAAAGCCCCTCATTAAAATGTACAAAATTCACCTCATTGACATGTACAAAACCTGCTGAATGAAATGTACAAATCTCACTCAATGAAATGTACACAAGTCGCTCAATGAAATGTAAAAAAAAAACCCAATCAATGAAATGTACAAAACTCACTGAATGAAATGTACAAAACCCACTTAGTGAAATGTAAAAAAACCCCTCCTGAAATGTACAAAAACGCCTCCTAAAATGTACAAAACCCACTCAATTAATTCTACAAAACCCATTCAATGAAATATACAAAACTCACTGAATGAAATATACAAAACCCACTTACTGAAAAGTAAAATACCCACTCAATGAAATGTACTAAACTCACTCACTGAAATATACAAAATTCACCTCATTGAAATGTACAAAACCTACTCAATGAAATGTACAATACCACCTCACTGAAATGTACAAAACCCACTCATGAATTGTACAAAACCCACTCAATGAAATGTACAAAACTCACCTGAATTAAATGTACAAAACCCAATCAATGAAATGTACAAAGTCTCCTCACTGAAATGTACAAATGCCACTCACTGAAGTGAACAAAACACCTCAATGAAATGAAAAAAAAACACACTGAAATGTACAAAACTCACTCCATAATATGTACAAATTCACCTCAATGAAGAGTAGAAAAACCATTCAATCAAATCTACAAAACCAACTCAATGAAATGTGCAAAACCCACTCAATGAAATGTACAAAACTCACTGAATGAAATGTACAAAACCCACTTACTGAAAAGTAAAAAACTCGCTCAATGAAATGTACAAAACCCACGTACTGAAAAGTGAAAAACCCACTCAATGGAATGTACACAAATCACTCACTGAAATGTACAAAATTCACCTCAATGAAATGTACAAAACCCACTCAATGAAATGTACAAAAGCCCCTCATTGAAATGTACAAATCTCACCTCAATGAAGTGTAAAAAATACCCTCCTGAAATGTAAAAAAACCCTCCTGAAATGTACAAAACCCCCTCAGTGAAATGAATAAAACCCACTCAATGAAATGCACAAAACCCACTCAGTGAAATGCACAAAACCCACTCTATGAAATATACAGAACTCACACGCTGAAATGTACAAAACCCGTGCACTGAAATGTACAAAAATGTACAAAAACCCTCACTGAAATGTACAAATCTCAGTTCAAAGAAATCTAAATAACCCACTCAACGAAATGTACAAAAACCCCTCACAGAAATGTACAAAACTCACCTCAATGAAATGTACAAAACCCCCTCCTAAAATGTAAAAAATACCCTCCTGAAATGTACAAACCCCCTTCACTGAAATGTACAAAACTCAGCTCAATGAAATGTACAAACTCACTCACAGAAATGTACAAAAAACCCTAATTGAAATGAACAAAACCCGCTCACTGAAATGTACAAAACCTGCTCACTGAAATGTACAAAACCCACTCATGAATTGTACAAAACCCACTCAATGAATTGTACAAAATCCACTCAATGAAATGTACAAAACTCACCTGAATTAAATGTACAAAACTCACCTGAATGAAATGTACACAACCCAATCAATGAAATGTACAAAATCTCCTCACTGAAATGTACACAAGCCACTGACTGAAATGAACAAAACACCTCAATGAAATGAAAAAAAACTCACTGAAATGTACAAAACTCACTCCATAATATGTACAAAATTCACCTCAATGAATAGTAGAAAAACCATTCAATCAAATCTACAAAACTGACTCAATGAAATGTGCAAAACTCACTCAATGAAATGTACAAAATTCACTGAATGAAATGTACAAAACCCACTTACTGAAAAGTAAAAAACCCACTCAATGAAATGTACAAAACAAACACAACGAATTGTAGAAAACACCTTCATTGAAATGTACAATGCTCACCTCAATGAAATGTACAAAAGCCCATCCTGAGACGTAAAAAATCCCTCCTGAAATGTACAAAACCCCCTCAGTGAAAGGTACAAAACCCATTCAATGAAATATACAAAACTCGCTCACGGAAATATACAAAATTCACCTCATTGTAATGTACAAAACCTACTGAATGAAATGTACAATACCACCTCACTGAAATGTACAAAACCCAATTAATGATAGGTACAAAACCCACACAATGAAATGTACAAAACACACTCAATGAAATGTACAAAAACCCCTCATTGAAATGTTCAAATCTCACCTCAATGAAGTGTAAAAAATACCCTCCTGAAATTTAAAGAAACCCTCCTGAAATGTACAAAACCCCCTCAGTGAAATGTATAAAACCCATTCAATGAAATTTACGAAACTCAAATAATGAAATGCCTAAAACCCAATCACTGAAATGCCCAAAAATCACTCAATGAAATATACAAAACTCACTCACTGAAATGAACAAAACCCCTGCACTGAAATGTACAGACCTCCCTCACTGAAATTTACAAAACTCAGTTCAATGAAATGTAAAAAACACAGTAAATGAAATCTATAAAACTCACTTAATGAAATGTATAAAACCCACTTAATAAAATGTACAAAACCCACTCAATTAAGTGTACAAAACACGCTCAATGAAATGTACAAAACTCACTGAATGAAATGTACAAAACCCATTCAATGAAACGTACAAAACACACACAACGAATTGTAGAAAACACCCTCATTGAAATGTACAATACTCAGCTCAATAAAATGTACAAAAGCCCATCCTGAAACGTAAAAAATCCCTCCTGAAATGCACAAAACCCCCTCAGTGAAAGGTACAAAACCCATTCAATGAAATATACAAAATTCACTCACTGAAGTGTATAAGATCCCTGCACGGAAATGTACAAACCCTGCCTCACTGAAATGTACAAACCTCTGCTCAATGAAATGTACAAACTCACTCACTGAAATGTACAAAACCCCTCACTGAAATGTACAAAACCCCTCACTGAAATGTGCAAAACCCGCTCACTGAAATCTACAAAACACAGTTCAATGAAATGTACAAAACTCACTCACAGAAATGTACAAAACACCCTCACTGAAATGAACAAAACCCGCTCACTGAAATGTACAAAACCCCTGCACTGAAATGCACAGAACTCCCTCACTGAAATTTACAAAACTCAGTTCAATGAAGCTACTTAATAAAATGTACAAAACCCACTCAATTAAGTGTACAAAACACGCTCAATGAAATGTACAAAACTCACTGAATGAAATGTACAAAACCCATTCAATGAAACGTACAAAACACACACAACGAATTGTAGAAAACACCCTCATTGAAATGTACAATACTCAGCTCAATAAAATGTACAAAAGCCCATCCTGAAACGTAAAAAATTCCTCCTGAAATGCACAAAACCCCCTAAGTGAAAGGTACAAAACCCATTCAATGAAATATACAAAACTCACTCACTGAAATGTATAAGATCCCTGCACCGAAATGTACAAACCCCGCCTCACTGAAATGTGCAAACCCCGCCTCACTGAAATGTACAAACTCACTCACTGAAATGTACAAAACCCCTCACTGAAATGTACAAAACCCGCTCACTGAAATCTACAAAACACAGTTCAATGAAATGTACAAAACTCACTCACTGAAATGTACCAAAACCCCTCAATGAAATGTACATATCTGCTCACTAAATTGTACAAAACCCACTCATGAAATGTACAAAACTCACCTCATTAAAATGTACTAAACCCCCTCCTGAAATGAACAAAAACCCCTCCTAAAATGTACAAAACCCAATCAATTAATTGTAAAAAAACTCCCTCAATGAAATGTACAAAACTCACTGAATGAAATGTACAAAACCCACTTACTGAAAAGTAAAAAACTCACTCAATAAAATGTACAAAACCCACTTACTGAAAAGTGAAAAACCCACTCAATGGAATGTACACAATTCACTCACTGAAATGTACAAAATTCACCTCAATGAAATGTACAAAACCCACTCAATGAAATGGACAAAACCCAAACAATGAAATGTACAAAAACCCCTCATTGAAATGTACAAATCTCACCTCAATGAAGTGTAAAAAATAACCTCCTGAAATGTAAAAAAACCCTCCTGAAATGTACAAAAACCCCTCAGTGAAATGAATAAAATCCACTCAATGAAATGCACAAAACCCACTCAGTGAAATGCACAAAACCCACTCTATTAAATATACAGAACTCACACGCTGAAATGTACAAAACCCGTGCACTGAAAAGTACAAAAATGTACAAAAACCCTCACTGAAATGTACAAATCTCAGTTCAAAGAAATCTAAATAACCCACTCAACGAAATGTGCAAAACCCCCTCACAGAAATGTACAAAACTCACTGAATGAAATGTACAAAACCCACTTACTGAAAAGTAAAAAACCCACTCAATGAAATGTACAAAACAAACACAACGAATTGTAGAAAACACCTTCATTGAAATGTACAATGCTTACCTCAATGAAATGTACAAAAGCCCATCCTGAGATGTAAAAAATCCCTCCTGAAATGTACAAAACCCCCTCAGTGAAAGGTACAAAACCCATTCAATGAAATATACAAAACTCGCTCACGGAAATATACAAAATTCACCTCATTGAAATGTACAAAACGTACTGAATGAAATGTACAATACCACCTCACTGAAATGTACAAAACCCAATTAATGATAGGTACAAAACCCACTCAATGAAATGTACAAAACCCACTCAATGAAATGTACAAAACACACACAATGAAATGTACAAAAACCCCTCATTGAAATGTTCAAATCTCACCTCAATGAAGTGTAAAAAATACCCTCCTGAAATGTAAAAAAACCCTCCTGAAATGTACAAAACCCCCTCAGTGAAATGTATAAAACCCATTCAATGCAATTTACGAAACTTAAATAATGAAATGCCTAAAACCCAATCAATGAAATGCACAAAAATAACTCAATGAAATATACAAAACTAACTCACGGAAATGTACAAAACCCCTCACTGAAATGTAGAACACCCGCTCACTGAAATCTACAAAACACAGTTCAATGAAATGTACAAAATGCACTCACTGAAATGTACCAAAACCCCTCAATGAAATGTACAAACCTGCTCACTGAATTGTACAAAACCCACTCATGAAATGTACAAAACTCACCTCATTAAAATGTACAAAATCCGCTCCTGAAATGAACAAAAACCCCTCCTAAAATGTACAAAACCCAATCAATTAATTGTAAAAAACTCCCTCAATGAAAGGTACAAAACTCACTGAATGAAATGTACAAAACCCACTTACTGAAAAGTAAAAAACCAACTCAATGAAATGTACAAGACCCACCTACTGAAAAGTGAAAAACCCACTCAATGAAATGTACAAAACTCACTCAGTGAAATGTACAAAATTCACCTCAATGAAATGTACAAAACCCACTCAATGAAATGTACAAAACCCAAACAATGAAATGTACAAAAACCCCTCATTGAAATGTACAAATCTCACCTCAATGAAGTGTAAAAAATACCCTCCTGAAATGTAAAAAAACCCTCCTGAAATGTACAAAATCCCCTCAGTGAAATGAATAAAACCTACTCAATGAAATGCACAAAACCCACTCAGTGAAATGCACAAAACCCACTCTATGAAATATACAGAACTCACACGCTGAAATGTATAAAACCCGTGCACTGAAAAGTACAAAAATGTACAAAAACCCTCACTGAAATGTACAAATCTCAGTTCAAAGAAATCTAAATAACCCACTCAACGAAATGTACAAAACCCCCTCACAGAAATGTACAAAACTCACCTCAATGAAATGTACAAAACCCCCTCCTAAAATGTAAAAAATACCCTCCTGAAATGTACAAACCCCCTTCACTGAAATGTACAAAACTCAGCTCAATGAAATGTACAAACTCACTCACAGAAATGTACAAAAAACCCTAATTGAAATGAACAAAACCCGCTCACTGAAATGTACAAAACCTGCTCACTGAAATGTACAAAACCCACTCAGGAATTGTACAAAACCCACTCAATGAATTGTACAAAATCCACTCAATGAAATGTACAAAACTCACCTGAATTAAATGTACAAAACTCACCTGAATGAAATGTACTAAACCCAATCAATGAAATGTACAAAATCTCCTCACTGAAATGTACAAATGCCACTCACTGAAATGAACAAAACACCTCAATGAAATGAAAAAAAACTCCCTGAAATGTACAAAACTCACTCCATAATATGTACAAAATTCTCCGCAATGAAAAGTAGAAAAACCACTCAATCAAATCTACAAAACCGACTCAATGAAATGTGCAAAACCCACTCAATGAAATGTACAAAACTCACTGAATGAAATGTACAAAACCCACTTACTGAAAAGTAAAAAACCCACTCAATGAAATGTATAAAACAAACACAACGAATTGTAGAAAGCACCTTCATTGAAATGTACAATGCTCACCTCAATGAAATGTACAAAAGCCCATCCTGAGACGTAAAAAATCCCTCCTGAAATGTACAAAACCCCCTCAGTGAAAGGTACAAAACCCATTCAATGAAATATACAAAACTCGCTCACAGAAATATACAAAATTCACCTCATTGAAATGTACAAAACCTACTGAATGAAATGTACAATACCACCTCACTGAAATGTACAAAACCCAATTAATGATAGGTACAAAACCCACTCAATGAAATGTACAAAACACACACAATGAAATGTACAAAAACCCCTCATTGAAATGTTCAAATCTCACCTCAATGAAGTGTAAAAAATACCCTCCTGAAATGTAAAAAAACCCTCTTGAAATGTACAAAACCCCCTCAGTGAAACGTATAAAACCCATTCAGTGAAATTTACGAAACTTAAATAATGAAATGCATAAAACCCAATCAATGAAATGCACAAAAATAACTCAATGAAATATACAAAACTCACTCACTGAAATGAACAAAACCCCTGCACTGAAATGTACAGACCTCCCTCACTGAAATTTACAAAACTCAGTTCAATGAAATGTAAAAAACACAGTAAATGAAATCTATAAAACTCACTTAATGAAATGTATAAAACCCACTTAATAAAATGTACAAAACCCACTCAATTAAGTGTACAAAACACGCTCAATGAAATGTACAAAACTCACTGAATGAAATGTACAAAACCCATTCAATGAAATGTACAAAACCCACTCAACGAATTGTTGAAAACACCCTCATTGGAATGTACAATACTCACCTCAATAAAATGTACAAAAGCCCATCCTGAAACGTAAAAAATCCCTCCTGAAATGCAAAAAACCCCCTCAGTGAAAGGTACAAAACTCAGTCAATGATATATAGCAAAATCAGTCACTGAAATGTCTAAAATCCCTGCACTGAAATGTACAAAAACCCCCCTCACTGAAATGTACAAAACTCAGCTCAATGAAATGTACAAACGCACTCACGGAAATGTACAAAACCCCTCACTGAAATGTACAAAACCCGCTCACTGAAATCTACAAAACACAGTTCAATGAAATGTACAAAACGCACTCACTGAAATGTACCAAAACCCCTCAATGAAATGTACAAACCTGCTCACTGAATTGTACAAAACCCACTCATGAAATGTACAAAACTAACCTCATTAAAATGTACAAAATCCGCTCCTGAAATGAACAAAAACCCCTCCTAAATTGTACAAAACCCAATCAATTAATTGTAAAAAACTCCCTCAATGAAAGGTACAAAACTCACTGAATGAAATGTACAAAACCCACTTACTGAAAAGTAAAAAACCAACACAATGAAATGTACAAGACCCACCTACTGAAAAGTGAAAAACCCACTCAATGAATTGTACAAAACTCACTCACTGAAATGTACAAAATTCACCTCAATGAAATGTACAAAATCCCCTCAGTGAAATGAATAAAACCTACTCAATGAAATGCACAAAACCCACTCAGTGAAATGCACAAGACCCACTCTATGAAATATACAGAACTCACACGCTGAAATGTATAAAACCCGTGCACTGAAAAGTACAAAAATGTACAAAAACCCTCACTGAAATGTACAAATCTCAGTTCAAAGAAATCTAAATAACCCACTCAACGAAATGTACAAAACCCCCTCACAGAAATGTACAAAACTCACCTCAATGAAATGTACAAAACCCCCTCCTAAAATGTAAAAAATACCCTCCTGAAATGTACAAACCCCCTTCACTGAAATGTACAAAACTCAGCTCAATGAAATGTACAAACTCACTCACAGAAATGTACAAAAAACCCTAATTGAAATGAACAAAACCCGCTCACTGAAATGTACAAAACCTGCTCACTGAAATGTACAAAACCCACTCATGAATTGTATAAAACCCACTCAATGAATTGTACAAAATCCACTCAATGAAATGTACAAAACTCACCTGAATTAAATGTACAAAACTCACCTGAATGAAATGTACAAAACCCAATCAATGAAATGTACAAAATCTCCTCACTGAAATGTACAAATGCCACTCACTGAAATGAACAAAACACCTCAATGAAATGAAAAAAAACTCCCTGAAATGTACAAAACTCACTCCATAATATGTACAAAATTCACCTCAATGAAGAGTAGAAAAACCATTCAATCAAATCTACAAAACCGACTCAATGAAATGTGCAAAACCCACTCAATGAAATGTACAAAACTCACTGAATGAAATGTACAAAACCCACTTACTGAAAAGTAAAAAACCCACTCAATGAAATGTATAAAACAAACACAACGAATTGTAGAAAACACCTTCATTGAAATGTACAATGCTCACCTCAATGAAATGTACAAAAGCCCATCCTGAGACGTAAAAAATCCCTCCTGAAATGTACAAAACCCCCTCAGTGAAAGGTACAAAATCCATTCAATGAAACATACAAAACACGCTCACAGAAATATACAAAATTCACCTCATTGAAATGTACAAAACCGACTGAATGAAATGTACAATACCACCTCACTGAAATGTACAAAACCCAATTAATGATAGGTACAAAACCCACTCAATGAAATTTACAAAACACACACAATGAAATGTACAAAATCCCCTCATTGAAATGTACAAATCTCACCTCAATGAAGTGTAAAAAATACCCTCCTGAAATGTAAAAAAACCCTCCTGAAATGTACAAAACCCCCTCAGTGAAATGAATAAAACCCATTCAATGAAATGCACAAAACCCACTCAGTGAAATGCACAAAACCCACTCTATGAAATATACAGAACTCACATGCTGAAATGTACAAAACCCGTGCACTGAAAAGTACAAAAATGTACAAAAACCCTCACTGAAATGTACAAATCTCAGTTCAAAGAAATCTAAATAACCCACTCAACGAAATGTACAAAACCCCCTCACAGAAATGTACAAAACTCACCTCAATGAAATGTACAAAACCCCCTCCTAAAATGTAAAAAATACCCTCCTGAAATGTACAAACCCCCTTCACTGAAATGTACAAAACTCAGCTCAATGAAATGTACAAACTCACTCACAGAAATGTACAAAAAACCCTAATTGAAATGAACAAAACCCGCTCACTGAAATGTACAACACCCGCTCACTGAAATCTACAAAACACAGTTCAATGAAATGTACAAAACGCACTCACTGAAATGTACCAAAACCCCTCAATGAAATGTACAAACCTGCTCACTGAATTGTACAAAACCCACTCATGAAATGCACAAAACTCACCTCATTAAAATGTACAAAATCCGCTCCTGAAATGAACAAAAACCCCTCCTAAAATGTACAAATCCCAATCAATTAATTGTAAAAAACTCCCTCAATGAAAGGTGCAAAACTCACTGAATGAAATGTACAAAACCCACTTACTGAAAAGTAAAAAACCAACTCAATGAAATGTACAAGACCCACCTACTGAAAAGTGAAAAACCCACTCAATGAAATGTACAAAACTCACTCACTGAAATGTACAAAATTCACCTCAATGAAATGTACAAAACCCACTCAATGAAATGTACAAAACCCAAACAATGAAATGTACAAAAACCCCTCATTGAAATGTACTAATCTCACCTCAATGAAGTGTAATAAATACCCTCCTGAAATGTAAAAAAACCCTCCTGAAATGTACAAAACCCCCTCAGTGAAAGGTACAAAACCCATTCAATGAAATATACAAAACTCGCTCACGGAAATATACAAAATTCACCTCAGTGAAATGTACAAAACCTACTGAATGAAATGTACAATACCACCTCACTGAAATGTACAAAACCCAATTAATGATAGGTACAAAACCCACTCAATGAAATGTACAAAACCCACTCAATGAAATGTACAAAACCCACTCAATGAAATGTACAAAACCCAAACAATGAAATGTACAAAAACCCCTCATTGAAATGTACAAATCTCACCTCAATGAAGTGTAAAAAATACCCTCCTGAAATGTAAAAAAACTCTCCTGAAATGTACAAAAACCCCTCAGTGAAATGAATAAAACCCATTCAATGAAATGCACAAAACCCACTCAGTGAAATGCACAAAACCCACTCTATGAAATATACAGAACTCACATGCTGAAATGTACAAAACCCGTGCACTGAAAAGTACAAAAATGTACAAAAACCCTCACTGAAATGTACAAATCTCAGTTCAAAGAAATCTAAATAACCCACTCAACGAAATGTACAAAACCCCCTCACAGAAATGTACAAAACTCACCTCAATGAAATGTACAAAACCCCCTCCTAAAATGTAAAAAATACCCTCCTGAAATGTACAAACCCCCTTCACTGAAATGTACAAAACTCAGCTCAATGAAATGTACAAACTCACTCACAGAAATGTACAAAAAACCCTAATTGAAATGAACAAAACCCGCTCACTGAAATGTACAAAACCTGCTCACTGAAATGTACAAAACCCACTCATGAATTGTACAAAACCCACTCAATGAATTGTACAAAATCCACTCAATGAAATGTACAAAACTCACCTGAATTAAATGTACAAAACTCACCTGAATGAAATGTACAAAACCCAATCAATGAAATGTACAAAATCTCCTCACTGAAATGTACAAATGCCACTCACTGAAATGAACAAAACACCTCAATGAAATGAAAAAAAACTCCCTGAAATGTACAAAACTCACTCCATAATATGTACAAAATTCACCTCAATGAAGAGTAGAAAAACCATTCAATCAAATCTACAAAACCGACTCAATGAAATGTGCAAAACCCACTCAATGAAATGTACAAAACTCACTGAATGAAATGTACAAAACCCACTTACTGAAAAGTAAAAAACCCACTCAATGAAATGTATAAAACAAACACAACGAATTGTAGAAAACACCTTCATTGAAAAGTACAATGCTCACCTCAATGAAATGTACAAAAGCCCATCCTGAGACGTAAAAAATCCCTCCTGAAATGTACAAAACCCCCTCAGTGAAAGGTACAAAACCCATTCAATGAAATATACAAAACTCGCTCACGGAAATATACAAAATTCACCTCATTGAAATGTACAAAACCTACTGAATGAAATGTACAATACCACCTCACTGAAATGTACAAAACCCAATTAATGATAGGTACAAAACCCACTCAATGAAATGTACAAAACCCACTCAATGAAATGTACAAAACCCAAACAATGAAATGTACAAAAACCACTCATTGAAATGTACAAATCTCACCTCAATGAAGTGTAAAAAATACCCTCCTGAAATGTAAAAAAAACCCTCCTGAAATGTACAAAACCCCCTCAGTGAAATGAATAAAACCCATTCAATGAAATGCACAAAACCCACTCAGTGAAATGCACAAAACCCACTCTATGAAATATACAGAACTCACATGCTGAAATGTACAAAACCCGTGCACTGAAAAGTACAAAAATGTACAAAAACCCTCACTGAAATGTACAAATCTCAGTTCAAAGAAATCTAAATAACCCACTCAACAAAATGTACAAAACCCCCTCACAGAAATGTACAAAACTCACCTCAATGAAATGTACAAAACCCCCTCCTAAAATGTAAAAAATACCCTCCTGAAATGTACAAACCCCCTTCACTGAAATGTACAAAACTCAGCTCAATGAAATGTACAAACTCACTCACAGAAATGTACAAAAAACCCTAATTGAAATGAACAAAACCCGCTCACTGAAATGTACAAAACCTGCTCACTGAAATGTACAAAACCCACTCATGAATTGTACAAAACCCACTCAATGAATTGTACAAAATCCACTCAATGAAATGTACAAAACTCACCTGAATTAAATGTACAAAACTCACCTGAATGAAATGTACAAAACCCAATCAATGAAATGTACAAAATCTCCTCACTGAAATGTACAAATGCCACTCACTGAAATGAACAAAACACCTCAATGAAATGAAAAAAAACTCCCTGAAATGTACAAAATTCACTCCATAATATGTACAAAATTCACCTCAATGAAGAGTAGAAAAACCATTCAATCAAATCTACAAAACCCACTCAATGAAATGTACAAAACCCACTCAATGAAATGTACAAAACCCAAACAATGAAATGTACAAAAACCACTCATTGAAATGTACAAATCTCACCTCAATGAAGTGTAAAAAATACCCTCCTGAAATGTAAAAAAACCCTCCTGAAATGTACAAAACCCCCTCAGTGAAATGAATAAAACCCATTCAATGAAATGCACAAAACCCACTCAGTGAAATGCACAAAACCCACTCTATGAAATATACAGAACTCACATGCTGAAATGTACAAAACCCGTGCACTGAAAAGTACAAAAATGTACAAAAACCCTCACTGAAATGTACAAATCTCAGTTCAAAGAAATCTAAATAACCCACTCAACGAAATGTACAAAACCCCCTCACAGAAATGTACAAAACTCACCTCAATGAAATGTACAAAACCCCCTCCTAAAATGTAAAAAATACCCTCCTGAAATGTACAAACCCCCTTCACTGAAATGTACAAAACTCAGCTCAATGAAATGTACAAACTCACTCACAGAAATGTACAAAAAACCCTAATTGAAATGAACAAAACCCGCTCACTGAAATGTACAACACCCGCTCACTGAAATCTACAAAACACAGTTCAATGAAATGTACAAAACGCACTCACTGAAATGTACCAAAACCCCTCAATGAAATGTACAAACCTGCTCACTGAATTGTACAAAACCCACTCATGAAATGCACAAAACTCACCTCATTAAAATGTACAAAATCCGCTCCTGAAATGAACAAAAACCCCTCCTAAAATGTACAAATCCCAATCAATTAATTGTAAAAAACTCCCTCAATGAAAGGTGCAAAACTCACTGAATGAAATGTACAAAACCCACTTACTGAAAAGTAAAAAACCAACTCAATGAAATGTACAAGACCCACCTACTGAAAAGTGAAAAACCCACTCAATGAAATGTACAAAACTCACTCACTGAAATGTACAAAATTCACCTCAATGAAATGTACAAAACCCACTCAATGAAATGTACAAAACCCAAACAATGAAATGTACAAAAACCCCTCATTGAAATGTACTAATCTCACCTCAATGAAGTGTAAAAAATACCCTCCTGAAATGTAAAAAAACCCTCCTGAAATGTACAAAACCCCCTCAGTGAAAGGTACAAAACCCATTCAATGAAATATACAAAACTCGCTCACGGAAATATACAAAATTCACCTCAGTGAAATGTACAAAACCTACTGAATGAAATGTACAATACCACCTCACTGAAATGTACAAAACCCAATTAATGATAGGTACAAAACCCACTCAATGAAATGTACAAAACCCACTCAATGAAATGTACAAAACCCAAACAATGAAATGTACAAAAACCCCTCATTGAAATGTACAAATCTCACCTCAATGAAGTGTAAAAAATACCCTCCTGAAATGTAAAAAAACCCTCCTGAAATGTACAAAAACCCCTCAGTGAAATGAATAAAACCCATTCAATGAAATGCACAAAACCCACTCAGTGAAATGCACAAAACCCACTCTATGAAATATACAGAACTCACATGCTGAAATGTACAAAACCCGTGCACTGAAAAGTACAAAAATGTACAAAAACCCTCACTGAAATGTACAAATCTCAGTTCAAAGAAATCTAAATAACCCACTCAACGAAATGTACAAAACCCCCTCACAGAAATGTACAAAACTCACCTCAATGAAATGTACAAAACCCCCTCCTAAAATGTAAAAAATACCCTCCTGAAATGTACAAACCCCCTTCACTGAAATGTACAAAACTCAGCTCAATGAAATGTACAAACTCACTCACAGAAATGTACAAAAAACCCTAATTGAAATGAACAAAACCCGCTCACTGAAATGTACAACACCCGCTCACTGAAATCTACAAAACACAGTTCAATGAAATGTACAAAACGCACTCACTGAAATGTACCAAAACCCCTCAATGAAATGTACAAAACCCACTCAATGAAATGTACAAAACCCAAACAATGAAATGTACAAAATCCCCTCATTGAAATGTACAAATCTCACCTCAATGAAGTGTAAAAAATACCCTCCTGAAATGTAAAAAAACCCTCCTGAAATGTACAAAACCCCCTCAGTGAAATGAATAAAACCCATTCAATGAAATGCACAAAACCCACTCAGTGAAATGCACAAAACCCACTCTATGAAATATACAGAACTCACATGCTGAAATGTACAAAACCCGTGCACTGAAAAGTACAAAAATGTACAAAAACCCTCACTGAAATGTACAAATCTCAGTTCAAAGAAATCTAAATAACCCACTCAACGAAATGTACAAAACCCCCTCACAGAAATGTACAAAACTCACCTCAATGAAATGTACAAAACCCCCTCCTAAAATGTAAAAAATACCCTCCTGAAATGTACAAACCCCCTTCACTGAAATGTACAAAACTCAGCTCAATGAAATGTACAAACTCACTCACAGAAATGTACAAAAAACCCTAATTGAAATGAACAAAACCCGCTCACTGAAATGTACAACACCCGCTCACTGAAATCTACAAAACACAGTTCAATGAAATGTACAAAACGCACTCACTGAAATGTACCAAAACCCCTCAATGAAATGTACAAACCTGCTCACTGAATTGTACAAAACCCACTCATGAAATGCACAAAACTCACCTCATTAAAATGTACAAAATCCGCTCCTGAAATGAACAAAAACCCCTCCTAAAATGTACAAATCCCAATCAATTAATTGTAAAAAACTCCCTCAATGAAAGGTGCAAAACTCACTGAATGAAATGTACAAAACCCACTTACTGAAAAGTAAAAAACCAACTCAATGAAATGTACAAGACCCCACCTACTGAAAAGTGAAAAACCCACTCAATGAAATGTACAAAACTCACTCAGTGAAATGTACAAAATTCACCTCAATGAAATGTACAAAACCCACTCAATGAAATGTACAAAACCCAAACAATGAAATGTACAAAAACCCCTCATTGAAATGTACTAATCTCACCTCAATGAAGTGTAAAAAATACCCTCCTGAAATGTAAAAAAACCCTCCTGAAATGTACAAAACCCCCTCAGTGAAAGGTACAAAACCCATTCAATGAAATATACAAAACTCGCTCACGGAAATATACAAAATTCACCTCAGTGAAATGTACAAAACCTACTGAATGAAATGTACAATACCACCTCACTGAAATGTACAAAACCCAATTAATGATAGGTACAAAACCCACTCAATGAAATGTACAAAACCCACTCAATGAAATGTACAAAACCCAAACAATGAAATGTACAAAAACCCCTCATTGAAATGTACAAATCTCACCTCAATGAAGTGTAAAAAATACCCTCCTGAAATGTAAAAAAACCCTCCTGAAATGTACAAAAACCCCTCAGTGAAATGAATAAAACCCATTCAATGAAATGCACAAAACCCACTCAGTGAAATGCACAAAACCCACTCTATGAAATATACAGAACTCACATGCTGAAATGTACAAAACCCGTGCACTGAAAAGTACAAAAATGTACAAAAACCCTCACTGAAATGTACAAATCTCAGTTCAAAGAAATCTAAATAACCCACTCAACGAAATGTACAAAACCCCCTCACAGAAATGTACAAAACTCACCTCAATGAAATGTACAAAACCCCCTCCTAAAATGTAAAAAATACCCTCCTGAAATGTACAAACCCCCTTCACTGAAATGTACAAAACTCAGCTCAATGAAATGTACAAACTCACTCACAGAAATGTACAAAAAACCCTAATTGAAATGAACAAAACCCGCTCACTGAAATGTACAAAACCTGCTCACTGAAATGTACAAAACCCACTCAGGAATTGTACAAAACCCACTCAATGAATTGTACAAAATCCACTCAATGAAATGTACAAAACTCACCTGAATTAAATGTACAAAACTCACCTGAATGAAATGTACAAAACCCAATCAATGAAATGTACAAAATCTCCTCACTGAAATGTACAAATGCCACTCACTGAAATGAACAAAACACCTCAATGAAATGAAAAAAAACTCCCTGAAATGTACAAAACTCACTCCATAATATGTACAAAATTCACCTCAATGAAGAGTAGAAAAACCATTCAATCAAATCTACAAAACCGACTCAATGAAATGTGCAAAACCCACTCAATGAAATGTACAAAACTCACTGAATGAAATGTACAAAACCCACTTACTGAAAAGTAAAAAACCCACTCAATGAAATGTATAAAACAAACACAACGAATTGTAGAAAACACCTTCATTGAAAAGTACAATGCTCACCTCAATGAAATGTACAAAAGCCCATCCTGAGACGTAAAAAATCCCTCCTGAAATGTACAAAACCCCCTCAGTGAAAGGTACAAAACCCATTCAATGAAATATACAAAACTCGCTCACGGAAATATACAAAATTCACCTCATTGAAATGTACAAAACCTACTGAATGAAATGTACAATACCACCTCACTGAAATGTACAAAACCCAATTAATGATAGGTACAAAACCCACTCAATGAAATGTACAAAACCCACTCAATGAAATGTACAAAACCCAAACAATGAAATGTACAAAAACCACTCATTGAAATGTACAAATCTCACCTCAATGAAGTGTAAAAAATACCCTCCTGAAATGTAAAAAAACCCTCCTGAAATGTACAAAACCCCCTCAGTGAAATGAATAAAACCCATTCAATGAAATGCACAAAACCCACTCAGTGAAATGCACAAAACCCACTCTATGAAATATACAGAACTCACATGCTGAAATGTACAAAACCCGTGCACTGAAAAGTACAAAAATGTACAAAAACCCTCACTGAAATGTACAAATCTCAGTTCAAAGAAATCTAAATAACCCACTCAACAAAATGTACAAAACCCCCTCACAGAAATGTACAAAACTCACCTCAATGAAATGTACAAAACCCCCTCCTAAAATGTAAAAAATACCCTCCTGAAATGTACAAACCCCCTTCACTGAAATGTACAAAACTCAGCTCAATGAAATGTACAAACTCACTCACAGAAATGTACAAAAAACCCTAATTGAAATGAACAAAACCCGCTCACTGAAATGTACAAAACCTGCTCACTGAAATGTACAAAACCCACTCAGGAATTGTACAAAACCCACTCAATGAATTGTACAAAATCCACTCAATGAAATGTACAAAACTCACCTGAATTAAATGTACAAAACTCACCTGAATGAAATGTACAAAACCCAATCAATGAAATGTACAAAATCCCCTCACTGAAATGTACAAATGCCACTCACTGAAATGAACAAAACACCTCAATGAAATGAAAAAAAACTCCCTGAAATGTACAAAATTCACTCCATAATATGTACAAAATTCACCTCAATGAAGAGTAGAAAAACCATTCAATCAAATCTACAAAACCGACTCAATGAAATGTGCAAAACCCACTCAATGAAATGTACAATACCCACTCAATGAAATGTACAAAACCCAAACAATGAAATGTACAAAATCCCCTCATTGAAATGTACAAATATCACCTCAATGAAGTGTAAAAAATACCCTCCTGAAATGTAAAAAAACCCTCCTGAAATGTACAAAACCCCCTCAGTGAAATGAATAAAACCCATTCAATGAAATGCACAAAACCCACTCAGTGAAATGCACAAAACCCACTCTATGAAATATACAGAACTCACATGCTGAAATGTACAAAACCCGTGCACTGAAAAGTACAAAAATGTACAAAAACCCTCACTGAAATGTACAAATCTCAGTTCAAAGAAATCTAAATAACCCACTCAACGAAATGTACAAAACCCCCTCACAGAAATGTACAAAACTCACCTCAATGAAATGTACAAAACCCCCTCCTAAAATGTAAAAAATACCCTCCTGAAATGTACAAACCCCCTTCACTGAAATGTACAAAACTCAGCTCAATGAAATGTACAAACTCACTCACAGAAATGTACAAAAAACCCTAATTGAAATGAACAAAACCCGCTCACTGAAGTGTACAAAACCTGCTCACTGAAATGTACAAAACCCACTCATGAATTGTACAAAACCCACTCAATGAATTGTACAAAATCCACTCAATGAAATGTACAAAACTCACCTGAATTAAATGTACAAAACTCACCTGAATGAAATGTACAAAACCCAATCAATGAAATGTACAAAATCTCCTCACTGAAATGTACAAATGCCACTCACTGAAATGAACAAAACACCTCAATGAAATGAAAAAAAACTCCCTGAAATGTACAAAATTCACTCCATAATATGTACAAAATTCACCTCAATGAAGAGTAGAAAAACCATTCAATCAAATCTACAAAACCCACTCAATGAAATGTGCAAAACCCACTCAATGAAATGTACAAAACTCACTGAATGAAATGTACAAAACCCACTTACTGAAAAGTAAAAAACCCACTCAATGAAATGTATAAAACAAACACAACGAATTGTAGAAAACACCTTCATTGAAAAGTACAATGCTCACCTCAATGAAATGTACAAAAGCCCATCCTGAGACGTAAAAAATCCCTCCTGAAATGTACAAAACCCCCTCAGTGAAAGGTACAAAACCCATTCAATGAAATATACAAAACTCGCTCACGGAAATATACAAAATTCACCTCATTGAAATGTACAAAACCTACTGAATGAAATGTACAATACCACCTCACTGAAATGTACAAAACCCAATTAATGATAGGTACAAAACCCACTCAATGAAATGTACAAAACCCACTCAATGAAATGTACAAAACCCAAACAATGAAATGTACAAAAACCACTCATTGAAATGTACAAATCTCACCTCAATGAAGTGTAAAAAATACCCTCCTGAAATGTAAAAAAACCCTCCTGAAATGTACAAAACCCCCTCAGTGAAATGAATAAAACCCATTCAATGAAATGCACAAAACCCACTCAGTGAAATGCACAAAACCCACTCTATGAAATATACAGAACTCACATGCTGAAATGTACAAAACCCGTGCACTGAAAAGTACAAAAATGTACAAAAACCCTCACTGAAATGTACAAATCTCAGTTCAAAGAAATCTAATAACCCACTCAACAAAATGTACAAAACCCCCTCACAGAAATGTACAAAACTCACCTCAATGAAATGTACAAAACCCCCTCCTAAAATGTAAAAAATACCCTCCTGAAATGTACAAACCCCCTTCACTGAAATGTACAAAACTCAGCTCAATGAAATGTACAAACTCACTCACAGAAATGTACAAAAAACCCTAATTGAAATGAACAAAACCCGCTCACTGAAATGTACAAAACCTGCTCACTGAAATGTACAAAACCCACTCATGAATTGTACAAAACCCACTCAATGAATTGTACAAAATCCACTCAATGAAATGTACAAAACTCACCTGAATTAAATGTACAAAACTCACCTGAATGAAATGTACAAAACCCAATCAATGAAATGTACAAAATCTCCTCACTGAAATGTACAAATGCCACTCACTGAAATGAACAAAACACCTCAATGAAATGAAAAAAAACTCCCTGAAATGTACAAAATTCACTCCATAATATGTACAAAATTCACCTCAATGAAGAGTAGAAAAACCATTCAATCAAATCTACAAAACCGACTCAATGAAATGTGCAAAACCCACTCAATGAAATGTACAATACCCACTCAATGAAATGTACAAAACCCAAACAATGAAATGTACAAAATCCCCTCATTGAAATGTACAAATATCACCTCAATGAAGTGTAAAAAATACCCTCCTGAAATGTAAAAAAACCCTCCTGAAATGTACAAAACCCCCTCAGTGAAATGAATAAAACCCATTCAATGAAATGCACAAAACCCACTCAGTGAAATGCACAAAACCCACTCTATGAAATATACAGAACTCACATGCTGAAATGTACAAAACCCGTGCACTGAAAAGTACAAAAATGTACAAAAACCCTCACTGAAATGTACAAATCTCAGTTCAAAGAAATCTAAATAACCCACTCAACGAAATGTACAAAACCCCCTCACAGAAATGTACAAAACTCACCTCAATGAACTGTACAAAACCCCCTCCTAAAATGTAAAAAATACCCTCCTGAAATGTAAAAAAACCCTCCTGAAATGTACAAAACCCCCTCAGTGAAAGGTACAAAACCCATTCAATGAAATATACAAAACTCGCTCACGGAAATATACAAAATTCACCTCAGTGAAATGTACAAAACCTACTGAATGAAATGTACAATACCACCTCACTGAAATGTACAAAACCCAATTAATGATAGGTACAAAACTCACCTGAATGAAATGTACAAAACCCAATCAATGAAATGTACAAAATCTCCTCACTGAAATGTACAAATGCCACTCACTGAAATGAACAAAACACCTCAATGAAATGAAAAAAAACTCCCTGAAATGTACAAAATTCACTCCATAATATGTACAAAATTCACCTCAATGAAGAGTAGAAAAACCATTCAATCAAATCTACAAAACCGACTCAATGAAATGTGCAAAACCCACTCAATGAAATGTACAAAACTCACTGAATGAAATGTACAAAACCCACTTACTGAAAAGTAAAAAACCCACTCAATGAAATGTATAAAACAAACACAACGAATTGTAGAAAACACCTTCATTGAAAAGTACAATGCTCACCTCAATGAAATGTACAAAAGCCCATCCTGAGACGTAAAAAATCCCTCCTGAAATGTACAAAACCCCCTCAGTGAAAGGTACAAAACCCATTCAATGAAATATACAAAACTCGCTCACGGAAATATACAAAATTCACCTCATTGAAATGTACAAAACCTACTGAATGAAATGTACAATACCACCTCACTGAAATGTACAAAACCCAATTAATGATAGGTACAAAACCCACTCAATGAAATGTACAAAACCCACTCAATGAAATGTACAAAACCCAAACAATGAAATGTACAAAAACCACTCATTGAAATGTACAAATCTCACCTCAATGAAGTGTAAAAAATACCCTCCTGAAATGTAAAAAAACCCTCCTGAAATGTACAAAACCCCCTCAGTGAAATGAATAAAACCCATTCAATGAAATGCACAAAACCCACTCAGTGAAATGCACAAAACCCACTCTATGAAATATACAGAACTCACATGCTGAAATGTACAAAACCCGTGCACTGAAAAGTACAAAAATGTACAAAAACCCTCACTGAAATGTACAAATCTCAGTTCAAAGAAATCTAAATAACCCACTCAACAAAATGTACAAAACCCCCTCACAGAAATGTACAAAACTCACCTCAATGAAATGTACAAAACCCCCTCCTAAAATGTAAAAAATACCCTCCTGAAATGTACAAACCCCCTTCACTGAAATGTACAAAACTCAGCTCAATGAAATGTACAAACTCACTCACAGAAATGTACAAAAAACCCTAATTGAAATGAACAAAACCCGCTCACTGAAATGTACAAAACCTGCTCACTGAAATGTACAAAACCCACTCATGAATTGTACAAAACCCACTCAATGAATTGTACAAAATCCACTCAATGAAATGTACAAAACTCACCTGAATTAAATGTACAAAACTCACCTGAATGAAATGTACAAAACCCAATCAATGAAATGTACAAAATCTCCTCACTGAAATGTACAAATGCCACTCACTGAAATGAACAAAACACCTCAATGAAATGAAAAAAACTCCCTGAAATGTACAAAATTCACTCCATAATATGTACAAAATTCACCTCAATGAAGAGTAGAAAAAACCATTCAATCAAATCTACAAAACCGACTCAATGAAATGTGCAAAACCCACTCAATGAAATGTACAATACCCACTCAATGAAATGTACAAAACCCAAACAATGAAATGTACAAAATCCCCTCATTGAAATGTACAAATATCACCTCAATGAAGTGTAAAAAATACCCTCCTGAAATGTAAAAAAACCCTCCTGAAATGTACAAAACCCCCTCAGTGAAATGAATAAAACCCATTCAATGAAATGCACAAAACCCACTCAGTGAAATGCACAAAACCCACTCTATGAATATACAGAACTCACATGCTGAAATGTACAAAACCCGTGCACTGAAAAGTACAAAAATGTACAAAAACCCTCACTGAAATGTACAAATCTCAGTTCAAAGAAATCTAAATAACCCACTCAACGAAATGTACAAAACCCCCTCACAGAAATGTACAAAACTCACCTCAATGAAATGTACAAAACCCCCTCCTAAAATGTAAAAAATACCCTCCTGAAATGTAAAAAAACCCTCCTGAAATGTACAAAACCCCCTCAGTGAAAGGTACAAAACCCATTCAATGAAATATACAAAACTCGCTCACGGAAATATACAAAATTCACCTCAGTGAAATGTACAAAACCTACTGAATGAAATGTACAATACCACCTCACTGAAATGTACAAAACCCAATTAATGATAGGTACAAAACTCACCTGAATGAAATGTACAAAACCCAATCAATGAAATGTACAAAATCTCCTCACTGAAATGTACAAATGCCACTCACTGAAATGAACAAAACACCTCAATGAAATGAAAAAAAACTCCCTGAAATGTACAAAATTCACTCCATAATATGTACAAAATTCACCTCAATGAAGAGTAGAAAAACCATTCAATCAAATCTACAAAACCGACTCAATGAAATGTGCAAAACCCACTCAATGAAATGTACAAAACTCACTGAATGAAATGTACAAAACCCACTTACTGAAAAGTAAAAAACCCACTCAATGAAATGTATAAAACAAACACAACGAATTGTAGAAAACACCTTCATTGAAAAGTACAATGCTCACCTCAATGAAATGTACAAAAGCCCATCCTGAGACGTAAAAAATCCCTCCTGAAATGTACAAAACCCCCTCAGTGAAAGGTACAAAACCCATTCAATGAAATATACAAAACTCGCTCACGGAAATATACAAAATTCACCTCATTGAAATGTACAAAACCTACTGAATGAAATGTACAATACCACCTCACTGAAATGTACAAAACCCAATTAATGATAGGTACAAAACCCACTCAATGAAATGTACAAAACCCACTCAATGAAATGTACAAAACCCAAACAATGAAATGTACAAAAACCACTCATTGAAATGTACAAATCTCACCTCAATGAAGTGTAAAAAATACCCTCCTGAAATGTAAAAAAACCCTCCTGAAATGTACAAAACCCCCTCAGTGAAATGAATAAAACCCATTCAATGAAATGCACAAAACCCACTCAGTGAAATGCACAAAACCCACTCTATGAAATATACAGAACTCACATGCTGAAATGTACAAAACCCGTGCACTGAAAAGTACAAAAATGTACAAAAACCCTCACTGAAATGTACAAATCTCAGTTCAAAGAAATCTAAATAACCCACTCAACGAAATGTACAAAACCCCCTCACAGAAATGTACAAAACTCACCTCAATGAAATGTACAAAACCCCCTCCTAAAATGTAAAAAATACCCTCCTGAAATGTAAAAAAACCCTCCTGAAATGTACAAAACCCCCTCAGTGAAAGGTACAAAACCCATTCAATGAAATATACAAAACTCGCTCACGGAAATATACAAAATTCACCTCAGTGAAATGTACAAAACCTACTGAATGAAATGTACAATACCACCTCACTGAAATGTACAAAACCCAATTAATGATAGGTACAAAACTCACCTGAATGAAATGTACAAAACCCAATCAATGAAATGTACAAAATCTCCTCACTGAAATGTACAAATGCCACTCACTGAAATGAACAAAACACCTCAATGAAATGAAAAAAAACTCCCTGAAATGTACAAAATTCACTCCATAATATGTACAAAATTCACCTCAATGAAGAGTAGAAAAACCATTCAATCAAATCTACAAAACCGACTCAATGAAATGTGCAAAACCCACTCAATGAAATGTACAATACCCACTCAATGAAATGTACAAAACCCAAACAATGAAATGTACAAAATCCCCTCATTGAAATGTACAAATCTCACCTCAATGAAGTGTAAAAAATACCCTCCTGAAATGTAAAAAAACCCTCCTGAAATGTACAAAACCCCCTCAGTGAAATGAATAAAACCCATTCAATGAAATGCACAAAACCCACTCAGTGAAATGCACAAAACCCACTCTATGAAATATACAGAACTCACATGCTGAAATGTACAAAACCCGTGCACTGAAAAGTACAAAAATGTACAAAAACCCTCACTGAAATGTACAAATCTCAGTTCAAAGAAATCTAAATAACCCACTCAACGAAATGTACAAAACCCCCTCACAGAAATGTACAAAACTCACCTCAATGAAATGTACAAAACCCCCTCCTAAAATGTAAAAAATACCCTCCTGAAATGTACAAACCCCCTTCACTGAAATGTACAAAACTCAGCTCAATGAAATGTACAAACTCACTCACAGAAATGTACAAAAAACCCTAATTGAAATGAACAAAACCCGCTCACTGAAGTGTACAAAACCTGCTCACTGAAATGTACAAAACCCCACTCATGAATTGTACAAAACCCACTCAATGAATTGTACAAAATCCACTCAATGAAATGTACAAAACTCACCTGAATTAAATGTACAAAACTCACCTGAATGAAATGTACAAAACCCAATCAATGAAATGTACAAAATCTCCTCACTGAAATGTGCAAATGCCACTCACTGAAATGAACAAAACACCTCAATGAAATGAAAAAAAACTCCCTGAAATGTACAAAATTCACTCCATAATATGTACAAAATTCACCTCAATGAAGAGTAGAAAAACCATTCAATCAAATCTACAAAACCGACTCAATGAAATGTGCAAAACCCACTCAATGAAATGTACAATACCCACTCAATGAAATGTACAAAACCCAAACAATGAAATGTACAAAATCCCCTCATTGAAATGTACAAATCTCACCTCAATGAAGTGTAAAAACTACCCTCCTGAAATGTAAAAAAACCCTCCTGAAATGTACAAAACCCCCTCAGTGAAATGAATAAAACCCATTCAATAAAATGCACAAAACCCACTCAGTGAAATGCACAAAACCCACTCTATGAAATATACAGAACTCACATGCTGAAATGTACAAAACCCGTGCACTGAAAAGTACAAAAATGTACAAAAACCTTCACTGAAATGTACAAATCTCAGTTCAAAGAAATCTAAATAACCCACTCAACGAAATGTACAAAACCCCCTCACAGAAATGTACAAAACTCACCTCAATGAAATGTACAAAACCCCCTCCTAAAATGTAAAAAATACCCTCCTGAAATGTACAAACCCCCTTCACTGAAATGTACAAAACTCAGCTCAATGAAATGTACAAACTCACTCACAGAAATGTACAAAAAACCCTAATTGAAATGAACAAAACCCGCTCACTGAAATGTACAAAACCTGCTCACTGAAATGTACAAAACCCACTCATGAATTGTACAAAACCCACTCAATGAATTGTACAAAATCCACTCAATGAAATGTACAAAACTCACCTGAATTAAATGTACAAAATTCACCTGAATGAAATGTACAAAACCCAATCAATGAAATGTACAAAATCTCCTCACTGAAATATACAAATGCCACTCACTGAAATGAACAAAACACCTCAATGAAATGAAAAAAAACTCCCTGAAATGTACAAAACTCACTCCATAATATGTACAAAATTCACCTCAATGAAGAGTAGAAAAACCATTCAATCAAATCTACAAAACCGACTCAATGAAATGTGCAAAACCCACTCAATGAAATGTACAAAACTCACTGAATGAAATGTACAAAACCCACTTACTGAAAAGTAAAAAACCCACTCAATGAAATGTATGAAACAAACACAACGAATTGTAGAAAACACCTTCATTGAAATGTACAATGCTCATCTCAATGAAATGTACAAAAGCCCATCCTGAGACGTAAAAAATGCCTCCTGAAATGTACAAAACCCCCTCAGTGAAAGGTACAAAACCCATTCAATGAAATATACAAAACTCGCTCACGGAAATATACAAAATTCACCTCATTGAAATGTACAAAACCTACTGAATGAAATGTACAATACCACCTCACTGAAATGTACAAAACCCAATTAATGATAGGTACAAAACCCACTCAATGAAATGTACAAAACCCACTCAATGAAATGTACAAAACCCAAACAATGAAATGTACAAAATCCCCTCATTGAAATGTACAAATCTCACCTCAATGAAGTGTAAAAAATACCCTCCTGAAATGTAAAAAAACCCTCCTGAAATGTACAAAACCCCCTCAGTGAAATGAATAAAACCCATTCAATGAAATGCACAAAACCCACTCTATGAAATATACAGAACTCACACGCTGAAATGTACAAAACCCGTGCACTGAAATGTACAAAAATGTACAAAAACCCTCACTGAAATGTACTAATCTCAGTTCATTGAAATGTAAATAACCCACTCAACAAAATGTACAAAACCCCCTCACAGAAATGTAAAAAACCCCCTCCTAAAATGTAAAAAATACCCTCCTGAAATGTACAAACCCCCTTCACTGAAATATACAAAACTCAGCTCAATGAAATGTACAAACTCACTCACAGAAATGTACAAAACACCCTCACTGAAATGAACAAAACCCGCTCACTGAAATGTACAAAACCCCTGCACTGAAATGCACAGAACTCCCTCACTGAAATTTACAAAACTCAGTTCAATGAAGCTACTTAATAAAATGTACAAAATCCACTCAATTAAATGTACAAAACATGCTCAATGAAATGTACAAAACTCACTGAATGAAATGTACAAAACCCATTAAATGAAATGAACAAAACCCACACAACGAATTGCAGAAAACACCCTCATTGAAATGTACAATACTCACCTCAATGAAATGTACAAAAGCCCATCCTGAAACATAAAAAATCCCTCCTGAAATGTACAAAACCCCCTCAGTGAAAGGTACAAAACCCATTCAATGAAATATACAAAACTCGCTCACGGAAATATACAAAATTCACCTCATTGAAATGTACAAAACCTACTGAATGAAATGTACAATACCACCTCACTGAAATGTACAAAACCCAATTAATGATAGGTACAAAACCCACTCAATGAAATGTACAAAACCCACGCAATGAAATGTACAAAACCCACACAATGAAATGTACAAAAACCCCTCATTGAAATGTTCAAATCTCACCTCAATGAAGTGTAAAAAATACCCTCCTGAAATGTAAAAAAACCCTCCTGAAATGTACAAAACCCCCTCAGTGAAATGTATAAAACCCATTCAATGAAATTTACGAAACTTAAATAATGAAATACCTAAAACCCAATCAATGAAATGCACAAAAATAACTCAATGAAATATACAAAACTCACTCACTGAAATGAACAAAACCCCTGCACTGAAATGTACAGACCTCCCTCACTGAAATTTACAAAACTCAGTTCAATGAAATGTAAAAAACACAGTAAATGAAATCTATAAAACTCACTTAATGAAATGTATAAAACCCACTTAATAAAATGTACAAAACCCACTCAATTAAGTGTACAAAACCCGCTCAATGAAATGTACAAAACTCACTGAATGAAATGTACAAAACCCATTCAATGAAATGTACAAAACCCACACAACGAATTGTAGAAAACACCCTCATTGGAATGTACAATACTCACCTCAATAAAATGTACAAAAGCCCATCCTGAAACGTAAAAAATCCCTCCTGAAATGCACAAAACCCCCTCAGTGAAAGGTACAAAACTCAGTCAATGATATATAGCAAAATCAGTCACTGAAATGTCTAAAATCCCTGCACTGAAATGTACAAAAAACCCCCTCACTGAAATGTACAAAACTCAGCTCAATGAAATGTACAAACGCACTCACGGAAATGTACAAAACCCCTCACTGAAATGTACAAAACCCGCTCACTGAAATCTACAAAACACAGTTCAATGAAATGTACAAAACGCACTCACTGAAATGTACCAAAACCCCTCAATGAAATGTACAAACCTGCTCACTGAATTGTACAAAACCCACTCATGAAATGCACAAAACTCACCTCATTAAAATGTACAAAATCCGCTCCTGAAATGAACAAAAACCCCTCCTAAAATGTACAAAACCCAATCAATTAATTGTAAAAAACTCCCTCAATGAAAGGTACAAAACTCACTGAATGAAATGTACAAAACCCACTTACTGAAAAGTAAAAAACCAACTCAATGAAATGTACAAGACCCACCTACTGAAAAGTGAAAAAACCCACTCAATGAAATGTACAAAACTCACTCACTGAAATGTACAAAATTCACCTCAATGAAATGTACAAAACCCACTCAATGAAATGTACAAAACCCAAACAATGAAATGTACAAAAACCCCTCATTGAAATGTACAAATCTCACCTCAATGAAGTGTAAAAAATACCCTCCTGAAATGTAAAAAAACCCTCCTGAAATGTACAAAAACCCCTCAGTGAAATGAATAAAACCCATTCAATGAAATGCACAAAACCCACTCACTGAAATGCACAAAACCCACTCTATGAAATATACAGAACTCACATGCTGAAATGTACAAAACCCGTGCACTGAAAAGTACAAAAATGTACAAAAGCCCTCACTGAAATGTACAAATCTCAGTTCAAAGAAATCTAAATAACCCACTCAACGAAATATACAAAACCCCCTCACAGAAATGTACAAAACTCATCTCAATGAAATGTACAAAACCCCCTCCTAAAATGTAAAAAATACCCTCCTGAAATGTACAAACCCCCTTCACTGAAACGTACAAAACTCAGCTCAATGAAATGTACAAACTCACTCACAGAAATGTACAAAAAACCCTAATTGAAATGAACAAAACCCGCTCACTGAAATGTACAAAACCTGCTCGCTGAAATGTACAAAACCCACTCATGAATTGTACAAAACCCACTCAATGAATTGTACAAAATCCACTCAATGAAATGTACAAAACTCACCTGAATTAAATGTACAAAACTCACCTGAATTAAATGTACAAAACTCACCTGAATGAAATGTACAAAACCCAATGAATGAAATGTACAAAATCTCCTCACTGAAATGTACAAATGCCACTCACTGAAATGAACAAAACACCTCAATGAAATGAAAAAAAACTCCCTGAAATGTACAAAACTCACTCCATAATATGTACAAAATTCACCTCAATGAAAAGTAGAAAAACCACTCAATCAAATGTACAAAACCGACTCAATGAAATGTGCAAAACCCACTCAATGAAATGTACAAAACCCACTTACTGAAAAGTAAAAAACCCACTCAATGAAATGTATAAAACAAACACAAAGAATTGTAGAAAACACCCTCATTGAAATATACAATACTCACCTCAATGAAATGTACAAAAGCCCATTGTGAAACATAAAAAATGCCTCCTGAAATGTAGAAAACCACCTCAGTGAAAGGTACAAAACACAGTCAACGATATATACCAAAATCAGTCACTGAAATGTCTAAAATCCCTGCACTGAAATGTACAAAAAACCCCCTCACTGAAATGTACAAAACTCAGCTCAATGAAATGTACAAACGCACTCACGGAAATGTACAAAACCCCTCACTGAAATGTACAAAACCCGCTCACTGAAATCTACAAAACACAGTTCAATGAAATGTACAAAACGCACTCACTGAAATGTACCAAAACCCCTCAATGAAATGTACAAACCTGCTCACTGAATTGTACAAAACCCACTCATGAAATGCACAAAACTCACCTCATTAAAATGTACAAAATCCGCTCCTGAAATGAACAAAAACCCCTCCTAAAATGTACAAAACCCAATCAATTAATTGTAAAAAACTCCCTCAATGAAAGGTACAAAACTCACTGAATGAAATGTACAAAACCCACTTACTGAAAAGTAAAAAACCAACTCAATGAAATGTACAAGACCCACCTACTGAAAAGTGAAAAACCCACTCAATGAAATGTACAAAACTCACTCACTGAAATGTACAAAATTCACCTCAATGAAATGTACAAAACCCACTCAATGAAATGTACAAAACCCAAACAATGAAATGTACAAAAACCCCTCATTGAAATGTACAAATCTCACCTCAATGAAGTGTAAAAAATACCCTCCTGAAATGTAAAAAAACCCTCCTGAAATGTACAAAAACCCCTCAGTGAAATGAATAAAACCCATTCAATGAAATGCACAAAACCCACTCACTGAAATGCACAAAACCCACTCTATGAAATATACAGAACTCACATGCTGAAATGTACAAAACCCGTGCACTGAAAAGTACAAAAATGTACAAAAGCCCTCACTGAAATGTACAAATCTCAGTTCAAAGAAATCTAAATAACCCACTCAACGAAATGTACAAAACCCCCTCACAGAAATGTACAAAACTCATCTCAATGAAATGTACAAAACCCCCTCCTAAAATGTAAAAAATACCCTCCTGAAATGTACAAACCCCCTTCACTGAAATGTACAAAACTCAGCTCAATGAAATGTACAAACTCACTCACAGAAATGTACAAAAAACCCTAATTGAAATGAACAAAACCCGCTCACTGAAATGTACAAAACCTGCTCGCTGAAATGTACAAAACCCACTCATGAATTGTACAAAACCCACTCAATGAATTGTACAAAATCCACTCAATGAAATGTACAAAACTCACCTGAATTAAATGTACAAAACTCACCTGAATTAAATGTACAAAACTCACCTGAATGAAATGTACAAAACCCAATGAATGAAATGTACAAAATCTCCTCACTGAAATGTACAAATGCCACTCACTGAAATGAACAAAACACCTCAATGAAATGAAAAAAAACTCCCTGAAATGTACAAAACTCACTCCATAATATGTACAAAATTCTCCGCAATGAAAAGTAGAAAAACCACTCAATCAAATGTACAAAACCGACTCAATGAAATGTGCAAAACCCACTTACTGAAAAGTAAAAAACCCACTCAATGAAATGTACAAAACAAACACAAAGAATTGTAGAAAACACCCTCATTGAAATATACAATACTCACCTCAATGAAATGTACAAAAGCCCATTGTGAAACATAAAAAATGCCTCCTGAAATGTAGAAAACCACCTCAGTGAAAGGTACAAAACACAGTCAACGATATATACCAAAATCAGACAATGAAATGTCGAAAATCCCTGCACTGAAATGTACAAAAACCCCCCTCACTGAAATGTACAAAACTCAGCTTAATGAAATGTACAAACGCACTCACTGAAATGTACAAAGCCCCTCACTGAAATGTACAAAACCCGCTCACTGAAATCTACAAAACACAGTTCAATGAAATGTACAAAACTCACTCACTGAAATGTACCAAAACCCCTCACTGAAATGTACAAACCTGCTCAATGAATGTACAAAAGCTGCTCAGTGTAATGTACAAAACGCACACGACGAAATGTACAAAATCCCTTCACTGAAATGTACAAATCTCACCTCAATGAAATGTACAAAACTGCCTCCTGAAATGTAAAAAAGCCCCTCCTGACATGCACAAAACCCCTCAGTGAAATGAATAAAACCCACTAAATGAAATGCACAAAACCCCCTCAGTGAAATGCACAAAACCCACTCTATGAAATATACAGAACTCACACGCTGAAATGTACAAAACCCGTGCACTGAAATGTACAAAAATGTACAAAAACCCTCACTGAAATGTACTAATCTCAGTTCATTGAAATGTAAATAACCCACTCAGCAAAATGTACAAAAGCCCCTCACAGAAATGTACAAAACTCACCTCAATGAAATGTACAAAACCCCCTCCTAAAATGGAAAAAATACCCTCCTGAAATGTACAAACCCCCTTCACTGAAATGTACAAAACTCAGCTGAATGAAATGTACAAACTCACTCACAGAAATGTCCAAAACACCCTCACTGAAATGAACAAAACTCCCTCACTGAAATTTACAAAACTCAGTTCAATGAAATCTATGAATCCTACTTAATAAAATGTACAAAACCCACTCAATTAAGTGTACAAAACACGCTCAATGAAACGTACAAAACTCACTGAATGAAATGTACAAAACCCATTAAATGAAATGAACAAAACCCACACAACGAATTGTAGAAAACACCCTCATTGAAATGTACAATGCTCACCTCAATGAAATGTACAAAAGCCCATCCTGAAACGTAAAAAATCCCTCCTGAAATGTACAAAACCCCCTCAGTGAAAGGTACAAAACCCATTCAATGAAATATACAAAACTCGCTCACGGAAATATACAAAATTCACCTCATTGAAATGTACAAAACCTACTGAATGAAATGTACAATACCACCTCACTGAAATGTACAAAACCCAATTAATGAAAGGTACAAAACGCACTCAATGAAATGTACAAAACCCACACAATGAAATGTACAAAAACCCCTCATTGAAATGTACAAATCTCACCTCAATGAAGTGTAAAAAATACCCTCCTGAAATGTAAAAAAACCCTCCTGAAATGTACAAAACCCCCTCAGTGAAATGTATAAACCCCATTCAATGAAATTTACAAAAGTCAAATAATGAAATGCCTAAAACCCATTCAATGAAATGCACAAAAATCACTCAATGAAATATACAAAACTCACTCACTGAAATGTACAAAACCCCTGCACTGAAATGTACAGACCCTGCTCACTGAAATGTACAAAACTCAGCTCAATGAAATGTACAAAAACCCCTCATTGAAATGTACAAATCTCACCTCAATGAAGTGTAAAAAATACCCTCCTGAAATGTAAAAAAACCCTCCTGAAATGTAAAAAAACCCTCCTGAAATGTACAAAACCCCCTCAGTGAAATGTATAAAACCCATTCAATGAAATGTACGAAACTCAAATAATGAAATGCCTAAAACCCAATCAATGAAATGCACAAAAATCACTCAATGAAATATACAAAACTCACTCACTGAAATGAACAAAACCCCTGCACTGAAATGTACAGACCTCCCTCACTGAAATTTACAAAACTCAGTTCAATGAAATGTAAAAACCACAGTAAATTAAATCTATAAAACACACTTAATGAAATGTATAAAACCCACTTAATAAAATGTACAAAACCCACTCAATTAAGTGTACAAAACCCGCTCAATGAAATGTACAAAACCCACACAACGAATTGTAGAAAACACCCTCATTGAAATGTACAATACTCACCTCAATAAAATGTACAAAAGCCCATCCTGAAACGTAAAAAATCCCTCCTGAAATGCACAAAACCCTCTCAGTGAAAGGTAGAAAACCCATTCTCTGAAATATACAAAACTCACTCACTGAAGTGTATAAAATCCCTGCACGGAAACGTACAAACCCGCCCTCACTGAAATGTACAAACCTCAGCTCAATGAAATGTACAAACTCACTCACTGAAATCTACAAAACCCCTCACTGAAATGTACAAAACCCCTCACTGAAATCTACAAAACACAGTTCAATGAAATGTACAAAACTCACTCAATGAAATGTACCAAAACCCCTCAATGAAATGTACAAACCTGCTCACTGAATTGTACAAAACCCACTCATGAAATGTACAAAACTCACCTCATTAAAATGTACAAAACCCCCTCCTGAAATGAACAAAAACCCCTCCTAAAATGTACAAAACCCAATCAATTAATTGTAAAAAAACTCCCTCAATGAAATGTACAAAACTCACTGAATGAAATGTACAAAACCCACTTACTGAAAAGTAAAAAACTCACTCAATGAAATGTACAAAACCCACTTACTGAAAAGTGAAAAACCCACTCAATGGAAAGTACACAATTCACTCACTGAAATGTACAAAATTCACCTCAATGAAATGTACAAAACCCAAACAATGAAATGTACAAAAACCCCTCATTGAAATGTACAAATCTCACCTCAATGAGGTGTAAAAAATACCCTCCTGAAATGTAAAAAAACCCTTCTGAAATGTACAAAACCCCCTCAGTGAAATGAATAAAACCCATTCAATGAAATGCACAAAACCCACTCAGTGAAATGCACAAAACCCACTCTATGAAATATACAGAACTCACACGCTGAAATGTACAAAACCAGTGCACTGAAATGTACAAAAATGTACAAAAACCCTCACTGAAATGTACAAAACTCAGCTCAATGAAATGTACAAACTCACTCACAGAAATGTACAAAAAACCCTAATTGAAATGTACAAAACCCGCTCACTGAAATGTACAAAACCTGCTCACTGAAATGTACAAAACCCACTCATGAATTGTACAAAACCCACTCATGAATTGTACAAAATCCACTCAATGAAATGTACAAAACTCACCTGAATTAAATGTACAAAACTCACCTGAATAAACTGTACAAAACCCAATCAATGAAATGTACAAAAACTCCTCACTGAAATGTACAAATGCCACTCACTGAAATGAACAAAACACCTCAATGAAATGAAAAAAAACTCACTGAAATGTACAAAAGTCACTCAATAATATGTACAAAATTCACCGCAGTGAAAAGTAGAAAAACGAATCAATCAAATCTACAAAACCCACTGAAATGTGCTAAACCCACTCAATGAAATGTACAAAACTCACTGAATGAAATGTACAAAACCCACTTACTGAAAAGCAAAAAAACCCACTCAATGAAATGTACAAAACAAACACAACGAATTGTAGATAACACACTCATTGAAATGTACAATACTCACCTCAATGAAATGTACAAAAGCCCATTCTGAAACATAAAAAATCCCTCCTGAAATGTAGAAAACCACCTCAGTGAAAGGTACAAAACACATTCAACGATATATACCAAAATCAGACACTGAAATGTCGAAAATCCCTGCACTGAAATGTACAAAAACCCCCCTCACTGAAATGTACAAAACTCAGCTCAATGAAATGTACAAACGCACTCACTACAACGTACAAAGCCCCTCACTGAAATGTACAAAACCCGCTCACTGAAATCTACAAAACACAGTTCAATGAAATGTACAAAACTCACTCACTGAAATGTACCAAACCCCCTCACTGAAATGTACAAACCTGCTCAATGAAATGTACAAAAGCTGCTCACTGGAAGGTACAAAATGCACACAACGAAATGAACAAAATCCCCTCACTGAAATGTACAAAACTCCCTCCTGAAATGTAAAAAAACCCCTCCTGACATGCTCAAATCCCCTCAGTGAAATGAATAAAACCCATTCAATGAAGGGCACAAAACCCCCACAGTGAAATGCACAAAACCCACTCTATGAAATATACAGCACTCACAAGCTGAAATGTACAAAACCCGTGCACTGCAATGTACAAAAATGTACAAAAACCCTCACTGAAATGTACTAATCTCAGTTCATTGAAATGTAAATAACCCACTCAACATAATGTACAAAACCCCCTCACAGAAATGTACAAAACTCACCTGAATGAAATGTACAAAACCCAATCAATGAAATGCACAAAATCTCCTCACTGAAATGTACAAATGCCACTCACTGAAATGAACAAAACACCTCAATGAAATGAAAAAAAACCTCACTGAAATGTACAAAACTCACTCCATAATATGTACAAAATTCACCTCAATGAAAAGTAGAAAAACCACTCAATCAAATCTACAAAACCGACTCAATGAAATGTGCAAAACTCACTCAATGAAATGTACATAACTCACTGAATGAAATATACAAAACCCACTTACTGAAAAGTAAAATACCCACTCAATGAAATGTACAAAAACCACACAACGAATTTTAGAAAACACCCTCATTGAAATGTACAATACTCACCTCAATGAAATGTACAAAAGCCCATCCTGAAATGTAAAAAATCCCTCCTGCAATGTACAAAACCCCCTCAGTGAAAGGTACAAAATTCATTCAATGATATTTACCAAAATCAGTCACTGAAATATATAAATTCCCTGCACTGAAATGTACAAAAACCCCCCTCACTGAAATGCACAAAACGTAGCTCAATGAAATGTACAAACGCACTCACTGAAATGTACAAAGCCCCTCACTGAAATGTACAAAAGCCGCTCACTGAAATCTACAAAACACAGTTCAATGATATGTACAAAACTCAGTCACTGAAATGTACCAAACTCCCTCACTGAAATGTACTAACCTGCTCAATGAATGTACAAAAGCTGCTCACTGTAATGTACAAAACGCACACGACGAAATGTACAAAATCCCCTCACTGAAATGTACAAAACCCACCTCAATGAAATGTACAAAACTGCCTCCTGAAATGTAAAAAAACACCTCCTGAAATGCACAAAACCCCTCAGTGAAATGGATAATACCCAATCAATGAAATGCACAAAACCCACTCAGTGAAATGCACAAAACCCACTCTATGAAATATACAGAACTCACACGCTGAGATGTACAAAACCCATGCACTGAAATGTACAAAAATGTACAAAAACCCTCACTGAAATGTACAAATCTCAGATCAATGAAATGTAAATAACCCACTCAACGAAATGTACAAAATCCCCTCACAGAAATGTACAAAACTCACCTCAATGAAATGTACAAAACCCCCTCCTAAAATGTAAAAAATACCCTTCTGAAATGTACAAACCCCCTTCACTGAAATGTACAAAACTCAGCTCAATGAAATGTACAAACTCACTCACAGAAATGTACAAAACACCCTCACTGAAATGAACAAAACCTGCTTACTGAAATGTACAAAACCCGCTCACTGAAATGTACAAAACCCGCTCACTGAAATGTACAAAACCCACTCATGAATTGTACAAAACCCACTCAATGAAATGTACAAAATTCACCTCAATTAAATGTACAAAACTCAGCTGAATGAAATGTTCAAAACCCAATCAATGAAAAGTACAAAATCTCCTCACTGAAATGTACAAATGCCACTCACTGAAATGAACAAAACACCTCAATGAAATGAAAAAAAACCTCACTGAAATGTACAAAACTCTCTCCATAATATGTACAAAACACACCTCAATGAAAAGTAGAAAAACCACTCAATCAAATCTACAAAACCGACCCAGTGAAATGTGCAAAACACACTCAATGAAACTTACAAAATTCACCTCAATTAATTGTACAAAACTCACCTGAATGAAATGTACAAAACCCAATCAATGAAATGTACAAAATCTCCTCACTGAAATGTACAAATGCCACTCACTGAAATAAACAAAACACCTCAATGAAATGAAAAAAAACCTCACTGAAATGTACAAAACTCTCTCCATAATATGTACAAAATTCACCTCAATGAAAAGTAGAAAAACCACTCAATCAAATCAACAAAACCGACTTAATGAAATGTGCAAAACCCACTCAATGAAATGTACAAAACTCACTGAATGAAATGTACAAGACTCACTTACTGAAAAGTAAAAAACCCACTCAATGAAATGTACAAAACTCGCTCATGGAAATATCCAAAATTGCCCTCATTTAAATGTACAAAACCTACTGAATGAAATGTGCAATACCACCTCACTGAAATGTACAAAATCCAATTAATGAAAGGTATAAAACCCACTCAATGAAATGTACAAAACCCACACAATGAAATGTACAAAAACCCCTCATTGAGATGTACAAATCTCGCCTCAATGAACTGTACAAAACAGCGTCCTGAAATGTAAAAAACACCTCCTGAAATGTACAAAACCCCCTCAGTGAATTGTATAAAACCCACTCAATGAAATGTCCAAAACCCAAACAATGAAATGCCTAAAAGCCATTCAATGAATGCACAAAAATCACTCAATGAAATATACAAAACTCACTCACTGAAATGTACAAAACCCCTGCACTGAAATGTACAGACCTCCCTCACTGGAATTTACAAAACTCAGTTCAATGAAATGTAAAAAACACAGTAAATGAAATGTATAAAACTCACTTAATGAAATGTATAAAACCCACTTAATAAATTGTACAAAACCCACTCAATTAAGTGTACAAAACCCGCTCAATGAAATGTACAAAACTCACTGAATGAAATGTACAAAACCCATTCAATGAAACGTACAAAACCCACACAACAAATTGTAGAAAACACCCTCATTGAAATGTACAATACTCACCTCAATGAAATGTACAAAAGCCCATCCTGAAACGTAAAAAATCCCTCCTGAAATGTACAAAACCCCCTCAGTGAAAGGTACAAAACCCTTTCAATGAAATATACAAAACTCACTCACTGAAATGTATAAAATCCCTGCACGGAAATGTACAAACCCCCCCTTACTGAAATGTACAAACCTTAGCTCAATGAAATGTACAAACTCACTCACAGAAATGTACAAAACCCCTCACTGAAATCTACAAAACACAGTTCAATGAAATGTACAAAACTCACTCACTGAAATGTACCAAAACCCCTCACTGAAATGCACAAATCTGCTCACTGAATTGTACAAAACCCACTCATGAAATGTACAAAACTCACCTCACTGAAATGTACAAAACCCCCTCCTGAAATGAACAAAAACCCCTCCTAAAATGTACAAAACCCAATCAATTAATTGTAAAAAACTCCCTCAATGAAACGAAAAAAACTCACTGAATGAAATGTACAAAACCCACTTACTGAAAAGTGAAAAACCCACTCAATGAAATGTACAAAACTCACTGACTGAAATGTACACAATTCACCTCAATGAAATGTACAAACCTGCTCAATGAATGTACAAAAGCTGCTCACTGTAATGTACAAAACGCACATGAAAAAAATGTACAAAATTCCCTCACTGAAATGTACAAAACTCACCTAAATGAAATGTACAAAACCCAAAAAATGAAATGTACAAAAACCCCTCATTGAAATGTACAAATCTCACCTCAATGAAGTGTAAAAAGTACCCTCCTGAAATGTAAAAAAATCCTCCTGAAATGCACAAAACCCCTCAGTGAAATGAATAAAACCCACTCAATGAAATGCACAAAACCCACTCAGTGAAATGCACAAAACCCACTTAATGAAATATACAGAACACACACGCTGAAATGTCCAAAACCCGTGCACTGAAATGTACAAAAATGTACAAAAACCCTCACTGAAATGTACAAATCTCAGTTCAATGAAATGTAAATAACCCACTCAACGAAATGTACAAAACCCCCTTCACTGAAAAGTACAAAACTCAGCTCAATGAAATATACAAACTCACTCACAGAAATGTACAAAACACCCTCACTGAAATGAACAAAACCCGCTCACTGGAATGTACAAAACCCGCTCACTGAAATGTACAAAACCCAGTCATGAATTGTACAAAAGCCATTCAATAAAATGTACAAAACTCACCTCAATTAAATGTACAAAACTCACCTGAATGAAATGTACAAAACCCAATCAATGAAATGCACAAAATCTCCTCACTGAAATGTACAAATGCCACTCACTGAAATGAACAAAACACCTCAATGAAATGAAAAAAAACCTCACTGAAATGTACAAAACTCACTCCATAATATGTACAAAATTCACCTCAATGAAAAGTAGAAAAACCACTCAATCAAATCTACAAAACCGACTCAATGAAATGTGCAAAACTCACTCAATGAAATGTACACAACTCACTGAATGAAATATACAAAACCCACTTACTGAAAAGTAAAATACCCACTCAATGAAATGTACAAAACCCACACAACGAATTTTAGAAAACACCCTCATTGAAATGTACAATACTCACCTCAATGAAATGTACAAAAGCCCATCCTGAAATGTAAAAAATCCCTCCTGCAATGTACAAAACCCCCTCAGTGAAAAGTACAAAATTCATTCAATGATATTTACCAAAATCAGTCACTGAAATGTGTAAATTCCCTGCACTGAAATGTACAAAAACCCCCCTCACTGAAATGTACAAAACGTAGCTCAATGAAATGTACAAACGCACTCACTGAAATGTACAAAGCCCCTCACTGAAATGTACAAAAGCCGCTCACTGAAATCTACAAAACACAGTTCAATGATATGTACAAAACTCAGTCACTGAAATGTACCAAACTCCCTCACTGAAATGTACTAACCTGCTCAATGAATGTACAAAAGCTGCTCACTGTAATGTACAAAACACACACGACGAAATGTACAAAATCCCCTCACTGAAATGTACAAAACCCACCTCAATGAAATGTACAAAACTGCCTCCTGAAATGTAAAAAAACACCTCCTGAAATGCACAAAACCCCTCAGTGAAATGAATAAAACCCACTCAATGAAATGCACAAAACCCACTCAGTGAAATGCACAAAACCCACTCTATGAAATATACAGAACTCACACGCTGAGATGTACAAAACCCGTGCACTGAAATGTACAAAAATGTACAAAAACCCTCACTGAAATGCACAAATCTCAGATCAATGAAATGTAAATAACCCACTCAACGAAATGTACAAAATCCCCTCACAGAAATGTACAAAACCCACCTCAATGAAATGTACAAAACCCCCTCCTAAAATGTAAAAAATACCCTTCTGAAATGTACAAACCCCCTTCACTGAAATGTACAAAACTCAGCTCAATGAAATGTACAAACTCACTCACAGAAATGTACAAAACACCCTCACTGAAATGAACAAAACCTGCTTACTGAAATGTACAAAACCCGCTCACTGAAATGTACAAAACCCGCTCACTGAAATGTACAAAACCCACTCATGAATTGTACAAAACCCACTCAATGAAATGTACAAAATTCACCTCAATTAAATGTACAAAACTCAGCTGAATGAAATGTTCAAAACCCAATCAATGAAAAGTACAAAATCTCCTCACTGAAATGTACAAATGCCACTCACTGAAATGAACAAAACACCTCAATGAAATGAAAAAAAACCTCACTGAAATGTACAAAACTCTCTCCATAATATGTACAAAACACACCTCAATGAAAAGTAGAAAAACCACTCAATCAAATCTACAAAACCGACCCAGTGAAATGTGCAAAACACACTCAATGAAACTTACAAAATTCACCTCAATTAATTGTACAAAACTCACCTGAATGAAATGTACAAAACCCAATCAATGAAATGTACAAAATCTCCTCACTGAAATGTACAAATGCCACTCACTGAAATAAACAAAACACCTCAATGAAATGAAAAAAAACCTCACTGAAATGTACAAAACTCTCTCCATAATATGTACAAAATTCACCTCAATGAAAAGTAGAAAAACCACTCAATCAAATCAACAAAACCGACTTAATGAAATGTGCAAAACCCACTCAATGAAATGTACAAAACTCACTGAATGAAATGTACAAGACTCACTTACTGAAAAGTAAAAAACCCACTCAATGAAATGTACAAAACTCGCTCATGGAAATATCCAAAATTGCCCTCATTTAAATGTACAAAACCTACTGAATGAAATGTGCAATACCACCTCACTGAAATGTACAAAATCCAATTAATGAAAGGTATAAAACCCACTCAATGAAATGTACAAAACCCACACAATGAAATGTACAAAAACCCCTCATTGAGATGTACAAATCTCGCCTCAATGAACTGTACAAAACAGCGTCCTGAAATGTAAAAAACACCTCCTGAAATGTACAAAACCCCCTCAGTGAATTGTATAAAACCCACTCAATGAAATGTCCAAAACCCAAACAATGAAATGCCTAAAAGCCATTCAATGAAATGCACAAAAATCACTCAATGAAATATACAAAACTCACTCACTGAAATGTACAAAACCCCTGCACTGAAATGTACAGACCTCCCTCACTGGAATTTACAAAACTCAGTTCAATGAAATGTAAAAAACACAGTAAATGAAATGTATAAAACTCACTTAATGAAATGTATAAAACCCACTTAATAAAATGTACAAAACCCACTCAATTAAGTGTACAAAACCCGCTCAATGAAATGTACAAAACTCACTGAATGAAATGTACAAAACCCATTCAATGAAACGTACAAAACCCACACAACAAATTGTAGAAAACACCCTCATTGAAATGTACAATACTCACCTCAATGAAATGTACAAAAGCCCATCCTGAAACGTAAAAAAATCCCTCCTGAAATGTACAAAACCCCCTCAGTGAAAGGTACAAAACCCTTTCAATGAAATATACAAAACTCACTCACTGAAATGTATAAAATCCCTGCACGGAAATGTACAAACCCCCCCTTACTGAAATGTACAAACCTCAGCTCAATGAAATGTACAAACTCACTCACAGAAATGTACAAAACCCCTCACTGAAATCTACAAAACACAGTTCAATGAAATGTACAAAACTCACTCACTGAAATGTACCAAAACCCCTCACTGAAATGCACAAATCTGCTCACTGAATTGTACAAAACCCACTCATGAAATGTACAAAACTCACCTCACTGAAATGTACAAAACCCCCTCCTGAAATGAACAAAAACCCCTCCTAAAATGTACAAAACCCAATCAATTAATTGTAAAAAACTCCCTCAATGAAACGAAAAAAACTCACTGAATGAAATGTACAAAACCCACTTACTGAAAAGTGAAAAACCCACTCAATGAAATGTACAAAACTCACTGACTGAAATGTACACAATTCACCTCAATGAAATGTACAAACCTGCTCAATGAATGTACAAAAGCTGCTCACTGTAATGTACAAAACGCACACGAAAAAAATGTACAAAATTCCCTCACTGAAATGTACAAAACTCACCTAAATGAAATGTACAAAACCCAAAAAATGAAATGTACAAAAACCCCTCATTGAAATGTACAAATCTCACCTCAATGAAGTGTAAAAAATACCCTCCTGAAATGTAAAAAAATCCTCCTGAAATGCACAAAACCCCTCAGTGAAATGAATAAAACCCACTCAATGAAATGCACAAAACCCACTCAGTGAAATGCACAAAACCCACTTAATGAAATATACAGAACACACACGCTGAAATGTCCAAAACCCGTGCACTGAAATGTACAAAAATGTACAAAAACCCTCACTGAAATGTACAAATCTCAGTTCAATGAAATGTAAATAACCCACTCAACGAAATGTACAAAACCCCCTTCACTGAAAAGTACAAAACTCAGCTCAATGAAATATACAAACTCACTCACAGAAATGTACAAAACACCCTCACTGAAATGAACAAAACCCGCTCACTGGAATGTACAAAACCCGCTCACTGAAATGTACAAAACCCAGTCATGAATTGTACAAAAGCCATTCAATAAAATGTACAAAACTCACCTCAATTAAATGTACAAAACTCACCTGAATGAAATGTACAAAACCCAATCAATGAAATGCACAAAATCTCCTCACTGAAATGTACAAATGCCACTCACTGAAATGAACAAAACACCTCAATGAAATGAAAAAAAAACCTCACTGAAATGTACAAAACTCACTCCATAATATGTACAAAATTCACCTCAATGAAAAGTAGAAAAACCACTCAATCAAATCTACAAAACCGACTCAATGAAATGTGCAAAACTCACTCAATGAAATGTACACAACTCACTGAATGAAATATACAAAACCCACTTACTGAAAAGTAAAATACCCACTCAATGAAATGTACAAAACCCACACAACGAATTTTAGAAAACACCCTCATTGAAATGTACAATACTCACCTCAATGAAATGTACAAAAGCCCATCCTGAAATGTAAAAAATCCCTCCTGCAATGTACAAAACCCCCTCAGTGAAAAGTACAAAATTCATTCAATGATATTTACCAAAATCAGTCACTGAAATGTGTAAATTCCCTGCACTGAAATGTACAAAAACCCCCCTCACTGAAATGTACAAAACGTAGCTCAATGAAATGTACAAACGCACTCACTGAAATGTACAAAGCCCCTCACTGAAATGTACAAAAGCCGCTCACTGAAATCTACAAAACACAGTTCAATGATATGTACAAAACTCAGTCACTGAAATGTACCAAACTCCCTCACTGAAATGTACTAACCTGCTCAATGAATGTACAAAAGCTGCTCACTGTAATGTACAAAACACACACGACGAAATGTACAAAATCCCCTCACTGAAATGTACAAAACCCACCTCAATGAAATGTACAAAACTGCCTCCTGAAATGTAAAAAAACACCTCCTGAAATGCACAAAACCCCTCAGTGAAATGAATAAAACCCACTCAATGAAATGCACAAAACCCACTCAGTGAAATGCACAAAACCCACTCTATGAAATATACAGAACTCACACGCTGAGATGTACAAAACCCGTGCACTGAAATGTACAAAAATGTACAAAAACCCTCACTGAAATGCACAAATCTCAGATCAATGAAATGTAAATAACCCACTCAACGAAATGTACAAAATCCCCTCACAGAAATGTACAAAACCCACCTCAATGAAATGTACAAAATCCCCTCCTAAAATGTAAAAAATACCCTTCTGAAATGTACAAACCCCCTTCACTGAAATGTACAAAACTCAGTTCAATGAAATGTACAAACTCACTCACAGAAATGTACAAAACACCCTCACTGAAATGAACAAAACCTGCTTACTGAAATGTACAAAACCCGCTCACTGAAATGTACAAAACCCGCTCACTGAAATGTACAAAACCCACTCATGAATTGTACAAAACCCACTCAATGAAATGTACAAAATTCACCTCAATTAAATGTACAAAACTCAGCTGAATGAAATGTTCAAAACCCAATCAATGAAAAGTACAAAATCTCCTCACTGAAATGTACAAATGCCACTCACTGAAATGAACAAAACACCTCAATGAAATGAAAAAAAAACCTCACTGAAATGTACAAAACTCTCTCCATAATATGTACAAAACACACCTCAATGAAAAGTAGAAAAACCACTCAATCAAATCTACAAAACCGACCCAGTGAAACGTGCAAAACACACTCAATGAAATTTACAAAATTCACCTCAATTAATTGTACAAATCTCACCTGAATGAAATGTACAAAACCCAATCAATGAAATGTACAAAATCTCCTCACTGAAATGTACAAATGCCACTCACTGAAATAAACAAAACACCTCAATGAAATGAAAAAAAACCTCACTGAAATGTACAAAACTCTCTCCATAATATGTACAAAATTCACCTCAATGAAAAGTAGAAAAACCACTCAATCAAATCAACAAAACCGACTTAATGAAATGTGCAAAACCCACTCAATGAAATGTACAAAATTCACTGAATGAAATGTACAAGACCCACTTACTGAAAAGTAAAAAACCCACTCAATGAAATGTACAAATCCCAAACAATGAAATGCCTAAAAGCCATTCAATGAAATGCACAAAAATCACTCAATGAAATATACGAAACTCACTCACTGAAATGTACAAAACCCCTGCACTGAAATGTACAGACCTCCCTCACTGAAATTTACAAAACTCAGTTCAATGAAATGTAAAAAACACAGTAAATGAAATGTATAAAACTCACTTAATGAAATGTATAAAACCCACTTAATAAAATGTACAAAACCCACTCAATTAAGTGTACAAAACCCGCTCAGTGAAATGTACAAAATTCACTGAATGAAATGTACAAAACAGATTCAATGAAATGTACAAAACCCACACAACAAATTGTAGAAAACCCCCCTCATTGAAATGTACAATACTCACCTCAATGAAATGTACAAAAGCCCATCCTGAAACGTAAAAAATCCCTCCTGAAATGTACAATACCCCCTCAGTTAAAGGTGCAAAACCCTTTCAATGAAATATACAAAAGTCACTCACTGAAATGTATAAAATCCCTGCTCGGAAATGTACAAACCCCCCCTTACTAAATGTACAAACCTCAGCTCAATGAAATGTACAAACTCACTCACTGAAATGTACAAAACCCCTCACTGAAATCTACAAAACACAGTTCAATGAAATGTATAAAACTCACTCACTGAAATGTACCAAAACCCCTCACTGAAATGTACAAATCTGCTCACTGAATTGTACAAAACCCACTCACGAAATGTACAAAACTCACCTCATTGAAATGTACAAAACCCCCTCCTGAAATGAACAAAAACCCCACCTAAAATGTACAAAACCCAATCAATTAATTGTAAAAAACTCCCTCAATGAAACGTACAAAACTCACTGAATGAAATGTACAAAACCCACTTACTGAAAAGTAAAAAACCCACTCAATGAAATGTACAAAACCCACTTACTGAAAAGTGAAAAACCCACTCAATGAAATGCACAAAACTCACTGACTGAAATGTACACAATTCAGCTCAATGAAATGTACAAACCTGCTCAATGAATGTACAAAAGCTGCTCACTGTAATGTACAAAACGCACACGACGAAATGTACAAAATCCCCTCACTGAAATGTGCAAAACTCACCTCAATGAAATGTACAAAACCCAAAAAATGAAATGTACAAAAACTCCTCATTGAAATGTACAAATCTCACCTCAATGAAGTGTAAAAAATACCCTCCTGAAATGTAAAAAAACCCTCCTGAAATGCACAAAACCCCTCAGTGAAATGAATAAAACCCACTCAATGAAATGCACAAAACCCACTCAGTGAAATGCACAAAACCCAGTTAATGAAATATACAGAACACACGCTGAAATGTCCAAAACGCATGCACTGAAATGTACAAAAATGTACAAAAACCCTCACTGAAATGTACAAATCTCAGATCAATGAAATGTAAATAACCCACTCAACGAAATGTACAAAACCCCCTCACAGAAATGTACAAAACTCACCTCAATGAAATGTACAAAACCCCCTCCTAAAATGTAAAAAATACCCTCCTGAAATGTACAAACCCCCTTCACTGAAATGTACAAAACTCAGCTCAATGAAATATACAAACTCACTCACAGAAATGTACAAAACACCCTCACTGAAATGAACAAAACCTGCTTACTGAAATGTACAAAACCCGCTCACTGAAATGTACAAAACCCACTCACTGAAATGTACAAAACCCACTCATGAATTGTACAAAACCCACTCAATGAAATGTACAAAATTCACCTCAATTAAATGTACAAAACTCAGCTGAATGAAATGTTCAAAACCCAATCAATGAAAAGTACAAAATCTCCTCACTGAAATGTACAAATGCCACTCACTGAAATGAACAAAACACCTCAATGAAATGAAAAAAAACCTTACTGAAATGTACAAAACTCTCTCCATAATATGTACAAAACACACCTCAATGAAAAGTAGAAAAACCACTCAATCAAATCTACAACACCGACCCAGTGAAATGTGCAAAACACACTCAATAAAATTTACAAAATTCACTTCAATTAAATGTACAAAACTCACCTGAATGAAATGTACAAAACCCAATCAATGAAATGTACAAAATCTCCTCACTGAAATGTACAAATGCCACTCACTGAAATAAACAAAACACCTCAATGAAATGAAAAAAAACCTCACTGAAATGTACAAAACTTTCTCCATAATATGTACAAAATTCACCTCAATGAAAAGTAGAAAAACCACTCAATCAAATCAACAAAACCGACTTAATGAAATGTGCAAAACCCACTCAATGAAATGTACAAAACTCACTGAATGAAATGTACAAGACCCACTTACTGAAAAGTAAAAAACCCACTCAATGAAATGTACAAAACTCGCTCACGGAAATATCCAAAATTGCCCTCATTTAAATGTACAAAACCTACTGAATGAAATGTGCAATACCACCTCACTGAAATGTACAAAACCCAATTAATGAAAGGTACAAAACCCACACAATGAAATGTACAAAAACCCCTCATTGAGATGTACAAATCTCGCCTCAATGAACTGTACAAAACACCGTCCTGAAATGTAAAAAACACCTCCTGAAATGTACAAAACCCCCTCAGTGAATTGTATAAAACCCACTCAATGAAATGTACAAAACCCAAACAATGAAATGCCTAAAAGCCATTCAATGAAATGCACAAAAATCACTCAATGAAATATACAAAACTCACTCACTGTAATGTACAAAACCCCTGCAATGAAATGTACAGACCTCCCTCACTGAAATTTACAAACCTCAGTTCAATGAAATGTAAAAAACACAGTAAATGAAATGTATAAAACTCACTTAATAAAATGTATAAAACCCACTTAATAAAATGTACAAAACCCACTCAATTAAGTGTACAAAACCCGCTCAATGAAATGTACAAAACTCACTGAATGAAATGTACAAAACCCATTCAATGAAACGTACAAAACCCACACAACAAATTGTAGAAAACACCCTCATTGAAATGTACAATACTCACCTCAATGAAATGTACAAAAGCCCATCCTGAAACGTAAAAAATCCCTCCTGAAATGTACAAAACCCCCTCAGTGAAAGTTACAAAACCCATTCAATGAAATATACAAAACTCACTCACTGAAATGTACAAAACCCCTGCACTGAAATGTACAGACCTCCATCACTGAAATTTACAAACCTCAGTTCAATGAAATGTAAAAAACACAGTAAATGAAATGTATAAAACTCACTTAATGAAATGTATAAAACCCACTTAATAAAATGTACAAAACCCACTCAATTAAGTGTACAAAACCCGCTCAATGAAATGTACAAAACTCACTGAATGAAATGTACAAAACCCATTCAATGAAACGTACAAAACCCACACAACAAATTGTAGAAAACACCCTCATTGAAATGTACAATACTCACCTCAATGAAATGTACAAAAGCCCATCCTGAAACGTAAAAAATCCCTCCTGAAATGTACAAAACCCCCTCAGTGAAAGGTACAAAACCCATTCAATGAAATATACAAAACTCACTCACTGAAATGTACAAAACCCCTGCACTGAAATGTACAGACCTCCATCACTGAAATTTACAAACCTCAGTTCAATGAAATGTAAAAAACACAGTACATGAAATGTATAAGACTCACTTAATGAAATGTATAAAACCCACTTAATAAAATGTACAAAACCCACTCAATTAAGTGTACAAAACCCGCTCAATGAAATGTACAAAACTCACTGAATGAAATGTTCAAAACCCATTCAATGAAACGTACAAAACCCACACAACAAATTGTAGAAAACACCCTCATTGAAATGTACAATACTCACCTCAATGAAATGTACAAAAGCCCATCCTGAAACGTAAAAAATCCCTCCTGAAATGTACAAAACCCCCTCAGTGAAAGGTACAAAACCCATTCAATGAAATATACAAAACTCACTCACTGAAATGTATAAAATCCCTGCATGGAAATGTACAAACCCCCCCTTACTGAAATGTACAAACCTCAGCTCAATGAAATGTACAAACTCACTCACTGAAATGTACAAAACCCCTCACTGAAATCTACAAAACACAGTTCAATGAAATGTACAAAACTCACTCACTGAAATGTACCAAAACCCCTCACTGAAATGTACAAATCTGCTCACTGAATTGTACAAAACCCACTCATGAAATGTATAAAACTCACCTCATTGAAATGTACAAAACCCCCTCCTGAAATGAACAAAAACCCCTCCTAAAATGTACAAAACCCAATCAATTAATTGTAAATAAACTCCCTCAATGAAACGTACATACCTCACTGAATGAAATGTACAAAACCCACTTACTGAAAAGTAAAAAACCCACTCAATGAAATGTACAAAACCCACTTACTGAAAAGTGAAAAACCCACTCAATGAAATGTACAAAACTCACTGACTGAAATGTACACAATTCAGCTCAATGAAATGTACAAACCTGCTCAATGAATGTACAAAAGCTGCTCACTGTAATGTACAAAACGCACACGACGAAATTTACAAAATCCCCTCACTGAAATGTAAAAAACTCACCTCAATGAAATGTACCAAACTGCCTCCTGAAATGTAAAAAAACACCTCCTCAAATGCACAAAACCCCTCAGTGAAATGAATAAAACCCACTCAATGAAATGCTCAAAACCCACTCAGTGAAATGCACAAAACCCACTCTATGAAATATACAGAACTCACACGCTGAAATGTATAAAACCCGTGCTCTGAAATGTACAAAAATGTACAAAAACCCTCACTGAAATGTACAAATCTCAGATCAATGAAATGTAAATAACCCACTCAACGAAATGTACAAAATCGCCTCACAGAAATGTACAAAACTCACCTCAATGAAATGTACAAAACCCCCTCCTAAAATGTAAAAAATACCCTCCAGAAATGTACAAACCCCCTTCACTGAAATGTACCAAACTCAGCTCAATGAAATGTACAAACTCACTCACAGAAATGTACAAAACACCCTCACTGAAATGAACAAAACCCGCTCACTGAAATGTACAAAACCCGCTCACTGAAATGTACAAAACCCACTCATGAATTGTACAAAACCCACTCAATGAAATGTACAAAATTCTCCTCAATTAAATGTACAAAACTCAGCTGAATGAAATGTTCAAAACCCAATCAATGAAAAGTACAAAATCTCCTCACTGAAATGTACAAATGCCACTCACTGAAATAAACAAAACACCTTAATGAAATAAAAAATAACCTCACTGAAATGTACAAAACTCTCTCAATAATATGTACAAAATTCACCTCAATGAAAAGTAGAAAAACCACTCAATCAAATCTACAAAACCGACTTAATGAAATGTGCAAAACCCACTCAATGAAATTTACAAAACTCACTGAATGAAATGTACAAGACCCACTTACTGAAATGTAAAAAACCCACTCAATGAAATGTACAAAACCCACACAACGAAATGTACCAAACCCCCTCACAGAAATGTACAAAACTCACCTCAATGAAATGTCCAAAGCCCCCTCCTAAAATGTAAAAAATACCCTCCTGATATGTGCAAAACCCCCTCACTGAAATGTACAAAACTCAGCTCAAAGAAATGTATAAACTCACTCAGAGAAATGTACAAAATACCGTCACTGACATGAACAAAACCCACTCACTGAAATGTACAAAACCCACTCATGAAATGTACAAAACCCACTCAATTAAATGTGCAAAACTCACCTCAATTAAATGTACAAAACTCACCTGAATGAAATGTTCAAAACCCAATCAATGAAATGTACAAAATCTCCTCACTGAAATTTACAAATGCCACTCACTGAAATGAACAAAACACCTCAATGAAATGAAAAAAATCCTCACTGAAATGTACAAAACTCTCTCCATAATATGTACAAAACACAACCCATTGAAAAGTAGAAAAACCACTCAATCAAATCTACAAAACCGACCCAGTGAAATGTGCAAAACACACTCAATGAAATGTAGAAAATTCACCTCAATTAAATGTACAAAACTCACCTGAATGAAATGTACAAAACCCAATCAATGAAATGTACAAAATCTCCTCACTGAAATGTACAAATGCCACTCACTGAAATGAACAAAACACCTCAATGAAATGAAAAAAACTCACTGAAATGAACAAAACTCATGCCATAATATGTACAAAATTCACCTCAATGAAAAGTAGAAAAACCATTCAATCAAATCTACAAAACTGACTCAATGAAATGTGCAAAAGCCGCTCACTGTAATGTTCAAAACGCACACAACAAAATGTACAAAATCCACTCACTGAAATGTACAAAACTCAGCCCAATGAAATGTACAAATCTCCCTCCTGAAATGTAAAATCCCCTCCTGAAATGCACAAAAGCCCTCAGTGAAATGAATAAAACCCACTCAATGAAATGCACAAACACCACTCATTGAAATGCACAAAACCCACTCAATGAAATATACAGAAATCACACGCTGAAATCTACAAAACCCGTGCACTGAACTGTACAAAAATGTACAAAAACCCTCACTGAAATGTACAAATCTCACTTCAATGAAATATACAAAACCCACTCAATGAAATGTACAAAACCCACTCAACGAAATGTACAAAACCCACTCAATGAAAGGTAAAAAAGCCACTTACTGAATTGTAAAAAACCCACTCAATGAAATGTACAAAACGCAGTTCAATGAAATGTACAAAAGCCACACAATGAAATGTACAAAACTCACTGAATGAAATGTACAAAACCCACTTAATGAAATGTTCAAAAGCCACTTACTGAAAAGTAAGAAAACCCAGTCAATGAAATGTACAAAACCTAAACAACAAATTGTAGAAAACACCCTCATTGAAATGTACAATACTCACCTCAATGAAATGTACAAAAGCCCATCCTGAAATATAAAAAATCCCTCCTGAAATGTACAAAACTCCCTCAGTGAAAGGTACAAAACCCATTGAATGAAATATACAAAACTCACTCACTGAAATGTATAAAATCCCTGCACTGAAATGTACAAACCCCTTCACTGAAATGTACAAAACTCAGCTCAATGAAATGTACAAACTCACTCACTGAAATGTACAAAACCCGCTCACTGAAATCTACAAAACACAGTTCAATGAAATGTCCAAAACTCACTCGCTGAAATGTACCAAACCCCCTCACTGAAATGTGCAAACCTGCTCACTGAAATGTACAAAACCCACTGATGAAATGTACAAAATCTACTCAATCAAATGTGCAAAACCTGCTGAATGAAATGTACAAATCTCACTCAATGAAACGTACACCAGTTGACCAATGAAATGTAAAAAAAAACCCAATGAAATGTACAAAACTCACTGAATGAAATGTAGAAAACCCACTTACTGAAATGTAAAAAACCCACTCAATGAAATTTACAAAATCCAAACAACGAATTGTACAAAAGCCCCTCACTGAAATGTACAAAATTCACCTCATTGAAATGTACAAATCCCCATCCTGAAATGTACAAAAGCCCATCCAAAAATGTACAAAACCCACTCAATTAATTGTACAAAACCCACTCAATGAAATACACAAAACTCACTCACTGAAATGTACAAAACCCCTGCACTGAAATGTACAGAACTCCGTCACTGAAATTTACAAAACTCAGTTCAATGAAATGTACAAAACACAGTAAATGAAATATATAAAACCCACTTAATGAAATGTACAAAACCGACTCAATTAATTGTACAAAACCCACACAATGAAATGTACAAAACTCACTGAATGAAATGTACAAGACCCACTTACTGAAAAGTAAAAAAACCCACACAATGAAATGTACAAAGGTCACTTACTGAAATGTACAAAACCTACTCAATGAAATTTACAAAAGCACCTCACTGAAATATACAAAATCCAATTAATGAAAGGTACAAAACCCACTCAATGAAATGTACAAATCCCACACAATGAAATGTACAAAAACCCCTCATTGAAATGTACGAATCTCACCTCAATGAAGTGTACAAAACACCCTCCTGAAATGTAAAATATCCCTCCTGAAATGTACAAAACCCCCTCAGTGAAAGGTACAAAACCCATTCAATGAAATATACAAAACTCACTCACTGAAATGTATAAAATCGCTGCACTGAAATGTACAAACTCCCCCTCACTGAAATGTACAAAACTCAGCTCAATGAAATGTACAAACTCACTTACTGAAATGTCCAAAACCCCTCACTGAAATCTACAAAACCCGCTCACTGAAATGTACAAAACGCAGTTCAATGAAATGTACAAAACTCACTCACTGAAATGTACCAAACCCCCTCACTGAAATGTACAAACCTGCTCAATGAAATGTACAAAAGCTGCTCACTGTAATGTACAAAACGCACACAACAAAATGTACAAAATCCCCTCACTGAAATGTACAAAACTCAGCACAATGAAATGTACAAATCTCCCTCCTGAAATGTAAAATCCCCTCCTGAAATGCACAAAAGCACTCAGTGAAATGAATAAAACCCACTCAATGAAATGCACAAAACCCACTCAATGAAATATACAGAACTCACACGCTGAAATCTACAAAACCCGTGCACTGAACTGTACAAAAATGTACAAAAACCCTCACTGAAATGTACAAATCTCACTTCAATGAGATGTACAAAATCCACTCAACGAAATGTACAAAACCCCCTCAACGAAATGTACAAAACCCACTCAATGAAAGGTAAAAAAACCACTTACTGAATTGTAAAGATCACACTCAATGAAATGTACAAAGCCCACACAACGAAATGTACAAAACCCACTCAATGAAAGGTAAAAATACCACTTACTGAAATGTATAAAACCCACTCAATGAAATGTACAAAACCCACACAACGAAATGTACAAAACCCACTCAATGAAATGTACAAAACCCACACAACGAATTGTAGAAAGCATCCCCATTGAAATGTACAATACTCACCTCAATGAAATGTACAAAAGCCCATCCTGAAACTTAAAAAATCCCTCCTGAAATGTACAAAACCCCCTCAGTGAAAGGTACAAAACCCATTCAATGAAATATACAAAACTCACACTGAAATGTATAAAATCCTTGCACTGAAATGTACAAACACCCCTCACTGAAATGTACAAAACTCAGCTCAATCAAATGTACAAACTCACTCACTGAAATGTGCAAAACCCCTCACTGAAATGTACAAAACCCGCTCACTGAAATCTACGAAACACAGTTCAATGAAATGTACAAAACTCACTCACTGAAATGTACCAAACCCCCTCACTGAAAAGTACAAACCTGCTCACTGAATTGTAGAAAACCCACTCATGAAATGTACAAAATCTACTCAATCAAATGTACAAAACCTGCTGAATGAAATGTACAAAACCCACTTACTGAAAAGTAAAAAACCCACTCAATGAAATGTACAAAACCCACACAACAAATTGTAGAAAACACCCTCATTGAAATGTACAATACTCACCTCAATGAAAAGTACAAAAGCCCATCCTGAAACGTAAAAAATCCCTCCTGAAATGTACAAAACCACCTTAGTGAAAGGTACAAAACTCATTCAATGATATATACAAAAATCAGTCACTGAAATGTATGAAATCCCTGCACTGAAATGTACAAACCACACCCCCTCACTGAAATGTACAAAACCCTCTCACTGAAATCTACAAAACACAGTTCAATGAAATCTACTAAACTCACTCACTGAAATGTACCAAAACCCCTCACTGAAATGTACAAACCTGCTCAATGAAATGTACAAAAGCTGCTCACTGTGATGTACAAAACGCACACAACGAAATGTACAAAATCCCCTCACTGAAATGTACAAAACTCACCTCAATGAAATGTACAAAACTCCCTCCTGAAATGTAGAAAACCCAATTAATGAAAGGTACAAAACCGACTCAATGAAATGTACAAAACCCACACAATGAAATGTACAAAACTCACTGAATGAAATGTACAAAACCCACTTAATGAAATGTACAAAAGCCACTTACTGAAAAGTAAAAAGACCCAGTCAATGAAATGTACAAAACCTACACAACGAATTGTAGAAAACACCCTCATTGAAATGTACAATACTCACCTCAATGAAATGTACAAAAGCCCATCCTGAAACATAAAAAATCCCTCCTGAAATGTACAAAACTCCCTCAGTGAAAGGTACAAAAACCATTCAATGAAATATACAAAACTCACTCAATGAAACGTACACAAGTTGCCCAATGAAATGTAAAAAAAAAACAATGAAATGTACAAAACTCACTGAATGAAATGTACAAAACCCACTTACTGAAAAGTAAAAAACCCACTCAATGAAATGTACCAAACCCCCTCACTGAAAGGTACGAACCTGCTCAATGAAATGTACAAAAGCTGCTCACTGTAATGTACAAAACGCACACAACAAAATGTACAAAATCCTCTCACTTAAATGTACAAAACTCAGCACAATAAAATGTACAAATCTCCCTCCTGAAATGTAAAATCCCCTCCTGAAATGCTCAAAAGCCCTCAGTGAAATGAATAAAACCCACTCAATGAAATGCACAAACCCCACTCAGTGAAATGCACAAAACCCACTCAATGAAATATAGAGAACTCACACGCTGAAATCTACAAAACCCGTGCACTGAACTGTACAAAAATGTACAAAAACCCTCACTGAAATGTACAACTCTCACTTCAATGAAATGTTCAAAACCCACTCAACGAAATGTACAAAACCCACTCAACGAAATGTACAAAACCCACTCAATGAAAGGTAAAAAAACCACTTACTGAATTGTAAAGATCACACTCAATGAAATGTACAAAGCCCACACAACGAAATGTACAAAACCCACTCAATGAAAGGTAAAAATACCACTTACTGAAATGTATAAAACCCACTCAATGAAATGTACAAAACCCACACAACGAAATGTACAAAACCCACTCAATGAAATGTACAAAACCCACACAACGAATTGTAGAAAGCATCCCCATTGAAATGTACAATACTCACCTCAATGAAATGTACAAAAGCCCATCCTGAAACTTAAAAAATCCCTCCTGAAATGTACAAAACCCCCTCAGTGAAAGGTACAAAACCCATTCAATGAAATATACAAAACTCACACTGAAATGTATAAAATCCTTGCACTGAAATGTACAAACACCCCTCACTGAAATGTACAAAACTCAGCTCAATCAAATGTACAAACTCACTCACTGAAATGTGCAAAACCCCTCACTGAAATGTACAAAACCCGCTCACTGAAATCTACGAAACACAGTTCAATGAAATGTACAAAACTCACTCACTGAAATGTACCAAACCCCCTCACTGAAAAGTACAAAACTGCTCACTGAATTGTACAAAACCCACTCATGAAATGTACAAAATCTACTCAATCAAATGTACAAAACCTGCTGAATGAAATGTACAAAACCCACTTACTGAAAAGTAAAAAACCCACTCAATGAAATGTACAAAACCCACACAACAAATTGTAGAAAACACCCTCATTGAAATGTACAATACTCACCTCAATGAAAAGTACAAAAGCCCATCCTGAAACGTAAAAAATCCCTCCTGAAATGTACAAAACCACCTTAGTGAAAGGTACAAAACTCATTCAATGATATATACAAAAATCAGTCACTGAAATGTATGAAATCCCTGCACTGAAATGTACAAACCACACCCCCTCACTGAAATGTACAAAACCCTCTCACTGAAATCTACAAAACACAGTTCAATGAAATCTACTAAACTCACTCACTGAAATGTACCAAAACCCCTCACTGAAATGTACAAACCTGCTCAATGAAATGTACAAAAGCTGCTCACTGTGATGTACAAAACGCACACAACGAAATGTACAAAATCCCCTCACTGAAATGTACAAAACTCACCTCAATGAAATGTACAAAACTCCCTCCTGAAATGTAGAAAACCCAATTAATGAAAGGTACAAAACCGACTCAATGAAATGTACAAAACCCACACAATGAAATGTACAAAACTCACTGAATGAAATGTACAAAAGCCACTTACTGAAAAGTAAAAAGACCCAGTCAATGAAATGTACAAAACCTACACAACGAATTGTAGAAAACACCCTCATTGAAATGTACAATACTCACCTCAATGAAATGTACAAAAGCCCATCCTGAAACATAAAAAATCCCTCCTGAAATGTACAAAACTCCCTCAGTGAAAGGTACAAAAACCATTCAATGAAATATACAAAACTCACTCAATGAAACGTACACAAGTTGCCCAATGAAATGTAAAAAAAAACAATGAAATGTACAAAACTCACTGAATGAAATGTACAAAACCCACTTACTGAAAAGTAAAAAACCCACTCAATGAAATGTACCAAACCCCCTCACTGAAATGTACGAACCTGCTCAATGAAATGTACAAAAGCTGCTCACTGTAATGTACAAAACGCACACAACAAAATGTACAAAATCCTCTCACTTAAATGTACAAAACTCAGCACAATAAAATGTACAAATCTCCCTCCTGAAATGTAAAATCCCCTCCTGAAATGCTCAAAAGCCCTCAGTGAAATGAATAAAACCCACTCAATGAAATGCACAAACCCCACTCAGTGAAATGCACAAAACCCACTCAATGAAATATAGAGAACTCACACGCTGAAATCTACAAAACCCGTGCACTGAACTGTACAAAAATGTACAAAAACCCTCACTGAAATGTACAACTCTCACTTCAATGAAATGTACAAAACCCACTCAACGAAATGTACAAAACCCACTCAACGAAATGTACAAAACCCACTCAATGAAAGGTAAAAAAACCACTTACTGAATTGTAAAAAACCCACTCAATGAAATGTACAAAACCCACACAACGAAATGTACAAAACCCACTCAATGAAAGGTAAAAATACCACTTACTGAAATGTATAAAACCCACTCAATGAAATGTACAAAACCTACACAACGAAATGTACAAAACCCACTCAATGAAATGTACAAAACCCACACAACGAAATGTACAAAACCCACTCAATGAAATGTACAAAGCCCACACAACGAATTGTCGAAAGCATCCTCATTGAAATGTACAATACTCACCTCAATGAAATGTACAAAAGCCCATCCTGAAACTTAAAAAATCCCTCCTGAAATGTACAAACACATCCTCACTGAAATGTACAAAACTCAGCTCAATCAAATGTACAAACTCACTCACTGAAATGTGCAAAACCCCTCACTGAAATGTACAAAACCCGCTCACTGAAATCTACAAAACACAGTTCAATGAAATGTACGAAACTCACTCACCGAAATGTACCAAACCCCCTCACTGAAAAGTACAAACCTGCTCACTGAATTGTAGAAAACCCACTCATGAAATGTACAAAATCTACTCAATCAAATGTACAAAACCTGCTGAATGAAATGTACAAAACCCACTTACTGAAAAGTAAAAAACCCACTCAATGAAATGTACAAAACCCACACAAAAAATTATAGAAAACACCCTCATTGAAATGTACAATACTCACCTCAATGAAAAGTACAAAAGCCCATCCTGAAACGTAAAAAATCCCTCCTGAAATGTACAAAACCACCTCAGTGAAAGGTACAAAACTCATTCAATGATATATACAAAAATCAGTCATTGAAATGTATAAAATCCCTGCACTGAAATGTACAAACCACACCCCCTCACTGAAATGTACAAAAGCCGCTCACTGAAATCTACAAAACACAGTTCAATGAAATGTACTAAACTCACTCACTGAAATGTACCATACCCCCTCACTGAAATGTACAAACCTGCTCAATGAAACGTACAAAAGCTGCTCACTGTAATGTACAAAACGCACACAACGAAATGTACAAAATCCCCTCACTGAAATGTACAAAACTCACCTCAATGACATGTACAAAACTCCCTCCTGAAATGTAGAAAACCCAATTAATGAAAGGTACAAAACTGACTCAATGAAATGTACAAAACCCACACAATGAAATGTACAAAACCCAAATAATGAAATGTACAAAAGCCACTTGCTGAAAAGTAAAAAAACCCAGTCAATGAAATGTACAAAACCTACACAACGAATTGTAGAAAACACCCTCATTGAAATGTACAATACTCACCTCAATGAAATGTACAAAAGCCCATCCTGAAACTTAAAAAATCCCTCCTGAAATGTACAAAACCCCCTCAGTGAAAGGTACAAAACCCATTCAATGAAATATACAAAACTCACACTGAAATGTATAAAATCCTCGCACTGAAATGTACAAACACCCCTCACTGAAATGTACAAAACTCAGCTCAATCAAATGTACAAACTCACTCACTGAAATGTGCAAAACCCCTCACTGAAATGTACAAAACCCGCTCACTGAAATCTACGAAACACAGTTCAATGAAATGTACAAAACTCACTCACTGAAATGTACCAAACCCCCTCACTGAAAAGTACAAACCTGCTCACTGAATTGTAGAAAACCCACTCATGAAATGTACAAAATCTACTCAATCAAATGTACAAAACCTGCTGAATGAAATGTACAAAACCCACTTACTGAAAAGTAAAAAACCCACTCAATGAAATGTACAAAACCCACACAACAAATTGTAGAAAACACCCTCATTGAAATGTACAATACTCACCTCAATGAAAAGTACAAAAGCCCATCCTGAAATGTAAAAAATCCCTCCTGAAATGTACAAAACCACCTTAGTGAAAGGTACAAAACTCATTCAATGATATATACAAAAATCAGTCACTGAAATGTATGAAATCCCTGCACTGAAATGTACAAACCACACCCCCTCACTGAAATGTACAAAACCCGCTCACTGAAATCTACAAAACACAGTTCAATGAAATCTACTAAACTCACTCACTGAAATGTACCAAACCCCCTCACTGAAATGTACAAACCTGCTCAATGAAACGTACAAAAGCTGCTCACTGTGATGTACAAAACGCACACAACGAAATGTACAAAATCCCCTCACTGAAATGTACAAAACTCACCTCAATGAAATGTACAAAACTCCCTCCTGAAATGTAGAAAACCCAATTAATGAAAGGTACAAAACCGACTCAATGAAATGTACAAAACCCACACAATGAAATGTACAAAACTCACTGAATGAAATGTACAAAACCCACTTAATGAAATGTACAAAAGCCACTTACTGAAAAGTAAAAAGACCCAGTCAATGAAATGTACAAAACCTACACAACGAATTGTAGAAAACAACCCTCATTGAAATGTACAATACTCACCTCAATGAAATGTACAAAAGCCCATCCTGAAACATAAAAAATCCCTCCTGAAATGTACAAAACTCCCTCAGTGAAAGGTACAAAAACCATTCAATGAAATATACAAAACTCACTCAATGAAACGTACACAAGTTGCCCAATGAAATGTAAAAAAAAACAATGAAATGTACAAAACTCACTGAATGAAATGTACAAAACCCACTTACTGAAAAGTAAAAAACCCACTCAATGAAATGTACCAAACCCCCTCACTGAAATGTACAAACCTACTCAATGAAATGTACAAAAGCTGCTCACTGTAATGTACAAAACGCACACAACAAAATGTACAAAATCCTCTCACTTAAATGTACAAAACTCAGCACAATAAAATGTACAAATCTCCCTCCTGAAATGTAAAATCCCCTCCTGAAATGCACAAAAGCCCTCAGTGAAATGAATAAAACCCACTCAATGAAATGCACAAACCCCACTCAGTGAAATGCACAAAACCCACTCAATGAAATATAGAGAACTCACACGCTGAAATCTACAAAACCCGTGCACTGAACTGTACAAAAATGTACAAAAACCCTCACTGAAATGTACAACTCTCACTTCAATGAAATGTACAAAACCCACTCAACGAAATGTACAAAACCCACTCAACGAAATGTACAAAACCCACTCAATGTAAGGTAAAAAAACCACTTACTGAATTGTAAAAAACCCACTCAATGAAATGTACAAAACCCACACAACGAAATGTACAAAACCCACTCAATGAAAGGTAAAAATACCACTTACTGAAATGTATAAAACACACTCAATGAAATGTACAAAACCCACACAACGAAATGTACAAAACCCACTCAATGAAATGTACAAAACCCACACAACGAAATGTACAAAACCCACTCAATGAAATGTACAAAACCCACACAACGAATTGTCAAAAGCATCCTCATTGAAATGTACAATACTCACCTCAATGAAATGTACAAAAGCCCATCCTGAAACTTAAAAAATCCCTCCTGAAATGTACAAACACACCCTCACTGAAATGTACAAAACTCAGCTCAATCAAATGTACAAACTCACTCACTGAAACGTGCAAAACCCCTCACTGAAATGTACAAAACCCGGTCACTGAAATCTACAAAACACAGTTCAATGAAATGTACGAAACTCACTCACCGAAATGTACCAAACCCCCTCACTGAAAAGTACAAACCTGCTCACTGAATTGTAGAAAACCCACTCATGAAATGTACAAAATCTACTCAATCAAATGTACAAAACCTGCTGAATGAAATGTACAAAACCCACTTACTGAAAAGTAAAAAACCCACTCAATGAAATGTACAAAACCCACACAAAAAATTATAGAAAACACCCTCATTGAAATGTACAATACTCACCTCAATGAAAAGTACAAAAGCCCATCCTGAAACGTAAAAAATCCCTCCTGAAATGTACAAAACCACCTCAGTGAAAGGTACAAAACTCATTCAATGATATATACAAAAATCAGTCATTGAAATGTATAAAATCCCTGCACTGAAATGTACAAACCACACCCCCTCACTGAAATGTACAAAACCCGCTCACTGAAATCTACAAAACACAGTTCAATGAAATCTACTAAACTCACTCACTGAAATGTACCAAACCCCCTCACTGAAATGTACAAACCTGCTCAATGAAACGTACAAAAGCTGCTCACTGTGATGTACAAAACGCACACAACGAAATGTACAAAATCCCCTCACTGAAATGTACAAAACTCACCTCAATGAAATGTACAAAACTCCCTCCTGAAATGTAGAAAACCCAATTAATGAAAGGTACAAAACCGACTCAATGAAATGTACAAAACCCACACAATGAAATGTACAAAACTCACTGAATGAAATGTACAAAACCCACTTAATGAAATGTACAAAAGCCACTTACTGAAAAGTAAAAAGACCCAGTCAATGAAATGTACAAAACCTACACAACGAATTGTAGAAAACACCCTCATTGAAATGTACAATACTCACCTCAATGAAATGTACAAAAGCCCATCCTGAAACATAAAAAATCCCTCCTGAAATGTACAAAACTCCCTCAGTGAAAGGTACAAAAACCATTCAATGAAATATACAAAACTCACTCAATGAAACGTACACAAGTTGCCCAATGAAATGTAAAAAAAAACAATGAAATGTACAAAACTCACTGAATGAAATGTACAAAACCCACTTACTGAAAAGTAAAAAACCCACTCAATGAAATGTACCAAACCCCCTCACTGAAATGTACAAACCTACTCAATGAAATGTACAAAAGCTGCTCACTGTAATGTACAAAACGCACACAACAAAATGTACAAAATCCTCTCACTTAAATGTACAAAACTCAGCACAATAAAATGTACAAATCTCCCTCCTGAAATGTAAAATCCCCTCCTGAAATGCACAAAAGCCCTCAGTGAAATGAATAAAACCCACTCAATGAAATGCACAAACCCCACTCAGTGAAATGCACAAAACCCACTCAATGAAATATAGAGAACTCACACGCTGAAATCTACAAAACCCGTGCACTGAACTGTACAAAAATGTACAAAAACCCTCACTGAAATGTACAACTCTCACTTCAATGAAATGTACAAAACCCACTCAACGAAATGTACAAAACCCACTCAACGAAATGTACAAAACCCACTCAATGTAAGGTAAAAAAACCACTTACTGAATTGTAAAAAACCCACTCAATGAAATGTACAAAACCCACACAACGAAATGTACAAAACCCACTCAATGAAAGGTAAAAATACCACTTACTGAAATGTATAAAACCCACTCAATGAAATGTACAAAACCCACACAACGAAATGTACAAAACCCACTCAATGAAATGTACAAAACCCACACAACGAAATGTACAAAACCCACTCAATGAAATGTACAAAACCCACACAACGAATTGTCAAAAGCATCCTCATTGAAATGTACAATACTCACCTCAATGAAATGTACAAAAGCCCATCCTGAAACTTAAAAAATCCCTCCTGAAATGTACAAACACACCCTCACTGAAATGTACAAAACTCAGCTCAATCAAATGTACAAACTCACTCACTGAAACGTGCAAAACCCCTCACTGAAATGTACAAAACCCGCTCACTGAAATCTACAAAACACAGTTCAATGAAATGTACGAAACTCACTCACCGAAATGTACCAAACCCCCTCACTGAAAAGTACAAACCTGCTCACTGAATTGTAGAAAACCCACTCATGAAATGTACAAAATCTACTCAATCAAATGTACAAAACCTGCTGAATGAAATGTACAAAACCCACTTACTGAAAAGTAAAAAACCCACTCAATGAAATGTACAAAACCCACACAAAAAATTATAGAAAACACCCTCATTGAAATGTACAATACTCACCTCAATGAAAAGTACAAAAGCCCATCCTGAAACGTAAAAAATCCCTCCTGAAATGTACAAAACCACCTCAGTGAAAGGTACAAAACTCATTCAATGATATATACAAAAATCAGTCATTGAAATGTATAAAATCCCTGCACTGAAATGTACAAACCACACCCCCTCACTGAAATGTACAAAAGCCGCTCACTGAAATCTACAAAACACAGTTCAATGAAATGTACTAAACTCACTCACTGAAATGTACCATACCCCCTCACTGAAATGTACAAACCTGCTCAATGAATCGTACAAAAGCTGCTCACTGTAATGTACAAAACGCACACAACGAAATGTACAAAATCCCCTCACTGAAATGTACAAAACGCACCTCAATGACATGTACAAAACTCCCTCCTGAAATGTAGAAAACCCAATTAATGAAAGGTACAAAACTGAATCAATGAAATGTACAAAACCCACACAATGAAATGTACAAAACCCAAATAATGAAATGTACAAAAGCCACTTGCTGAAAAGTAAAAAAACCCAGTCAATGAAATGTACAAAACCTACACAACGAATTGTAGAAAACACCCTCATTGAAATGTACAATACTCACCTCAATGAAATGTACAAAAGCCCATCCTGAAACTTAAGAAATCCCTCCTGAAATGTACAAAACTCCCTCAGTGAAAGGTACAAAACCCATTGAATGAAATATACAAAACTCACTCAATGAAACGTACACAAGTTGCCCAATGAAATGTAAAAAAAAACCCAATGAAATGTACAAAACTCACTGAATGAAATGTACAAAACCCACTTACTGAAAAGTAAAAAACCCACTCAATGAAGTGTACAAAGCTCACTCACTGAAATGTACAAAACCTACTCAATGAAATGTACAAAAGCACCTCACTGAAATATACAAAATCCAATTAATGAAAGGTACAAAACCCACTCAATGAAATGTACAAATCCCACACAATGAAATGTACAAAAACCCCTCATTGAAATGTACGAATCTCACCTCAATGAAGTTTACAAAACACCCTCCTGAAATGTAAAATATCCCTCCTGAAATGTACAACACCCCCTCAGTGAAAGGCACAAAACCCATTCAATGAAATATACAAAACTCACTCACTGAAATGTATAAAATCCCTGCACTGAAATGTACAAACTCCCCCTCACTGAAATGTACAAACCTGCTCAATGAAACGTACAAAAGCTGCTCACTGTAATGTACAAAACGCACACAACGAAATGTACAAAATCCCCTCACTGAAATGTACAAAACTCACCTCAATGACATGTACAAAACTCCCTCCTGAAATGTAGAAAACCCAATTAATGAAAGGTACAAAACTGACTCAATGAAATGTACAAAACCCACACAATGAAATGTACAAAACCCAAATAATGAAATGCACAAAAGCCACTTGCTGAAAAGTAAAAAAACCCAGTCAATGAAATGTACAAAACCTACACAACGAATTGTAGAAAACACCCTCATTGAAATGTACAATACTCACCTCAATGAAATGTACAAAAGCCCATCCTGAAACTTAAGAAATCCCTCCTGAAATGTACAAAACTCCCTCAGTGAAAGGTACAAAACCCATTGAATGAAATATACAAAACTCACTCAATGAAACGTACACAAGTTGCCCAATGAAATGTAAAAAAAAAACCCAATGAAATGTACAAAACTCACTGAATGAAATGTACAAAACCCACTTACTGAAAAGTAAAAAACCCACTCAATGAAGTGTACAAAGCTCACTCACTGAAATGTACAAAACCTACTCAATGAAATGTACAAAAGCACCTCACTGAAATATACAAAATCCAATTAATGAAAGGTACAAAACCCACTCAATGAAATGTACAAATCCCACACAATGAAATGTACAAAAACCCCTCATTGAAATGTACGAATCTCACCTCAATGAAGTGTACAAAACACCCTCCTGAAATGTAAAATATCCCTCCTGAAATGTACAAAACCCCCTCAGTGAAAGGTACAAAACCCATTCAATGAAATATACAAAACTCACTCACTGAAATGTATAAAATCGCTGCACTGAAATGTACAAACTCCCCCTCACTGAAATGTACAAAACTCACTCAATGAAATGTACAAACTCACTCACTGAAATCTACAAAACCCGCTCACTGAAATGTACAAAACGCAGTTCAATGAAATGTACAAAACTCACTCACTGATATGTACCAAACTCCCTCACTGAAATGTACAAACCTGCTCAATGAAATGTACCAAAGCCGCTCACTGTAATGTACAAAACGCACACAACAAAATGTACAAAATCCCCTCACTGAAATGTACAAAACTCAGCACAATGAAATATACAAATCTCCCTTGTGAAATGTAAAATCCCCTCCTGAAATGCACAAAAGCCCTCAGTGAAATGAATAAAACCCACTCAATGAAATGCACAAACCCCACTCAGTGAAATGCACAAAACCCACTCAATGAAATATACAGAACTCACACGCTGAAATCTACAAAACCCGTGAACTGAACTGTACAAAAATGTACAAAAACCCTCACTGAAATGTACAAATATCACTTCAATGAAATGTACAAAACCCACTCAACGAAATGTACAAAACCCACTCAACGAAATGTACAAAAGCCACTCAATGAAAGGTAAAAAAACCACTTACTGAATTGAAAAAAACCCACTCAATGAAATGTACAAAACCCACACAACGAAATGTACAAAACCCACTCAATGAAAAGTAAAAATACCACTTACTGAAATGTATAAAACCCACTCAATGAAATGTACAAAACCCACACAATGAAATGTACAAAACCCACTCAATGAAATGTACAAAACCCACACAACGAATTGTAGAAAGCATCCTCATTGAAATGTACAATACTCACCTCAATGAAATGTACAAAAGCCCATCCTGAAACTTAAAAAATCCCTCCTGAAATGTACAAAACCCCCTCAGTGAAAGGAACAAAACCCATTCAATGAAATATACAAAACTCACACTGAAATGTATAAAATCCTTGCACTGAAATGTACAAACACCCCCTCACTGAAATGTACAAAACTCAGCTCAATCAAATGTACAAACTCACTCACTGAAATGTGCAAAACCCCTCACTGAAATGTACAAAACTCGTTCACTGAAATCTACAAAACACAGTTCAATGAAATGTACAAAACTCACTCACTGAAATGTACCAAACCCCCTCACTGAAAAGTACAAACCTGCTCACTGAATTGTACAAAACCCACTCATGAAATGTACAAAATCTACTCAATTAAATGTATAAAACCTGCTGAATGAAATGTACAAAACCCACTTACTGAAAAGTAAAAAACCCACCCAATGAAATGTACAAAGCTCACTGAATGAAATGTACAAAACCCACTTTCTGAAAAGTAAAAAACCCACTCAATGAAATGTACAAAGCACACTCACTGAAATGTACAAAACCTACTCAATGAAATGTACAAAAGCACCTCACTGAAATATACAAAATCCAATTAATGAAAGGTACAAAAGCCACTCACTGAAATGTACAAACCTGCTCAATGAAATGTACAAAAGCCACTTTCTGAAAAGTAAAAAAACCCAGTCAATGAAATGTACAAAACCTACACAACGAATTGTAGAAAACACCCTCATTGAAATGTACAATACTCACCTCAATGAAATGTACAAAAGCCCATCCTGAAACTTAAAAAATCCCTCCTGAAATGTACAAAACTCCCCCAGTGAAAGGTACAAAACCCATTGAATGAAATATACAAAACTCACTCAATGAAATGTATACAAGTTGCCCAATGAAATGTAAAAAAAAAAACCCAATGAAATGTACAAAACTCACTGAATGAAATGTACAAAACCCACTTACTGAAAGTAAAAAACCCACTCAATGAAATGTGCAAAGCTCACTCACTGAAATGTACAAAACCTACTCAATGAAATGTACAAAAGCACCTCATTGAAATATACAAAATCCAATTAATGAAAGGTACAAAATCCACTCAATGAAATGTACAAATCCCACACAATGAAATGTACAAAAACCCCTCATTGAAATGTACGAATCTCACCTCAATGAAGTTTACAAAACACCCTCCTGAAATGTAAAATATCCCTCCTGAAATGTACAACACCCCCTCAGTGAAAGGCACAAAACCCATTCAATGCAATATACAAAACTCACTCACTGAAATGTATAAAATCCCTGCACTGAAATGTACAAACTCCCCCTCACTGAAATGTACAAACCTGCTCAATGAAACGTACAAAAGCTGCTCACTGTAATGTACAAAACGCACACAACGAAATGTACAAAATCCCCTCACTGAAATGTACAAAACTCACCTCAATGACATGTACAAAACTCCCTCCTGAAATGTAGAAAACCCAATTAATGAAAGGTACAAAACTGACTCAATGAAATGTACAAAACCCACACAATGAAATGTACAAAACCCAAATAATGAAATGCACAAAAGCCACTTGCTGAAAAGTAAAAAAACCCAGTCAATGAAATGTACAAAACCTACACAACGAATTGTAGAAAACACCCTCATTGAAATGTACAATACTCACCTCAATGAAATGTACAAAAGCCCATCCTGAAACTTAAGAAATCCCTCCTGAAATGTACAAAACTCCCTCAGTGAAAGGTACAAAACCCATTGAATGAAATATACAAAACTCACTCAATGAAACGTACACAAGTTGCCCAATGAAATGTAAAAAAAAACCCAATGAAATGTACAAAACTCACTGAATGAAATGTACAAAACCCACTTACTGAAAAGTAAAAAACCCACTCAATGAAGTGTACAAAGCTCACTCACTGAAATGTACAAAACCTACTCAATGAAATGTACAAAAGCACCTCACTGAAATATACAAAATCCAATTAATGAAAGGTACAAAACCCACTCAATGAAATGTACAAATCCCACACAATGAAATGTACAAAAACCCCTCATTGAAATGTACGAATCTCACCTCAATGAAGTGTACAAAACACCCTCCTGAAATGTAAAATATCCCTCCTGAAATGTACAAAACCCCCTCAGTGAAAGGTACAAAACCCATTCAATGAAATATACAAAACTCACTCACTGAAATGTATAAAATCGCTGCACTGAAATGTACAAACTCCCCCTCACTGAAATGTACAAAACTCCCTCAATGAAATGTACAAACTCACTCACTGAAATCTACAAAACCCGCTCACTGAAATGTACAAAACGCAGTTCAATGAAATGTACAAAACTCACTCACTGATATGTACCAAACTCCCTCACTGAAATGTACAAACCTGCTCAATGAAATGTACCAAAGCCGCTCACTGTAATGTACAAAACGCACACAACAAAATGTACAAAATCCCCTCACTGAAATGTACAAAACTCAGCACAATGAAATATACAAATCTCCCTTGTGAAATGTAAAATCCCCTCCTGAAATGCACAAAAGCCCTCAGTGAAATGAATAAAACCCACTCAATGAAATGCACAAACCCCACTCAGTGAAATGCACAAAACCCACTCAATGAAATATACAGAACTCACACGCTGAAATCTACAAAACCCGTGAACTGAACTGTACAAAAATGTACAAAAACCCTCACTGAAATGTACAAATATCACTTCAATGAAATGTACAAAACCCACTCGACGAAATGTACAAAACCCACTCAACGAAATGTACAAAAGCCACTCAATGAAAGGTAAAAAAACCACTTACTGAATTGAAAAAAACCCACTCAATGAAATGTACAAAACCCACACAACGAAATGTACAAAACCCACTCAATGAAAAGTAAAAATACCACTTACTGAAATGTATAAAACCCACTCAATGAAATGTACAAAACCCACACAATGAAATGTACAAAACCCACTCAATGAAATGTACAAAACCCACACAACGAATTGTAGAAAGCATCCTCATTGAAATGTACAATACTCACCTCAATGAAATGTACAAAAGCCCATCCTGAAACTTAAAAAATCCCTCCTGAAATGTACAAAACCCCCTCAGTGAAAGGAACAAAACCCATTCAATGAAATATACAAAACTCACACTGAAATGTATAAAATCCTTGCACTGAAATGTACAAACACCCCCTCACTGAAATGTACAAAACTCAGCTCAATCAAATGTACAAACTCACTCACTGAAATGTGCAAAACCCCTCACTGAAATGTACAAAACCCGTTCACTGAAATCTACAAAACACAGTTCAATGAAATGTACAAAACTCACTCACTGAAATGTACCAAACCCCCTCACTGAAAAGTACAAACCTGCTCACTGAATTGTACAAAACCCACTCATGAAATGTACAAAATCTACTCAATTAAATGTATAAAACCTGCTGAATGAAATGTACAAAACCCACTTACTGAAAAGTAAAAAACCCACCCAATGAAATGTACAAAGCTCACTGAATGAAATGTACAAAACCCACTTTCTGAAAAGTAAAAAACCCACTCAATGAAATGTACAAAGCACACTCACTGAAATGTACAAAACCTACTCAATGAAATGTACAAAAGCACCTCACTGAAATATACAAAATCCAATTAATGAAAGGTACAAAAGCCACTCACTGAAATGTACAAACCTGCTCAATGAAATGTACAAAAGCCACTTACTGAAAAGTAAAAAAACCCAGTCAATGAAATGTACAAAACCTACACAACGAATTGTAGAAAACACCCTCATTGAAATGTACAATACTCACCTCAATGAAATGTACAAAAGCCCATCCTGAAACTTAAAAAATCCCTCCTGAAATGTACAAAACTCCCCCAGTGAAAGGTACAAAACCCATTGAATGAAATATACAAAACTCATTCAATGAAATGTATACAAGTTGCCCAATGAAATGTAAAAAAAAACCCAATGAAATGTACAAAACTCACTGAATGAAATGTACAAAACCCACTTACTGAAAAGTAAAAAACCCACTCAATGAAATGTGCAAAGCTCACTCACTGAAATGTACAAAACCTACTCAATGAAATGTACAAAAGCACCTCATTGAAATATACAAAATCCAATTAATGAAAGGTACAAAATCCACTCAATGAAATGTACAAATCCCACACAATGAAATGTACAAAAACCCCTCATTGAAATGTACGAATCTCACCTCAATGAAGTTTACAAAACACCCTCCTGAAATGTAAAATATCCCTCCTGAAATGTACAACACCCCCTCAGTGAAAGGCACAAAACCCATTCAATGAAATATACAAAACTCACTCACTGAAATGTATAAAATCCCTGCACTGAAATGTACAAACTCCCCCTCACTGAAATGTACAAACCTGCTCAATGAAACGTACAAAAGCTGCTCACTGTAATGTACAAAACGCACACAACGAAATGTACAAAATCCCCTCACTGAAATGTACAAAACTCACCTCAATGACATGTACAAAACTCCCTCCTGAAATGTAGAAAACCCAATTAATGAAAGGTACAAAACTGACTCAATGAAATGTACAAAACCCACACAATGAAATGTACAAAACCCAAATAATGAAATGCACAAAAGCCACTTGCTGAAAAGTAAAAAAACTCAGTCAATGAAATGTACAAAACCTACACAACGAATTGTAGAAAACACCCTCATTGAAATGTACAATACTCACCTCAATGAAATGTACAAAAGCCCATCCTGAAACTTAAGAAATCCCTCCTGAAATGTACAAAACTCCCTCAGTGAAAGGTACAAAACCCATTGAATGAAATATACAAAACTCACTCAATGAAACGTACACAAGTTGCCCAATGAAATGTAAAAAAAAACCCAATGAAATGTACAAAACTCACTGAATGAAATGTACAAAACCCACTTACTGAAAAGTAAAAAACCCACTCAATGAAGTGTACAAAGCTCACTCACTGAAATGTACAAAACCTACTCAATGAAATGTACAAAAGCACCTCACTGAAATATACAAAATCCAATTAATGAAAGGTACAAAACCCACTCAATGAAATGTACAAATCCCACACAATGAAATGTACAAAAACCCCTCATTGAAATGTACGAATCTCACCTCAATGAAGTGTACAAAACACCCTCCTGAAATGTAAAATATCCCTCCTGAAATGTACAAAACCCCCTCAGTGAAAGGTACAAAACCCATTCAATGAAATATACAAAACTCACTCACTGAAATGTATAAAATCGCTGCACTGAAATGTACAAACTCCCCCTCACTGAAATGTACAAAACTCACTCAATGAAAAGTACAAACTCACTCACTGAAATCTACAAAACCCGCTCACTGAAATGTACAAAACGCAGTTCAATGAAATGTACAAAACTCACTCACTGATATGTACCAAACTCCCTCACTGAAATGTACAAACCTGCTCAATGAAATGTACCAAAGCCGCTCACTGTAATGTACAAAACGCACACAACAAAATGTACAAAATCCCCTCACTGAAATGTACAAAACTCAGCACAATGAAATATACAAATCTCCCTTGTGAAATGTAAAATCCCCTCCTGAAATGCACAAAAGCCCTCAGTGAAATGAATAAAACCCACTCAATGAAATGCACAAACCCCACTCAGTGAAATGCACAAAACCCACTCAATGAAATATACAGAACTCACACGCTGAAATCTACAAAACCCGTGAACTGAACTGTACAAAAATGTACAAAAAACCCTCACTGAAATGTACAAATATCACTTCAATGAAATGTACAAAACCCACTCGACGAAATGTACAAAACCCACTCAACGAAATGTACAAAAGCCACTCAATGAAAGGTAAAAAAACCACTTACTGAATTGAAAAAAACCCACTCAATGAAATGTACAAAACCCACACAACGAAATGTACAAAACCCACTCAATGAAAAGTAAAAATACCACTTACTGAAATGTATAAAACCCACTCAATGAAATGTACAAAACCCACACAATGAAATGTACAAAACCCACTCAATGAAATGTACAAAACCCACACAACGAATTGTAGAAAGCATCCTCATTGAAATGTACAATACTCACCTCAATGAAATGTACAAAAGCCCATCCTGAAACTTAAAAAATCCCTCCTGAAATGTACAAAACCCCCTCAGTGAAAGGAACAAAACCCATTCAATGAAATATACAAAACTCACACTGAAATGTATAAAATCCTTGCACTGAAATGTACAAACACCCCCTCACTGAAATGTACAAAACTCAGCTCAATCAAATGTACAAACTCACTCACTGAAATGTGCAAAACCCCTCACTGAAATGTACAAAACCCGTTCACTGAAATCTACAAAACACAGTTCAATGAAATGTACAAAACTCACTCACTGAAATGTACCAAACCCCCTCACTGAAAAGTACAAACCTGCTCACTGAATTGTACAAAACCCACTCATGAAATGTACAAAATCTACTCAATTAAATGTATAAAACCTGCTGAATGAAATGTACAAAACCCACTTACTGAAAAGTAAAAAACCCACCCAATGAAATGTACAAAGCTCACTGAATGAAATGTACAAAACCCACTTTCTGAAAAGTAAAAAACCCACTCAATGAAATGTACAAAGCACACTCACTGAAATGTACAAAACCTACTCAATGAAATGTACAAAAGCACCTCACTGAAATATACAAAATCCAATTAATGAAAGGTACAAAAGCCACTCACTGAAATGTACAAACCTGCTCAATGAAATGTACAAAAGCCACTTACTGAAAAGTAAAAAAACCCAGTCAATGAAATGTACAAAACCTACACAACGAATTGTAGAAAACACCCTCATTGAAATGTACAATACTCACCTCAATGAAATGTACAAAAGCCCATCCTGAAACTTAAAAAATCCCTCCTGAAATGTACAAAACTCCCCCAGTGAAAGGTACAAAACCCATTGAATGAAATATACAAAACTCATTCAATGAAATGTATACAAGTTGCCCAATGAAATGTAAAAAAAAACCCAATGAAATGTACAAAACTCACTGAATGAAATGTACAAAACCCACTTACTGAAAAGTAAAAACCCACTCAATGAAATGTGCAAAGCTCACTCACTGAAATGTACAAAACCTACTCAATGAAATGTACAAAAGCACCTCATTGAAATATACAAAATCCAATTAATGAAAGGTACAAAATCCACTCAATGAAATGTACAAATCCCACACAATGAAATGTACAAAAACCCCTCATTGAAATGTACGAATCTCACCTCAATGAAGTTTACAAAACACCCTCCTGAAATGTAAAATATCCCTCCTGAAATGTACAACACCCCCTCAGTGAAAGGCACAAAACCCATTCAATGAAATATACAAAACTCACTCACTGAAATGTATAAAATCCCTGCACTGAAATGTACAAACTCCCCCTCACTGAAATGTACAAAACTCAGCTCAATGAAATGTACAAACTCACTCACTGAAATGTACAAAACCCGCTCACTGAAATGTACAAAACGCAGTTCAATGAAATGTACAAAACTCACTCACTGAAATGTACCAAACCCCCTCACTGAAATGTACAAACCTGCTCAATGAAATGTACAAAGCTGCTCACTGTAATGTACAAATCGCACACAACAAAATGTACAAAATCCCCTCACTGAAATGTACAAAACTCAGCACAATGAAATATACAAATCTCCCTCCTGAAATGTAAAATCCCCTCCTGAAATGCACAAAAGCCCTCAGTGAAATGAATAAAACCCACTCAATGAAATGCACAAACCCCACTCAGTGAAATGCACAAAACCCACTCAATGAAATATACAGAACTCACACGCTGAAATCTACAAAACCCGTGAACTGAACTGTACAAAAATGTACAAAAACCCTCACTGAAATGTACAAATATCACTTCAATGAAATGTACAAAACCCACTCAATGAAATGTACAAAACCCACACAACGAAATGTACAAAACCCACTCAATGAAAGGTAAAAATACCACTTACTGAAATGTATAAAACCCACTCAATGAAATGTACAAAACCCACACAACGAATTGTCGAAAGCATCCTCATTGAAATGTACAATACTCACCTCAATGAAATGTACAAAAGCCCATCCTGAAACTTAAAAAATCCCTCCTGAAATGTACAAAACCCCCTCAGTGAAAGGAACAAAACCCATTCAATGAAATATACAAAACTCACACTGAAATGTATAAAATCCTTGCACTGAAATGTACAAACACCCCCTCACTGAAATGTACAAAACTCAGCTCAATCAAATGTACAAACTCACTCACTGAAATGTGCAAAACCCCTCACTGAAATGTACAAAACCCGTTCACTGAAATCTACAAAACACAGTTCAATGAAATGTATAAAACTCACTCACTGAAATGTACCAAACCCCCTCACTGAAAAGTACAAACCTGCTCACTGAATTGTACAAAACCCACTCATGAAATTTACAAAATCTACTCAATTAAATGTATAAAACCTGCTGAATGAAATGTACAAAACCCACTTACTGAAAAGTAAAAAACCCACCCAAGGAAATGTACAAAGCTCACTGAATGAAATGTACAAAACCCACTTTCTGAACAGTAAAAAACCCACTCAATGAAATGTACAAAGCACACTCACTGAAATGTACAAAACCTACTCAATGAAATGTACAAAAGCACCTCACTGAAATATACAAAATCCAATTAATGAAAGGTACAAAACCCACTCACTGAAATGTACAAACCTGCTCAATGAAATGTACAAAAGCCACTTTCTGAAAAGTAAAAAAATGGACAAAACCTACACAACGAATTGTAGAAAACACCCTCATTGAAATGTACAATACTCACCTCAATGAAATGTACAAAAGCCCATCATGAAACTTAAAAAATCCCTCCTGAAATGTACAAAACTCCCCCAGTGAAAGGTACAAAACCCATTGAATGAAATATACAAAACTCACTCAATGAAATGTACACAAGTTGCCCAATGAAATGTAAAAAAAAACCCAATGAAATGTACAAAACTCACTGAATGAAATATACAAAACACACTTACTGAAAAGTAAAAAACCCACTCAATGAAATGTACAAAGCTCACTCACTGAAATGTACAAAACCTACTCAATGAAATGTACAAAAGCACCTCACTGAAATATACAAAATCCAATTAATGAAAGGTACAAAACCCACTCAATGAAATGTACAAATCCCACACAATGAAATGTACAAAAACCCCTCATTGAAATGTACGAATCTCACCTCAATGAAGTGTACAAAACACCCTCCTGAAATGTAAAATATCCCTCCTGAAATGTACAAAACCCCCTCAGTGAAAGGTACACAACCCATTCAATGAAATATACAAAACTCACTCACTGAAATGTATAAAATCGCTGCACTGAAATGTACAAACTCCCCCTCACTGCAATGTACAAAACTCAGCTCAATGAAATGTACAAACTCACTCACTGAAATGTACCAAACCCCCTCACTGAAATGTACAAAACCTGCTCAATGAAATGTACAAAAGCCGCTCACTGTAATGTACAAATCGCACACAACAAAATGTACAAAATCCCCTCACTGAAATGTACAAAACTCAGCACAATGAAATATACAAATCTCCCTCGTGAAATGTAAAATTCCCTCCTGAAATGCACAAAAGCCCTCAGTGAAATGAATAAAACCCACTCAATGAAATGCACAAACCCCACTCAGTGAAATGCACAAAACCCACTCAATGAAATATACAGAACTCACACGCTGAAATCTACAAAACCGTGAACTGAACTGTACAAAAATGTACAAAAACCCTCACTGAAATGTACAAATATCACTTCAATGAAATGTACAAAACCCACTCGACGAAATGTACAAAATCCACTCAACGAAATGTACAAAAGCCACTCAATGAAAGGTAAAAAAACCACTTACTGAATTGTAAAAATCCCACTCAATGATATGTACAAAACCCACACAATGAAATGTACAAAACCCACTCAATGAAAGGTAAAAATACCACTTACTGAAATGTATAAAAACTCACTCAATGAAATGTACAAAAACCCACACAACGAAATGTACAAAACCCACTCAATGAAATGTACAAAACCCACACAACGAATTGTAGAAAGCATCCTCATTGAAATGTTCAATACTCACCTCAATGAAATGTACGAAAGCCCATCCTGAAACTTTAAAAAATCCCTCCTGAAATGTACAAAACCCCCCTCAGTGAAAGGAACAAAACCCATTCAATGAAATATACAAAACTCACACTGAAATGTATAAAATCCTTGCACTGAAATGTACAAACACCCCCCTCACTGAAATGTACAAAACTCAGCTCAATCAAATGTACAAACTCACTCACTGAAATGTGCAAAACCCCTCACTGAAATGTACAAAACCCGTTCACTGAAATCTACAAAACACAGTTCAATGAAATGTACAAAACTCACTCACTGAAATGTACCAAACCCCCTCACTGAAAAGTACAAACCTGCTCACTGAATTGTACAAAACCCACTCATGAAATGTACAAAATCTACTCAATTAAATGTATAAAACCTGCTGAATGAAATGTACAAAACCCACTTACTGAAAAGTAAAAAACCCACCCAATGAAATGTACAAAGCTCACTGAATGAAATGTACAAAACCCACTTTCTGAAAGTAAAAAACCCACTCAATGAAATGTACAAAGCACACTCACTGAAATGTACAAAACCTACTCAATGAAATGTCACCTCACTGAAATATACAAAATCCAATTAATGAAAGGTACAAAAGCCACTCACTGAAATGTACAAACCTGCTCAATGAAATGTACAAAAGCCACTTTCTTGAAAGTAAAAAAACCCAGTCAATGAAATGTACAAAACCTACACAATGAATTGTAGAAAACACCCTCATTGAAATGTACAATATTCACCTCAATGAAATGTACAAAAGCCCATCCTGAAACATAAAAAATCCCTCCTGAAATGTACAAAACTCCCTAGTGAAAGGTACAAAACCCATGGAATGAAATATACAAAACTCACTCAATGAAACGTACACAAGTTGCCCAATGAAATGTATAAAAAAACCCAATGAAATGTACAAAACTCACTGAATGAAATGAACAAAACCCACTTACTGAAAAGTAAAAAACCCACTCAATGAAATGTACCAAACCCCCTCACTGAAATGTACAAACCTGCTCAATGAAATGTACAAAAGCCGCTCACTGTAATGTACAAAACGCACACAACAAAATGTACAAAATCACCTCACTGAAATGTATAACACTCAGCACAATGAAATGTACAAATCTCCCTCCTGAAATGTAAAATCCCCTCCTGAAATGCACAAAAGCCCGCAGGTAAATGAATAAACCCCACTCAATGAAATGCACAAACCCACTCAGTGAAATGCACCAAACCCACTCAATGAAATATACTGAACTCACACGCTGAAATCTACAAAACCCGTGCACTGAACTGTACAAAAATGTACAAAAACCCTCACTGAAATGTACAAATCTCACTTCAATGAAATGTACAAAACCCACTCAACGAAATGTACAAAACCCACTCAATGAAAGGTAAAAAAAACCACTTAGTGAATTGTAAAAAACCCACTCAATGAAATGTACAAAACCCACACAACGAAATGTACAAAACCCACTCAATGAAAGGTAAAAATACCACTTACTGAAATGTATAAAACCCACTCAATGAAATGTACAAAACCCACACAACGAATTGTAGAAAGCATCCTCATTGAAATGTACAATACTCACCTCAATGAAATGTACAAAAGCCCATCCTGAAACTTAAAAAATCCCTCCTGAAATGTACAAAACCCCCTCAGTGAAAGGTACAAAACCCATTCAATGAAATATACAATACTCACACTGAAATGTATAAAATCCCTGCACTGAAATGTACAAACACCCCCTCACTGAAATGTACAAAACTCAGCTCAATCAAATGTACAAACTCACTCACTGAAATGTGCAAAACCCCTCTCTGAAATGTACAAAACCCGCTCACTGAAATCTACAAAACACAGTTCAATGAAATGTACGAAACTCACTCACTGAAATGTACCAAACCCCCTCACTGAAAAGTACAAACCTGCTCACTGAATTGTACAAAACCCACTCATGAAATGTACAAAATCTACTCAATCAAATCTACAAAACCTGCTGAATGAAATGTACAAAACCCACTTACTGAAAAGTAAAAAACCCACTCAATGAAATGTACAAAACCAACGCAACAAATTGTAGAAAACACCCTCATTGAAATGTACAATACTCACCTCAATGAAAAGTACAAAAGCCCATCCTGAAACGTAAAAAATCCCTCCTGAAATGTACAAAACCACCCTCAGTGAAAGGTACAAAACTCATTCAATGATATATACAAAAATCAGTCACTGAAATGTATAAAATCCCTGCACTGAAATGTACAAACCACACCCCCTCACTGAAATGTACAAAACCCGCTCACTGAAATCTACAAAACACAGTTCAATGAAATGTACTAAACTCACTCACTGAAATGTACCAAACCCCCTCACTGAAATGTACAAACCTGCTCAATGAAATGTACAAAAGCTGCTCACTGTAATGTACACAATGCACACAACGAAATGTAAAAAATCCCCTCACTGAAATGTACAAAACTCACCTCAATGAAATGTACAAAACTCCCTCCTGAAATGTAGAAAACCCAATTAATGAAAGGTACAAAACCGACTCAATGAAATGTACAAAACCCACACAATGAAATGTACAAAACTCACTGAATGAAATGTACAAAAACCCACTTAATGAAATGTACAAAAGCCACTTACTGAAAAGTAAAAAAACCCAGTCAATGAAATGTACAAAACCTACACAACGAATTGTAGAAAACACCCTCATTGAAATGTACAATACTCACCTCAATGAAATGTACAAAAGCCCATCCTGAAACATACAAAATCCCTCCTGAAATGTACAAAACTCCCTCAGTGAAAGGTACAAAACCCATTGAATGAAATATACAAAACTCACTCAATGAAACGTACACAAGTTGCCCAATGAAATGTAAAAAAGAACCCAATGAAATGTACAAAATTCACTGAATGAAATGTACAAAACCCACTTACTGAAAAGTAAAAAACCCACTCAATGAAATGTACAAAGCTCACTCACTGAAATGTACAAAACCTACTCAATGAAATGTACAAAAGCAACTCACTGAAATATACAAAATCCAATTAATGAAAGGTACAAAACCCACTCAATGAAATGTACAAATCCCACACAATGAAATGTACAAAAACCCCTCATTGAAATGTACGAATCTCACCTCAATGAAGTGTACAAAACACCCTCCTGAAATGTAAAATATCCCTCCTGAAATGTACAAAACCCCCTCAGTGAAAGGTACGAAACCCATTCAATGAAATATACAAAACTCACTCACTGAAATGTATAAAATCCCTGCACTGAAATCTCCAAACCCCCCCCTCACTGAAATGTACAAAACTCAGCTCAATGAAATGTACAAACTCACTCACTGAAATGTACAAAGCCACTCACTGAAATCTACCAAACCCGCTCACTGAAATGTACAAAACGCAGTTCAATGAAATGTACAAAAGCCACACAATGAAATGTACAAAATTCACTGAATGAAATGTACAAAACCCACTTAATGAAATGTACAAAAGCCACTTACTGAAAAGTAAAAAGACCCAGTCAATGAAATGTACAAAACCTACACAACAAATTGTAGAAAACACCCTTATTGAAATGTACAATACTCACCTCAATGAAATGTACAAAAGCCCATCCTGAAACTTAAAAAATCCCTCCTGAAATGTACAAAACTCCCCCAGTGAAAGGTACAAAACCCATTGAATGAAATATACAAAACTCATTCAATGAAATGTATACAAGTTGCCCAATGAAATGTAAAAAAAAACCCAATGAAATGTACAAAACTCACTGAATGAAATGTACAAAACCCACTTACTGAAAAGTAAAAAACCCACTCAATGAAATGTGCAAAGCTCACTCACTGAAATGTACAAAACCTACTCAATGAAATGTACAAAAGCACCTCATTGAAATATACAAAATCCAATTAATGAAAGGTACAAAATCCACTCAATGAAATGTACAAATCCCACACAATGAAATGTACAAAAACCCCTCATTGAAATGTACGAATCTCACCTCAATGAAGTTTACAAAACACCCTCCTGAAATGTAAAATATCCCTCCTGAAATGTACAACACCCCCTCAGTGAAAGGCACAAAACCCATTCAATGAAATATACAAAACTCACTCACTGAAATGTATAAAATCCCTGCACTGAAATGTACAAACTCCCCCTCACTGAAATGTACAAAACTCAGCTCAATGAAATGTACAAACTCACTCACTGAAATGTACAAAACCCGCTCACTGAAATGTACAAAACGCAGTTCAATGAAATGTACAAAACTCACTCACTGAAATGTACCAAACCCCCTCACTGAAATGTACAAACCTGCTCAATGAAATGTACAAAAGCTGCTCACTGTAATGTACAAATCGCACACAACAAAATGTACAAAATCCCCTCACTGAAATGTACAAAACTCAGCACAATGAAATATACAAATCTCCCTCCTGAAATGTAAAATCCCCTCCTGAAATGCACAAAAGCCCTCAGTGAAATGAATAAAACCCACTCAATGAAATGCACAAACCCCACTCAGTGAATGCACAAAACCCACTCAATGAAATATACAGAACTCACACGCTGAAATCTACAAAACCCGTGAACTGAACTGTACAAAAATGTACAAAAACCCTCACTGAAATGTACAAATATCACTTCAATGAAATGTACAAAACCCACTCAATGAAATGTACAAAACCCACACAACGAAATGTACAAAAACCCACTCAATGAAAGGTAAAAATACCACTTACTGAAATGTATAAAACCCACTCAATGAAATGTACAAAACCCACACAACGAATTGTCGAAAGCATCCTCATTGAAATGTACAATACTCACCTCAATGAAATGTACAAAAGCCCATCCTGAAACTTAAAAAATCCCTCCTGAAATGTACAAAACCCCCTCAGTGAAAGGAACAAAACCCATTCAATGAAATATACAAAACTCACACTGAAATGTATAAAAATCCTTGCACTGAAATGTACAAACACCCCCTCACTGAAATGTACAAAACTCAGCTCAATCAAATGTACAAACTCACTCACTGAAATGTGCAAAACCCCTCACTGAAATGTACAAAACCCGTTCACTGAAATCTACAAAACACAGTTCAATGAAATGTATAAAACTCACTCACTGAAATGTACCAAACCCCCTCACTGAAAAGTACAAACCTGCTCACTGAATTGTACAAAACCCACTCATGAAATTTACAAAATCTACTCAATTAAATGTATAAAACCTGCTGAATGAAATGTACAAAACCCACTTACTGAAAAGTAAAAAACCCACCCAAGGAAATGTACAAAGCTCACTGAATGAAATGTACAAAACCCACTTTCTGAACAGTAAAAAACCCACTCAATGAAATGTACAAAGCACACTCACTGAAATGTACAAAACCTACTCAATGAAATGTACAAAAGCACCTCACTGAAATATACAAAATCCAATTAATGAAAGGTACAAAAGCCACTCACTGAAATGTACAAACCTGCTCAATGAAATGTACAAAAGCCACTTTCTGAAAAGTAAAAAAATGGACAAAACCTACACAACGAATTGTAGAAAACACCCTCATTGAAATGTACAATACTCACCTCAATGAAATGTACAAAAGCCCATCCTGAAACTTAAAAAATCCCTCCTGAAATGTACAAAACTCCCCCAGTGAAAGGTACAAAACCCATTGAATGAAATATACAAAACTCACTCAATGAAATGTACACAAGTTGCCCAATGAAATGTAAACAAAAACCCAATGAAATGTACAAAACTCACTGAATGAAATATACAAAACACACTTACTGAAAAGTAAAAAACCCACTCAATGAAATGTACAAAAGCACCTCACTGAAATATACAAAATCCAATTAATGAAAGGTACAAAACCCACTCAATGAAATGTACAAATCCCACACAATGAAATGTACAAAAACCCCTCATTGAAATGTACGAATCTCACCTCAATGAAGTGTACAAAACACCCTCCTGAAATGTAAAATATCCCTCCTGAAATGTACAAAACCCCCTCAGTGAAAGGTACACAACCCATTCAATGAAATATACAAAACTCACTCACTGAAATGTATAAAATCGCTGCACTGAAATGTACAAACTCCCCCTCACTGCAATGTACAAAACTCAGCTCAATGAAATGTACAAACTCACTCACTGAAATGTACCAAACCCCCTCACTGAAATGTACAAACCTGCTCAATGAAATGTACAAAAGCCGCTCACTGTAATGTACAAATCGCACACAACAAAATGTACAAAATCCCCTCACTGAAATGTACAAAACTCAGCACAATGAAATATACAAATCTCCCTCGTGAAATGTAAAATTCCCTCCTGAAATGCACAAAAGCCCTCAGTGAAATGAATAAAACCCACTCAATGAAATGCACAAACCCCACTCAGTGAAATGCACAAAACCCACTCAATGAAATATACAGAACTCACACGCTGAAATCTACAAAACCCGTGAACTGAACTGTACAAAAATGTACAAAAACCCTCACTGAAATGTACAAATATCACTTCAATGAAATGTACAAAACCCACTCGACGAAATGTACAAAATCCACTCAACGAAATGTACAAAAGCCACTCAATGAAAGGTAAAAAAACCACTTACTGAATTGTAAAAATCCCACTCAATGATATGTACAAAACCCACACAATGAAATGTACAAAACCCACTCAATGAAAGGTAAAAATACCACTTACTGAAATGTATAAAACTCACTCAATGAAATGTACAAAACCCACACAACGAAATGTACAAAACCCACTCAATGAAATGTACAAAACCCACACAACGAATTGTAGAAAGCATCCTCATTGAAATGTTCAATACTCACCTCAATGAAATGTACGAAAGCCCATCCTGAAACTTAAAAAATCCCTCCTGAAATGTACAAAACCCCCTCAGTGAAAGGTACGAAACCCATTCAATGGAATATACAAAACTCACACTGAAATGTATAAAATCCTTGCACTGAAATGTACAAACACCCCCTCACTGAAATGTACAAAACTCAGCTCAATCAAATGTACAAACTCACTCACTGAAATGTGCAAAACCCCTCACTGAAATGTACAAAACCCGTTCACTGAAATCTACAAAACACAGTTCAATGAAATGTATAAAACTCACTCACTGAAATGTACCAAACCCCCTCACTGAAAAGTACAAACCTGCTCACTGAATTGTACAAAACCCACTCATGAAATGTACAAAATCTACTCAAGTAAATGTACAAAACCTGCTGAATGAAATGTACAAAACCCACTTACTGAAAAGTAAAAAACCCACCCAATGAAATGTACAAAACTCACTGAATGAAATGTACAAAACCCACTCAATGAAATGTTCAAAATCACCTCACTGAAATATACAAAATCCAATTAATGAAAGGTACAAAACCCACTCACTGAAATGTACAAACCTGCTCAATGAAATGTACAAAAGCCACTTTCTTGAAAGTAAAAAAACCCAGTCAATGAAATGTACAAAACCTACACAATGAATTGTAGAAAACACCCTCATTGAAATGTACAATATTCACCTCAATGAAATGTACAAAAGCCCATCCTGAAACATAAAAAATCCCTCCTGAAATGTACAAAACTCCCTAGTGAAAGGTACAAAACCCATGGAATGAAATATACAAAACTCACTCAATGAAACGTACACAAGTTGCCCAATGAAATGTATAAAAAAACCCAATGAAATGTACAAAACTCACTGAATGAAATGAACAAAACCCACTTACTGAAAAGTAAAAAACCCACTCAATGAAATGTACCAAACCCCCTCACTGAAATGTACAAACCTGCTCAATGAAATGTACAAAAGCCGCTCACTGTAATGTACAAAACGCACACAACAAAATGTACAAAATCACCTCACTGAAATGTATAACACTCAGCACAATGAAATGTACAAATCTCCCTCCTGAAATGTAAAATCCCCTCCTGAAATGCACAAAAGCCCGCAGGTAAATGAATAAACCCCACTCAATGAAATGCACAAACCCCACTCAGTGAAATGCACCAAACCCACTCAATGAAATATACTGAACTCACACGCTGAAATCTACAAAACCCGTGCACTGAACTGTACAAAAATGTACAAAAACCCTCACTGAAATGTACAAATCTCACTTCAATGAAATGTACAAAACCCACTCAACGAAATGTACAAAACCCACTCAATGAAAGGTAAAAAAAACCACTTAGTGAATTGTAAAAAACCCACTCAATGAAATGTACAAAACCCACACAACGAAATGTACAAAACCCACTCAATGAAAGGTAAAAATACCACTTACTGAAATGTATAAAACCCACTCAATGAAATGTACAAAACCCACACAACGAATTGTAGAAAGCATCCTCATTGAAATGTACAATACTCACCTCAATGAAATGTACAAAAGCCCATCCTGAAACTTAAAAAATCCCTCCTGAAATGTACAAAACCCCCTCAGTGAAAGGTACAAAACCCATTCAATGAAATATACAATACTCACACTGAAATGTATAAAATCCCTGCACTGAAATGTACAAACACCCCCTCACTGAAATGTACAAAACTCAGCTCAATCAAATGTACAAACTCACTCACTGAAATGTGCAAAACCCCTCTCTGAAATGTACAAAACCCGCTCACTGAAATCTACAAAACACAGTTCAATGAAATGTACGAAACTCACTCACTGAAATGTACCAAACCCCCTCACTGAAAAGTACAAACCTGCTCACTGAATTGTACAAAACCCACTCATGAAATGTACAAAATCTACTCAATCAAATCTACAAAACCTGCTGAATGAAATGTACAAAACCCACTTACTGAAAAGTAAAAAACCCACTCAATGAAATGTACAAAACCAACGCAACAAATTGTAGAAAACACCCTCATTGAAATGTACAATACTCACCTCAATGAAAAGTACAAAAGCCCATCCTGAAACGTAAAAAATCCCTCCTGAAATGTACAAAACCACCTCAGTGAAAGGTACAAAACTCATTCAATGATATATACAAAAATCAGTCACTGAAATGTATAAAATCCCTGCACTGAAATGTACAAACCACACCCCCTCACTGAAATGTACAAAACCCGCTCACTGAAATCTACAAAACACAGTTCAATGAAATGTACTAAACTCACTCACTGAAATGTACCAAACCCCCTCACTGAAATGTACAAACCTGCTCAATGAAATGTACAAAAGCTGCTCACTGTAATGTACACAATGCACACAACGAAATGTAAAAAATCCCCTCACTGAAATGTACAAAACTCACCTCAATGAAATGTACAAAACTCCCTCCTGAAATGTAGAAAACCCAATTAATGAAAGGTACAAAACCGACTCAATGAAATGTACAAAACCCACACAATGAAATGTACAAAACTCACTGAATGAAATGTACAAAACCCACTTAATGAAATGTACAAAAGCCACTTACTGAAAAGTAAAAAAACCCAGTCAATGAAATGTACAAAACCTACACAACGAATTGTAGAAAACACCCTCATTGAAATGTACAATACTCACCTCAATGAAATGTACAAAAGCCCATCCTGAAACATACAAAATCCCTCCTGAAATGTACAAAACTCCCTCAGTGAAAGGTACAAAACCCATTGAATGAAATATACAAAACTCACTCAATGAAACGTACACAAGTTGCCCAATGAAATGTAAAAAAGAACCCAATGAAATGTACAAAATTCACTGAATGAAATGTACAAAACCCACTTACTGAAAAGTAAAAAACCCACTCAATGAAATGTACAAAGCTCACTCACTGAAATGTACAAAACCTACTCAATGAAATGTACAAAAGCAACTCACTGAAATATACAAAATCCAATTAATGAAAGGTACAAAACCCACTCAATGAAATGTACAAATCCCACACAATGAAATGTACAAAAACCCCTCATTGAAATGTACGAATCTCACCTCAATGAAGTGTACAAAACACCCTCCTGAAATGTAAAATATCCCTCCTGAAATGTACAAAACCCCCTCAGTGAAAGGTACAAAACCCATTCAATGAAATATACAAAACTCACTCACTGAAATGTATAAAATCCCTGCACTGAAATCTCCAAACCCCCCCCTCACTGAAATGTACAAAACTCAGCTCAATGAAATGTACAAACTCACTCACTGAAATGTACAAAGCCACTCACTGAAATCTACAAAACCCGCTCACTGAAATGTACAAAACGCAGTTCAATGAAATGTACAAAAGCCACACAATGAAATGTACAAAACTCACTGAATGAAATGTACAAAACCCACTTAATGAAATGTACAAAAGCCACTTACTGAAAAGTAAAAAGACCCAGTCAATGAAATGTACAAAACCTACACAACAAATTGTAGAAAACACCCTTATTGAAATGTACAATACTCACCTCAATGAAATGTACAAAAGCCCATCCTGAAACATAAAAAATCCCTCCTGAAATGTACAAAACTCCCTCAGTGAAAGGTACAAAACCCATTGAATGAAATATACAAAACTCACTCAATGAAACGTACACAAGTTGCCCAATGAAATGTAAAAAAGAACCCAATGAAATGTACAAAATTCACTGAATGAAATGTACAAAACCCACTTACTGAAAAGTAAAAAACCTACTCAATGAAATGTACAAAGCTCACTCACTGAAATGTACAAAACCTACTCAATGAAATGTACAAAAGCAACTCACTGAAATATACAAAATCCAATTAATGAAAGGTACAAAACCCACTCAATGAAATGTACAAATCCCACACAATGAAATGTACAAAAACCCCTCATTGAAATGTACGAATCTCACCTCAATGAAGTGTACAAAACACCCTCCTGAAATGTAAAATATCCCTCCTGAAATGTACAAAACCCCCTCAGTGAAAGGTACAAAACCCATTCAATGAAATATACAAAACTCACTCACTGAAATGTATAAAATCGCTGCACTGAAATGTACAAACTCCCCCTCACTGAAATGTACAAAACTCACTCAATGAAATGTACAAACTCACTCACTGAAATCTACAAAACCCGCTCACTGAAATGTACAAAACGCAGTTCAATGAAATGTACAAAACTCACTCACTGATATGTACCAAACTCCCTCACTGAAATGTACAAACCTGCTCAATGAAATGTACCAAAGCCGCTCACTGTAATGTACAAAACGCACACAACAAAATGTACAAAATCCCCTCACTGAAATGTACAAAACTCAGCACAATGAAATATACAAATCTCCCTTGTGAAATGTAAAATCCCCTCCTGAAATGCACAAAAGCCCTCAGTGAAATGAATAAAACCCACTCAATGAAATGCACAAACCCCACTCAGTGAAATGCACAAAACCCACTCAATGAAATATACAGAACTCACACGCTGAAATCTACAAAACCCGTGAACTGAACTGTACAAAAATGTACAAAAACCCTCACTGAAATGTACAAATATCACTTCAATGAAATGTACAAAACCCACTCGACGAAATGTACAAAACCCACTCAACGAAATGTACAAAACCCACTCAATGAAAGGTAAAAAAACCACTTACTGAATTGAAAAAAACCCACTCAATGAAATGTACAAAACCCACACAACGAAATGTACAAAACCCACTCAATGAAAAGTAAAAATACCACTTACTGAAATGTATAAAACCCACTCAATGAAATGTACAAAACCCACACAATGAAATGTACAAAACCCACTCAATGAAATGTACAAAACCCACACAACGAATTGTAGAAAGCATCCTCATTGAAATGTACAATACTCACCTCAATGAAATGTACAAAAGCCCATCCTGAAACTTAAAAAATCCCTCCTGAAATGTACAAAACCCCCTCAGTGAAAGGAACAAAACCCATTCAATGAAATATACAAAACTCACACTGAAATGTATAAAATCCTTGCACTGAAATGTACAAACACCCCCTCACTGAAATGTACAAAACTCAGCTCAATCAAATGTACAAACTCACTCACTGAAATGTGCAAAACACCTCACTGAAATGTACAAAACCCGTTCACTGAAATCTACAAAACACAGTTCAATGAAATGTACAAAACTCACTCACTGAAATGTACCAAACCCCCTCACTGAAAAGTACAAACCTGCTCACTGAATTGTACAAAACCCACTCATGAAATGTACAAAATCTACTCAATTAAATGTATAAAACCTGCTGAATGAAATGTACAAAACCCACTTACTGAAAAGTAAAAAACCCACCCAATGAAATGTACAAAGCTCACTGAATGAAATGTACAAAACCCACTTTCTGAAAAGTAAAAAACCCACTCAATGAAATGTACAAAGCACACTCACTGAAATGTACAAAACCTACTCAATGAAATGTACAAAAGCACCTCACTGAAATATACAAAATCCAATTAATGAAAGGTACAAAAGCCACTCACTGAAATGTACAAACCTGCTCAATGAAATGTACAAAAGCCACTTTCTGAAAAGTAAAAAAACCCAGTCAATGAAATGTACAAAACCTACACAACGAATTGTAGAAAACACCCTCATTGAAATGTACAATACTCACCTCAATGAAATGTACAAAAGCCCATCCTGAAAGTTAAAAAATCCCTCCTGAAATGTACAAAACTCCCCCAGTGAAAGGTACAAAACCCATTGAATGAAATATACAAAACTCACTCAATGAAATGTATACAAGTTGCCCAATGAAATGTAAAAAAAAACCCAATGAAATGTACAAAACTCTCTGAATGAAATGTACAAAACCCACTTACTGAAAAGTAAAAAACCCACTCAATGAAATGTGCAAAGCTCACTCACTGAAATGTACAAAACCTACTCAATGAAATGTACAAAAGCACCTCATTGAAATATACAAAATCCAATTAATGAAAGGTACAAAATCCACTCAATGAAATGTACAAATCCCACACAATGAAATGTACAAAAACCCCTCATTGAAATGTACGAATCTCACCTCAATGAAGTTTACAAAACACCCTCCTGAAATGTAAAATATCCCTCCTGAAATGTACAACACCCCCTCAGTGAAAGGCACAAAACCCATTCAATGAAATATACAAAACTCACTCACTGAAATGTATAAAATCCCTGCACTGAAATGTACAAACTCCCCCTCACTGAAATGTACAAAACTCAGCTCAATGAAATGTACAAACTCACTCACTGAAATGTACAAAACCCGCTCACTGAAATGTACAAAACGCAGTTCAATGAAATGTACAAAACTCACTCACTGAAATGTACCAAACCCCCTCACTGAAATGTACAAACCTGCTCAATGAAATGTACAAAAGCTGCTCACTGTAATGTACAAATCGCACACAACAAAATGTACAAAATCCCCTCACTGAAATGTACAAAACTCAGCACAATGAAATATACAAATCTCCCTCCTGAAATGTAAAATCCCCTCCTGAAATGCACAAAAGCCCTCAGTGAAATGAATAAAACCCACTCAATGAAATGCACAAACCCCACTCAGTGAAATGCACAAAACCCACTCAATGAAATATACAGAACTCACACGCTGAAATCTACAAAACCCGTGAACTGAACTGTACAAAAATGTACAAAAACCCTCACTGAAATGTACAAATATCACTTCAATGAAATGTACAAAACCCACTCAATGAAATGTACAAAACCCACACAACGAAATGTACAAAACCCACTCAATGAAAGGTAAAAATACCACTTACTGAAATGTATAAAACCCACTCAATGAAATGTACAAAACCCACACAACGAATTGTCGAAAGCATCCTCATTGAAATGTACAATACTCACCTCAATGAAATGTACAAAAGCCCATCCTGAAACTTAAAAAATCCCTCCTGAAATGTACAAAACCCCCTCAGTGAAAGGAACAAAACCCATTCAATGAAATATACAAAACTCACACTGAAATGTATAAAATCCTTGCACTGAAATGTACAAACACCCCCTCACTGAAATGTACAAAACTCAGCTCAATCAAATGTACAAACTCACTCACTGAAATGTGCAAAACCCCTCACTGAAATGTACAAAACCCGTTCACTGAAATCTACAAAACACAGTTCAATGAAATGTATAAAACTCACTCACTGAAATGTACCAAACCCCCTCACTGAAAAGTACAAACCTGCTCACTGAATTGTACAAAACCCACTCATGAAATTTACAAAATCTACTCAATTAAATGTATAAAACCTGCTGAATGAAATGTACAAAACCCACTTACTGAAAAGTAAAAAACCCACCCAAGGAAATGTACAAAGCTCACTGAATGAAATGTACAAAACCCACTTTCTGAACAGTAAAAAACCCACTCAATGAAATGTACAAAGCACACTCACTGAAATGTACAAAACCTACTCAATGAAATGTACAAAAGCACCTCACTGAAATATACAAAATCCAATTAATGAAAGGTACAAAAGCCACTCACTGAAATGTACAAACCTGCTCAATGAAATGTACAAAAGCCACTTTCTGAAAAGTAAAAAAATGGACAAAACCTACACAACGAATTGTAGAAAACACCCTCATTGAAATGTACAATACTCACCTCAATGAAATGTACAAAAGCCCATCATGAAACTTAAAAAATCCCTCCTGAAATGTACAAAACTCCCCCAGTGAAAGGTACAAAACCCATTGAATGAAATATACAAAACTCACTCAATGAAATGTACACAAGTTGCCCAATGAAATGTAAAAAAAAACCCAATGAAATGTACAAAACTCACTGAATGAAATATACAAAACACACTTACTGAAAAGTAAAAAACCCACTCAATGAAATGTACAAAGCTCACTCACTGAAATGTACAAAACCTACTCAATGAAATGTACAAAAGCACCTCACTGAAATATACAAAATCCAATTAATGAAAGGTACAAAACCCACTCAATGAAATGTACAAATCCCACACAATGAAATGTACAAAAACCCCTCATTGAAATGTACGAATCTCACCTCAATGAAGTGTACAAAACACCCTCCTGAAATGTAAAATATCCCTCCTGAAATGTACAAAACCCCCTCAGTGAAAGGTACACAACCCATTCAATGAAATATACAAAACTCACTCACTGAAATGTATAAAATCGCTGCACTGAAATGTACAAACTCCCCCTCACTGCAATGTACAAAACTCAGCTCAATGAAATGTACAAACTCACTCACTGAAATGTACCAAACCACCTCACTGAAATGTACAAACCTGCTCAATGAAATGTACAAAAGCCGCTCACTGTAATGTACAAATCGCACACAACAAAATGTACAAAATCCCCTCACTGAAATGTACAAAACTCAGCACAATGAAATATACAAATCTCCCTCGTGAAATGTAAAATTCCCTCCTGAAATGCACAAAAGCCCTCAGTGAAATGAATAAAACCCACTCAATGAAATGCACAAACCCCACTCAGTGAAATGCACAAAACCCACTCAATGAAATATACAGAACTCACACGCTGAAATCTACAAAACCCGTGAACTGAACTGTACAAAAATGTACAAAAACCCTCACTGAAATGTACAAATATCACTTCAATGAAATGTACAAAACCCACTCGACGAAATGTACAAAATCCACTCAACGAAATGTACAAAAGCCACTCAATGAAAGGTAAAAAAACCACTTACTGAATTGTAAAAATCCCACTCAATGATATGTACAAAACCCACACAATGAAATGTACAAAACCCACTCAATGAAAGGTAAAAATACCACTTACTGAAATGTATAAAACCCACTCAACGAAATGTACAAAACCCACTCAATGAAAGGTAAAAAAACCACTTACTGAATTGAAAAAAACCCACTCAATGAAATGTACAAAACCCACACAACGAAATGTACAAAACCCACTCAATGAAAAGTAAAAATACCACTTACTGAAATGTATAAAACCCACTCAATGAAATGTACAAAACCCACACAATGAAATGTACAAAACCCACTCAATGAAATGTACAAAACCCACACAACGAATTGTAGAAAGCCTCCTCATTGAAATGTACAATACTCACCTCAATGAAATGTACAAAAGCCCATCCTGAAACTTAAAAAATCCCTCCTGAAATGTACAAAACCCCCTCAGTGAAAGGAACAAAACCCATTCAATGAAATATACAAAACTCACACTGAAATGTATAAAATCCTTGCACTGAAATGTACAAACACCCCCTCACTGAAATGTACAAAACTCAGCTCAATCAAATGTACAAACTCACTCACTGAAATGTGCAAAACCCCTCACTGAAATGTACAAAACCCGTTCACTGAAATCTACAAAACACAGTTCAATGAAATGTACAAAACTCACTCACTGAAATGTACCAAACCCCCTCACTGAAAAGTACAAACCTGCTCACTGAATTGTACAAAACCCACTCATGAAATGTACAAAATCTACTCAATTAAATGTATAAAACCTGCTGAATGAAATGTACAAAACCCACTTACTGAAAAGTAAAAAACCCACCCAATGAAATGTACAAAGCTCACTGAATGAAATGTACAAAACCCACTTTCTGAAAAGTAAAAAACCCACTCAATGAAATGTACAAAGCACACTCACTGAAATGTACAAAACCTACTCAATGAAATGTACAAAAGCACCTCACTGAAATATACAAAATCCAATTAATGAAAGGTACAAAAGCCACTCACTGAAATGTACAAACCTGCTCAATGAAATGTACAAAAGCCACTTACTGAAAAGTAAAAAAACCCAGTCAATGAAATGTACAAAACCTACACAACGAATTGTAGAAAACACCCTCATTGAAATGTACAATACTCACCTCAATGAAATGTACAAAAGCCCATCCTGAAACTTAAAAAATCCCTCCTGAAATGTACAAAACTCCCCCAGTGAAAGGTACAAAACCCATTGAATGAAATATACAAAACTCATTCAATGAAATGTATACAAGTTGCCCAATGAAATGTAAAAAAAAACCCAATGAAATGTACAAAACTCACTGAATGAAATGTACAAAACCCACTTACTGAAAAGTAAAAAACCCACTCAATGAAATGTGCAAAGCTCACTCACTGAAATGTACAAAACCTACTCAATGAAATGTACAAAAGCACCTCATTGAAATATACAAAATCCAATTAATGAAAGGTACAAAATCCACTCAATGAAATGTACAAATCCCACACAATGAAATGTACAAAAACCCCTCATTGAAATGTACGAATCTCACCTCAATGAAGTTTACAAAACACCCTCCTGAAATGTAAAATATCCCTCCTGAAATGTACAACACCCCCTCAGTGAAAGGCACAAAACCCATTCAATGAAATATACAAAACTCACTCACTGAAATGTATAAAATCCCTGCACTGAAATGTACAAACTCCCCCTCACTGAAATGTACAAAACTCAGCTCAATGAAATGTACAAACTCACTCACTGAAATGTACAAAACCCGCTCACTGAAATGTACAAAACGCAGTTCAATGAAATGTACAAAACTCACTCACTGAAATGTACCAAACCCCCTCACTGAAATGTACAAACCTGCTCAATGAAATGTACAAAAGCTGCTCACTGTAATGTACAAATCGCACACAACAAAATGTACAAAATCCCCTCACTGAAATGTACAAAACTCAGCACAATGAAATATACAAATCTCCCTCCTGAAATGTAAAATCCCCTCCTGAAATGCACAAAAGCCCTCAGTGAAATGAATAAAACCCACTCAATGAAATGCACAAACCCCACTCAGTGAAATGCACAAAACCCACTCAATGAAATATACAGAACTCACACGCTGAAATCTACAAAACCCGTGAACTGAACTGTACAAAAATGTACAAAAACCCTCACTGAAATGTACAAATATCACTTCAATGAAATGTACAAAACCCACTCAATGAAATGTACAAAACCCACACAACAAAATGTACAAAACCCACTCAATGAAAGGTAAAAATACCACTTACTGAAATGTATAAAACCCACTCAATGAAATGTACAAAACCCACACAACGAATTGTCGAAAGCATCCTCATTGAAATGTACAATACTCACCTCAATGAAATGTACAAAAGCCCATCCTGAAACTTAAAAAATCCCTCCTGAAATGTACAAAACCCCCTCAGTGAAAGGAACAAAACCCATTCAATGAAATATACAAAACTCACACTGAAATGTATAAAATCCTTGCACTGAAATGTACAAACACCCCCTCACTGAAATGTACAAAACTCAGCTCAATCAAATGTACAAACTCACTCACTGAAATGTGCAAAACCCCTCACTGAAATGTACAAAACCCGTTCACTGAAATCTACAAAACACAGTTCAATGAAATGTATAAAACTCACTCACTGAAATGTACCAAACCCCCTCACTGAAAAGTACAAACCTGCTCACTGAATTGTACAAAACCCACTCATGAAATTTACAAAATCTACTCAATTAAATGTATAAAACCTGCTGAATGAAATGTACAAAACCCACTTACTGAAAAGTAAAAAACCCACCCAAGGAAATGTACAAAGCTCACTGAATGAAATGTACAAAACCCACTTTCTGAACAGTAAAAAACCCACTCAATGAAATGTACAAAGCACACTCACTGAAATGTACAAAACCTACTCAATGAAATGTACAAAAGCACCTCACTGAAATATACAAAATCCAATTAATGAAAGGTACAAAAGCCACTCACTGAAATGTACAAACCTGCTCAATGAAATGTACAAAAGCCACTTTCTGAAAAGTAAAAAAATGGACAAAACCTACACAACGAATTGTAGAAAACACCCTCATTGAAATGTACAATACTCACCTCAATGAAATGTACAAAAGCCCATCCTGAAACTTAAAAAATCCCTCCTGAAATGTACAAAACTCCCCCAGTGAAAGGTACAAAACCCATTGAATGAAATATACAAAACTCACTCAATGAAATGTACACAAGTTGCCCAATGAAATGTAAAAAAAAACCCAATGAAATGTACAAAACTCACTGAATGAAATATACAAAACACACTTACTGAAAAGTAAAAAACCCACTCAATGAAATGTACAAAGCTCACTCACTGAAATGTACAAAACCTACTCAATGAAATGTACAAAAGCACCTCACTGAAATATACAAAATCCAATTAATGAAAGGTACAAAACCCACTCAATGAAATGTACAAATCCCACACAATGAAATGTACAAAAACCCCTCATTGAAATGTACGAATCTCACCTCAATGAAGTGTACAAAACACCCTCCTGAAATGTAAAATATCCCTCCTGAAATGTACAAAACCCCCTCAGTGAAAGGTACACAACCCATTCAATGAAATATACAAAACTCACTCACTGAAATGTATAAAATCGCTGCACTGAAATGTACAAACTCCCCCTCACTGCAATGTACAAAACTCAGCTCAATGAAATGTACAAACTCACTCACTGAAATGTACCAAACCCCCTCACTGAAATGTACAAACCTGCTCAATGAAATGTACAAAAGCCGCTCACTGTAATGTACAAATCGCACACAACAAAATGTACAAAATCCCCTCACTGAAATGTACAAAACTCAGCACAATGAAATATACAAATCTCCCTCGTGAAATGTAAAATTCCCTCCTGAAATGCACAAAAGCCCTCAGTGAAATGAATAAAACCCACTCAATGAAATGCACAAACCCCACTCAGTGAAATGCACAAAACCCACTCAATGAAATATACAGAACTCACACGCTGAAATCTACAAAACCCGTGAACTGAACTGTACAAAAATGTACAAAAACCCTCACTGAAATGTACAAATATCACTTCAATGAAATGTACAAAACCCACTCGACGAAATGTACAAAATCCACTCAACGAAATGTACAAAAGCCACTCAATGAAAGGTAAAAAAACCACTTACTGAATTGTAAAAATCCCACTCAATGATATGTACAAAACCCACACAATGAAATGTACAAAACCCACTCAATGAAAGGTAAAAATACCACTTACTGAAATGTATAAAACTCACTCAATGAAATGTACAAAACCCACACAACGAAATGTACAAAACCCACTCAATGAAATGTACAAAACCCACACAACGAATTGTAGAAAGCATCCTCATTGAAATGTTCAATACTCACCTCAATGAAATGTACGAAAGCCCATCCTGAAACTTAAAAAATCCCTCCTGAAATGTACAAAACCCCCTCAGTGAAAGGTACGAAACCCATTCAATGGAATATACAAAACTCACACTGAAATGTATAAAATCCTTGCACTGAAATGTACAAACACCCCCTCACTGAAATGTACAAAACTCAGCTCAATCAAATGTACAAACTCACTCACTGAAATGTGCAAAACCCCTCACTGAAATGTACAAAACCCGTTCACTGAAATCTACAAAACACAGTTCAATGAAATGTATAAAACTCACTCACTGAAATGTACCAAACCCCCTCACTGAAAAGTACAAACCTGCTCACTGAATTGTACAAAACCCACTCATGAAATTTACAAAATCTACTCAATTAAATGTATAAAACCTGCTGAATGAAATGTACAAAACCCACTTACTGAAAAGTAAAAAACCCACCCAAGGAAATGTACAAAGCTCACTGAATGAAATGTACAAAACCCACTTTCTGAACAGTAAAAAACCCACTCAATGAAATGTACAAAGCACACTCACTGAAATGTACAAAACCTACTCAATGAAATGTACAAAAGCACCTCACTGAAATATACAAAATCCAATTAATGAAAGGTACAAAAGCCACTCACTGAAATGTACAAACCTGCTCAATGAAATGTACAAAAGCCACTTTCTGAAAAGTAAAAAAATGGACAAAACCTACACAACGAATTGTAGAAAACACCCTCATTGAAATGTACAATACTCACCTCAATGAAATGTACAAAAGCCCATCCTGAAACTTAAAAAATCCCTCCTGAAATGTACAAAACTCCCCCAGTGAAAGGTACAAAACCCATTGAATGAAATATACAAAACTCACTCAATGAAATGTACACAAGTTGCCCAATGAAATGTAAAAAAAAACCCAATGAAATGTACAAAACTCACTGAATGAAATATACAAAACACACTTACTGAAAAGTAAAAAACCCACTCAATGAAATGTACAAAGCTCACTCACTGAAATGTACAAAACCTACTCAATGAAATGTACAAAAGCACCTCACTGAAATATACAAAATCCAATTAATGAAAGGTACAAAACCCACTCAATGAAATGTACAAATCCCACACAATGAAATGTACAAAAACCCCTCATTGAAATGTACGAATCTCACCTCAATGAAGTGTACAAAACACCCTCCTGAAATGTAAAATATCCCTCCTGAAATGTACAAAACCCCCTCAGTGAAAGGTACACAACCCATTCAATGAAATATACAAAACTCACTCACTGAAATGTATAAAATCGCTGCACTGAAATGTACAAACTCCCCCTCACTGCAATGTACAAAACTCAGCTCAATGAAATGTACAAACTCACTCACTGAAATGTACCAAACCCCCTCACTGAAATGTACAAACCTGCTCAATGAAATGTACAAAAGCCGCTCACTGTAATGTACAAATCGCACACAACAAAATGTACAAAATCCCCTCACTGAAATGTACAAAACTCAGCACAATGAAATATACAAATCTCCCTCGTGAAATGTAAAATTCCCTCCTGAAATGCACAAAAGCCCTCAGTGAAATGAATAAAACCCACTCAATGAAATGCACAAACCCCACTCAGTGAAATGCACAAAACCCACTCAATGAAATATACAGAACTCACACGCTGAAATCTACAAAACCCGTGAACTGAACTGTACAAAAATGTACAAAAACCCTCACTGAAATGTACAAATATCACTTCAATGAAATGTACAAAACCCACTCGACGAAATGTACAAAATCCACTCAACGAAATGTACAAAAGCCACTCAATGAAAGGTAAAAAAACCACTTACTGAATTGTAAAAATCCCACTCAATGATATGTACAAAACCCACACAATGAAATGTACAAAACCCACTCAATGAAAGGTAAAAATACCACTTACTGAAATGTATAAAACTCACTCAATGAAATGTACAAAACCCACACAACGAAATGTACAAAACCCACTCAATGAAATGTACAAAACCCACACAACGAATTGTAGAAAGCATCCTCATTGAAATGTTCAATACTCACCTCAATGAAATGTACGAAAGCCCATCCTGAAACTTAAAAAATCCCTCCTGAAATGTACAAAACCCCCTCAGTGAAAGGTACGAAACCCATTCAATGGAATATACAAAACTCACACTGAAATGTATAAAATCCTTGCACTGAAATGTACAAACACCCCCTCACTGAAATGTACAAAACTCAGCTCAATCAAATGTACAAACTCACTCACTGAAATGTGCAAAACCCCTCACTGAAATGTACAAAACTCGTTCACTGAAATCTACAAAACACAGTTCAATGAAATGTACAAAACTCACTCATTGAAATGTACCAAACCCCCTCACTGAAAAGTACAAACCTGCTCACTGAATTGTACAAAACCCACTCATGAAATGTACAAAATCTACTCAAGTAAATGTACAAAACCTGCTGAATGAAATGTACAAAACCCACTTACTGAAAAGTAAAAAACCCACCCAATAAAATGTACAAAACTCACTGAATGAAATGTACAAAACCCACTCAATGAAATGTTCAAAATCACCTCACTGAAATATACAAAATCCAATTAATGAAAGGTACAAAACCCACTCACTGAAATGTACAAACCTGCTCAATGAAATGTACAAAAGCCACTTTCTTGAAAGTAAAAAAACCCAGTCAATGAAATGTACAAAACCTACACAATGAATTGTAGAAAACACCCTCATTGAAATGTACAATATTCACCTCAATGAAATGTACAAAAGCCCATCCTGAAACATAAAAAATCCCTCCTGAAATGTACAAAACTCCCTAGTGAAAGGTACAAAACCCATGGAATGAAATATACAAAACTCACTCAATGAAACGTACACAAGTTGCCCAATGAAATGTATAAAAAAACCCAATGAAATGTACAAAACTCACTGAATGAAATGAACAAAACCCACTTACTGAAAAGTAAAAAACCCACTCAATGAAATGTACCAAACCCCCTCACTGAAATGTACAAACCTGCTCAATGAAATGTACAAAAGCCGCTCACTGTAATGTACAAAACGCACACAACAAAATGTACAAAATCACCTCACTGAAATGTATAACACTCAGCACAATGAAATGTACAAATCTCCCTCCTGAAATGTAAAATCCCCTCCTGAAATGCACAAAAGCCCGCAGGTAAATGAATAAACCCCACTCAATGAAATGCACAAACCCCACTCAGTGAAATGCACCAAACCCACTCAATGAAATATACTGAACTCACACGCTGAAATCTACAAAACCCGTGCACTGAACTGTACAAAAATGTACAAAAACCCTCACTGAAATGTACAAATCTCACTTCAATGAAATGTACAAAACCCACTCAACGAAATGTACAAAACCCACTCAATGAAAGGTAAAAAAAAACCACTTAGTGAATTGTAAAAAACCCACTCAATGAAATGTACAAAACCCACACAACGAAATGTACAAAACCCACTCAATGAAAGGTAAAAATACCACTTACTGAAATGTATAAAACCCACTCAATGAAATGTACAAAACCCACACAACGAATTGTAGAAAGCATCCTCATTGAAATGTACAATACTCACCTCAATGAAATGTACAAAAGCCCATCCTGAAACTTAAAAAATCCCTCCTGAAATGTACAAAACCCCCTCAGTGAAAGGTACAAAACCCATTCAATGAAATATACAATACTCACACTGAAATGTATAAAATCCCTGCACTGAAATGTACAAACACCCCCTCACTGAAATGTACAAAACTCAGCTCAATCAAATGTACAAACTCACTCACTGAAATGTGCAAAACCCCTCTCTGAAATGTACAAAACCCGCTCACTGAAATCTACAAAACACAGTTCAATGAAATGTACGAAACTCACTCACTGAAATGTACCAAACCCCCTCACTGAAAAGTACAAACCTGCTCACTGAATTGTACAAAACCCACTCATGAAATGTACAAAATCTACTCAATCAAATCTACAAAACCTGCTGAATGAAATGTACAAAACCCACTTACTGAAAAGTAAAAAACCCACTCAATGAAATGTACAAAACCAACGCAACAAATTGTAGAAAACACCCTCATTGAAATGTACAATACTCACCTCAATGAAAAGTACAAAAGCCCATCCTGAAACGTAAAAAATCCCTCCTGAAATGTACAAAACCACCTCAGTGAAAGGTACAAAACTCATTCAATGATATATACAAAAATCAGTCACTGAAATGTATAAAATCCCTGCACTGAAATGTACAAACCACACCCCCTCACTGAAATGTACAAAACCCGCTCACTGAAATCTACAAAACACAGTTCAATGAAATGTACTAAACTCACTCACTGAAATGTACCAAACCCCCTCACTGAAATGTACAAACCTGCTCAATGAAATGTACAAAAGCTGCTCACTGTAATGTACACAATGCACACAACGAAATGTAAAAAATCCCCTCACTGAAATGTACAAAACTCACCTCAATGAAATGTACAAAACTCCCTCCTGAAATGTAGAAAACCCAATTAATGAAAGGTACAAAACCGACTCAATGAAATGTACAAAACCCACACAATGAAATGTACAAAACTCACTGAATGAAATGTACAAAACCCACTTAATGAAATGTACAAAAGCCACTTACTGAAAAGTAAAAAAACCCAGTCAATGAAATGTACAAAACCTACACAACGAATTGTAGAAAACACCCTCATTGAAATGTACAATACTCACCTCAATGAAATGTACAAAAGCCCATCCTGAAACATACAAAATCCCTCCTGAAATGTACAAAACTCCCTCAGTGAAAGGTACAAAACCCATTGAATGAAATATACAAAACTCACTCAATGAAACGTACACAAGTTGCCCAATGAAATGTAAAAAAGAACCCAATGAAATGTACAAAATTCACTGAATGAAATGTACAAAACCCACTTACTGAAAAGTAAAAAACCCACTCAATGAAATGTACAAAGCTCACTCACTGAAATGTACAAAACCTACTCAATGAAATGTACAAAAGCAACTCACTGAAATATACAAAATCCAATTAATGAAAGGTACAAAACCCACTCAATGAAATGTACAAATCCCACACAATGAAATGTACAAAAACCCCTCATTGAAATGTACGAATCTCACCTCAATGAAGTGTACAAAACACCCTCCTGAAATGTAAAATATCCCTCCTGAAATGTACAAAACCCCCTCAGTGAAAGGTACGAAACCCATTCAATGAAATATACAAAACTCACTCACTGAAATGTATAAAATCCCTGCACTGAAATCTCCAAACCCCCCCCTCACTGAAATGTACAAAACTCAGCTCAATGAAATGTACAAACTCACTCACTGAAATGTACAAAGCCACTCACTGAAATCTACAAAACCCGCTCACTGAAATGTACAAAACGCAGTTCAATGAAATGTACAAAAGCCACACAATGAAATGTACAAAATTCACTGAATGAAATGTACAAAACCCACTTAATGAAATGTACAAAAGCCACTTACTGAAAAGTAAAAAGACCCAGTCAATGAAATGTACAAAACCTACACAACAAATTGTAGAAAACACCCTTATTGAAATGTACAATACTCACCTCAATGAAATGTACAAAAGCCCATCCTGAAACTTAAAAAATCCCTCCTGAAATGTACAAAACTCCCCCAGTGAAAGGTACAAAACCCATTGAATGAAATATACAAAACTCATTCAATGAAATGTATACAAGTTGCCCAATGAAATGTAAAAAAAAACCCAATGAAATGTACAAAACTCACTGAATGAAATGTACAAAACCCACTTACTGAAAAGTAAAAAACCCACTCAATGAAATGTGCAAAGCTCACTCACTGAAATGTACAAAACCTACTCAATGAAATGTACAAAAGCACCTCATTGAAATATACAAAATCCAATTAATGAAAGGTACAAAATCCACTCAATGAAATGTACAAATCCCACACAATGAAATGTACAAAAACCCCTCATTGAAATGTACGAATCTCACCTCAATGAAGTTTACAAAACACCCTCCTGAAATGTAAAATATCCCTCCTGAAATGTACAACACCCCCTCAGTGAAAGGCACAAAACCCATTCAATGAAATATACAAAACTCACTCACTGAAATGTATAAAATCCCTGCACTGAAATGTACAAACTCCCCCTCACTGAAATGTACAAAACTCAGCTCAATGAAATGTACAAACTCACTCACTGAAATGTACAAAACCCGCTCACTGAAATGTACAAAACGCAGTTCAATGAAATGTACAAAACTCACTCACTGAAATGTACCAAACCCCCTCACTGAAATGTACAAACCTGCTCAATGAAATGTACAAAAGCTGCTCACTGTAATGTACAAATCGCACACAACAAAATGTACAAAATCCCCTCACTGAAATGTACAAAACTCAGCACAATGAAATATACAAATCTCCCTCCTGAAATGTAAAATCCCCTCCTGAAATGCACAAAAGCCCTCAGTGAAATGAATAAAACCCACTCAATGAAATGCACAAACCCCACTCAGTGAAATGCACAAAACCCACTCAATGAAATATACAGAACTCACACGCTGAAATCTACAAAACCCGTGAACTGAACTGTACAAAAATGTACAAAAACCCTCACTGAAATGTACAAATATCACTTCAATGAAATGTACAAAACCCACTCAATGAAATGTACAAAACCCACACAACGAAATGTACAAAACCCACTCAATGAAAGGTAAAAATACCACTTACTGAAATGTATAAAACCCACTCAATGAAATGTACAAAACCCACACAACGAATTGTCGAAAGCATCCTCATTGAAATGTACAATACTCACCTCAATGAAATGTACAAAAGCCCATCCTGAAACTTAAAAAATCCCTCCTGAAATGTACAAAACCCCCTCAGTGAAAGGAACAAAACCCATTCAATGAAATATACAAAACTCACACTGAAATGTATAAAATCCTTGCACTGAAATGTACAAACACCCCCTCACTGAAATGTACAAAACTCAGCTCAATCAAATGTACAAACTCACTCACTGAAATGTGCAAAACCCCTCACTGAAATGTACAAAACCCGTTCACTGAAATCTACAAAACACAGTTCAATGAAATGTATAAAACTCACTCACTGAAATGTACCAAACCCCCTCACTGAAAAGTACAAACCTGCTCACTGAATTGTACAAAACCCACTCATGAAATTTACAAAATCTACTCAATTAAATGTATAAAACCTGCTGAATGAAATGTACAAAACCCACTTACTGAAAAGTAAAAAACCCACCCAAGGAAATGTACAAAGCTCACTGAATGAAATGTACAAAACCCACTTTCTGAACAGTAAAAAACCCACTCAATGAAATGTACAAAGCACACTCACTGAAATGTACAAAACCTACTCAATGAAATGTACAAAAGCACCTCACTGAAATATACAAAATCCAATTAATGAAAGGTACAAAAGCCACTCACTGAAATGTACAAACCTGCTCAATGAAATGTACAAAAGCCACTTTCTGAAAAGTAAAAAAATGGACAAAACCTACACAACGAATTGTAGAAAACACCCTCATTGAAATGTACAATACTCACCTCAATGAAATGTACAAAAGCCCATCCTGAAACTTAAAAAATCCCTCCTGAAATGTACAAAACTCCCCCAGTGAAAGGTACAAAACCCATTGAATGAAATATACAAAACTCACTCAATGAAATGTACACAAGTTGCCCAATGAAATGTAAACAAAAACCCAATGAAATGTACAAAACTCACTGAATGAAATATACAAAACACACTTACTGAAAAGTAAAAAACCCACTCAATGAAATGTACAAAAGCACCTCACTGAAATATACAAAATCCAATTAATGAAAGGTACAAAACCCACTCAATGAAATGTACAAATCCCACACAATGAAATGTACAAAAACCCCTCATTGAAATGTACGAATCTCACCTCAATGAAGTGTACAAAACACCCTCCTGAAATGTAAAATATCCCTCCTGAAATGTACAAAACCCCCTCAGTGAAAGGTACACAACCCATTCAATGAAATATACAAAACTCACTCACTGAAATGTATAAAATCGCTGCACTGAAATGTACAAACTCCCCCTCACTGCAATGTACAAAACTCAGCTCAATGAAATGTACAAACTCACTCACTGAAATGTACCAAACCCCCTCACTGAAATGTACAAACCTGCTCAATGAAATGTACAAAAGCCGCTCACTGTAATGTACAAATCGCACACAACAAAATGTACAAAATCCCCTCACTGAAATGTACAAAACTCAGCACAATGAAATATACAAATCTCCCTCGTGAAATGTAAAATTCCCTCCTGAAATGCACAAAAGCCCTCAGTGAAATGAATAAAACCCACTCAATGAAATGCACAAACCCCACTCAGTGAAATGCACAAAACCCACTCAATGAAATATACAGAACTCACACGCTGAAATCTACAAAACCCGTGAACTGAACTGTACAAAAATGTACAAAAACCCTCACTGAAATGTACAAATATCACTTCAATGAAATGTACAAAACCCACTCGACGAAATGTACAAAATCCACTCAACGAAATGTACAAAAGCCACTCAATGAAAGGTAAAAAAACCACTTACTGAATTGTAAAAATCCCACTCAATGATATGTACAAAACCCACACAATGAAATGTACAAAACCCACTCAATGAAAGGTAAAAATACCACTTACTGAAATGTATAAAACTCACTCAATGAAATGTACAAAACCCACACAACGAAATGTACAAAACCCACTCAATGAAATGTACAAAACCCACACAACGAATTGTAGAAAGCATCCTCATTGAAATGTTCAATACTCACCTCAATGAAATGTACGAAAGCCCATCCTGAAACTTAAAAAATCCCTCCTGAAATGTACAAAACCCCCTCAGTGAAAGGTACGAAACCCATTCAATGGAATATACAAAACTCACACTGAAATGTATAAAATCCTTGCACTGAAATGTACAAACACCCCCTCACTGAAATGTACAAAACTCAGCTCAATCAAATGTACAAACTCACTCACTGAAATGTGCAAAACCCCTCACTGAAATGTACAAAACCCGTTCACTGAAATCTACAAAACACAGTTCAATGAAATGTATAAAACTCACTCACTGAAATGTACCAAACCCCCTCACTGAAAAGTACAAACCTGCTCACTGAATTGTACAAAACCCACTCATGAAATGTACAAAATCTACTCAAGTAAATGTACAAAACCTGCTGAATGAAATGTACAAAACCCACTTACTGAAAAGTAAAAAACCCACCCAATGAAATGTACAAAACTCACTGAATGAAATGTACAAAACCCACTCAATGAAATGTTCAAAATCACCTCACTGAAATATACAAAATCCAATTAATGAAAGGTACAAAACCCACTCACTGAAATGTACAAACCTGCTCAATGAAATGTACAAAAGCCACTTTCTTGAAAGTAAAAAAACCCAGTCAATGAAATGTACAAAACCTACACAATGAATTGTAGAAAACACCCTCATTGAAATGTACAATATTCACCTCAATGAAATGTACAAAAGCCCATCCTGAAACATAAAAAATCCCTCCTGAAATGTACAAAACTCCCTAGTGAAAGGTACAAAACCCATGGAATGAAATATACAAAACTCACTCAATGAAACGTACACAAGTTGCCCAATGAAATGTATAAAAAAACCCAATGAAATGTACAAAACTCACTGAATGAAATGAACAAAACCCACTTACTGAAAAGTAAAAAACCCACTCAATGAAATGTACCAAACCCCCTCACTGAAATGTACAAACCTGCTCAATGAAATGTACAAAAGCCGCTCACTGTAATGTACAAAACGCACACAACAAAATGTACAAAATCACCTCACTGAAATGTATAACACTCAGCACAATGAAATGTACAAATCTCCCTCCTGAAATGTAAAATCCCCTCCTGAAATGCACAAAAGCCCGCAGGTAAATGAATAAACCCCACTCAATGAAATGCACAAACCCCACTCAGTGAAATGCACCAAACCCACTCAATGAAATATACTGAACTCACACGCTGAAATCTACAAAACCCGTGCACTGAACTGTACAAAAATGTACAAAAACCCTCACTGAAATGTACAAATCTCACTTCAATGAAATGTACAAAACCCACTCAACGAAATGTACAAAACCCACTCAATGAAAGGTAAAAAAAACCACTTAGTGAATTGTAAAAAACCCACTCAATGAAATGTACAAAACCCACACAACGAAATGTACAAAACCCACTCAATGAAAGGTAAAAATACCACTTACTGAAATGTATAAAACCCACTCAATGAAATGTACAAAACCCACACAACGAATTGTAGAAAGCATCCTCATTGAAATGTACAATACTCACCTCAATGAAATGTACAAAAGCCCATCCTGAAACTTAAAAAATCCCTCCTGAAATGTACAAAACCCCCTCAGTGAAAGGTACAAAACCCATTCAATGAAATATACAATACTCACACTGAAATGTATAAAATCCCTGCACTGAAATGTACAAACACCCCCTCACTGAAATGTACAAAACTCAGCTCAATCAAATGTACAAACTCACTCACTGAAATGTGCAAAACCCCTCTCTGAAATGTACAAAACCCGCTCACTGAAATCTACAAAACACAGTTCAATGAAATGTACGAAACTCACTCACTGAAATGTACCAAACCCCCTCACTGAAAAGTACAAACCTGCTCACTGAATTGTACAAAACCCACTCATGAAATGTACAAAATCTACTCAATCAAATCTACAAAACCTGCTGAATGAAATGTACAAAACCCACTTACTGAAAAGTAAAAAACCCACTCAATGAAATGTACAAAACCAACGCAACAAATTGTAGAAAACACCCTCATTGAAATGTACAATACTCACCTCAATGAAAAGTACAAAAGCCCATCCTGAAACGTAAAAAATCCCTCCTGAAATGTACAAAACCACCTCAGTGAAAGGTACAAAACTCATTCAATGATATATACAAAAATCAGTCACTGAAATGTATAAAATCCCTGCACTGAAATGTACAAACCACACCCCCTCACTGAAATGTACAAAACCCGCTCACTGAAATCTACAAAACACAGTTCAATGAAATGTACTAAACTCACTCACTGAAATGTACCAAACCCCCTCACTGAAATGTACAAACCTGCTCAATGAAATGTACAAAAGCTGCTCACTGTAATGTACACAATGCACACAACGAAATGTAAAAAATCCCCTCACTGAAATGTACAAAACTCACCTCAATGAAATGTACAAAACTCCCTCCTGAAATGTAGAAAACCCAATTAATGAAAGGTACAAAACCGACTCAATGAAATGTACAAAACCCACACAATGAAATGTACAAAACTCACTGAATGAAATGTACAAAACCCACTTAATGAAATGTACAAAAGCCACTTACTGAAAAGTAAAAAAACCCAGTCAATGAAATGTACAAAACCTACACAACGAATTGTAGAAAACACCCTCATTGAAATGTACAATACTCACCTCAATGAAATGTACAAAAGCCCATCCTGAAACATACAAAATCCCTCCTGAAATGTACAAAACTCCCTCAGTGAAAGGTACAAAACCCATTGAATGAAATATACAAAACTCACTCAATGAAACGTACACAAGTTGCCCAATGAAATGTAAAAAAGAACCCAATGAAATGTACAAAATTCACTGAATGAAATGTACAAAACCCACTTACTGAAAAGTAAAAAACCCACTCAATGAAATATACAAAGCTCACTCACTGAAATGTACAAAACCTACTCAATGAAATGTACAAAAGCAACTCACTGAAATATACAAAATCCAATTAATGAAAGGTACAAAACCCACTCAATGAAATGTACAAATCCCACACAATGAAATGTACAAAAACCCCTCATTGAAATGTACGAATCTCACCTCAATGAAGTGTACAAAACACCCTCCTGAAATGTAAAATATCCCTGCTGAAATGTACAAAACCCCCTCAGTGAAAGGTACAAAACCCATTCAATGAAATATACAAAACTCACGCACTGAAATGTATAAAATCCCTGCACTGAAATCTCCAAACCCCCCCCTCACTGAAATGTACAAAACTCAGCTCAATGAAATGTACAAACTCACTCACTGAAATGTACAAAGCCACTCACTGAAATCTACAAAACCCGCTCACTGAAATGTACAAAACGCAGTTCAATGAAATGTACAAAAGCCACACAATGAAATGTACAAAACTCACTGAATGAAATGTACAAAACCCACTTAATGAAATGTACAAAAGCCACTTACTGAAAAGTAAAAAGACCCAGTCAATGAAATGTACAAAACCTACACAACAAATTGTAGAAAACACCCTTATTGAAATGTACAATACTCACCTCAATGAAATGTACAAAAGCCCATCCTGAAACATAAAAAATCCCTCCTGAAATGTACAAAACTCCCTCAGTGAAAGGTACAAAACCCATTGAATGAAATATACAAAACTCACTCAATGAAACGTACACAAGTTGCCCAATGAAATGTAAAAAAGAACCCAATGAAATGTACAAAATTCACTGAATGAAATGTACAAAACCCACTTACTGAAAAGTAAAAAACCCACTCAATGAAATGTACAAAGCTCACTCACTGAAATGTACAAAACCTACTCAATGAAATGTACAAAAGCAACTCACTGAAATATACAAAATCCAATTAATGAAAGGTACAAAACCCACTCAATGAAATGTACAAATCCCACACAATGAAATGTACAAAAACCCCTCATTGAAATGTACGAATCTCACCTCAATGAAGTGTACAAAACACCCTCCTGAAATGTAAAATATCCCTCCTGAAATGTACAAAACCCCCTCAGTGAAAGGTACAAAACCCATTCAATGAAATATACAAAACTCACTCACTGAAATGTATAAAATCCCTGCACTGAAATCTCCAAACCCCCACCTCACTGAAATGTACAAAACTCAGCTCAATGAAATGTACAAACTCACTCACTGAAATGTACAAAGCCACTCACTGAAATCTACAAAACCCGCTCACTGAAATGTACAAAACGCAGTTCAATGAAATGTACAAAAGCCACACAATGAAATGTACAAAACTCACTGAATGAAATGTACAAAACCCACTTAATGAAATGTACAAAAGCCACTTACTGAAAAGTAAAAAGACCCAGTCAATGAAATGTACAAAACCTACACAACAAATTGTAGAAAACACCCTTATTGAAATGTACAATACTCACCTCAATGAAATGTACAAAAGCCCATCCTGAAACATAAAAAATCCCTCCTGAAATGTACAAAACTCCCTCAGTGAAAGGTACAAAACCCATTGAATGAAATATACAAAACTCACTCAATGAAACGTACACAAGTTGCCCAATGAAATGTAAAAAAGAACCCAATGAAATGTACAAAATTCACTGAATGAAATGTACAAAACCCACTTACTGAAAAGTAAAAAACCCACTCAATGAAATGTACAAAGCTCACTCACTGAAATGTACAAAACCTACTCAATGAAATGTACAAAAGCACCTCACTGAAATATACAAAATCCAATTAATGAAAGGTACAAAACCCACTCAATGAAATGTACAAATCCCACACAATGAAATGTACAAAAACCCCTCATTGAAATGTACGAATCTCACCTCAATGAAGTGTACAAAACACCCTCCTGAAATGTAAAATATCCCTCCTGAAATGTACAAAACCCCCTCAGTGAAAGGTACAAAACCCATTCAATGAAATATACAAAACTCACTCACTGAAATGTATAAAATCGCTGCACTGAAATGTACAAACTCCCCCTCACTGAAATGTACAAAACTCACTCAATGAAATGTACAAACTCACTCACTGAAATCTACAAAACCCGCTCACTGAAATGTACAAAACGCAGTTCAATGAAATGTACAAAACTCACTCACTGATATGTACCAAACTCCCTCACTGAAATGTACAAACCTGCTCAATGAAATGTACCAAAGCCGCTCACTGTAATGTACAAAACGCACACAACAAAATGTACAAAATCGCCTCACTGAAATGTACAAAACTCAGCACAATGAAATATACAAATCTCCCTTGTGAAATGTAAAATCCCCTCCTGAAATGCACAAAAGCCCTCAGTGAAATGAATAAAACCCACTCAATGAAATGCACAAACCCCACTCAGTGAAATGCACAAAACCCACTCAATGAAATATACAGAACTCACACGCTGAAATCTACAAAACCCGTGAACTGAACTGTACAAAAATGTACAAAAACCCTCACTGAAATGTACAAATATCACTTCAATGAAATGTACAAAACCCACTCGACGAAATGTACAAAACCCACTCAACGAAATGTACAAAACCCACTCAATGAAAGGTAAAAAAACCACTTACTGAATTGAAAAAAACCCACTCAATGAAATGTACAAAACCCACACAACGAAATGTACAAAACCCACTCAATGAAAAGTAAAAATACCACTTAATGAAATGTATAAAACCCACTCAATGAAATGTACAAAACCCACACAATGAAATGTACAAAACCCACTCAATGAAATGTACAAAACCCACACAACGAATTGTAGAAAGCATCCTCATTGAAATGTACAATACTCACCTCAATGAAATGTACAAAAGCCCATCCTGAAACTTAAAAAATCCCTCCTGAAATGTACAAAACCCCCTCAGTGAAAGGAACAAAACCCATTCAATGAAATATACAAAACTCACACTGAAATGTATAAAATCCTTGCACTGAAATGTACAAACACCCCCTCACTGAAATGTACAAAACTCAGCTCAATCAAATGTACAAACTCACTCACTGAAATGTGCAAAACACCTCACTGAAATGTACAAAACCCGTTCACTGAAATCTACAAAACACAGTTCAATGAAATGTACAAAACTCACTCACTGAAATGTACCAAACCCCCTCACTGAAAAGTACAAACCTGCTCACTGAATTGTACAAAACCCACTCATGAAATGTACAAAATCTACTCAATTAAATGTATAAAACCTGCTGAATGAAATGTACAAAACCCACTTACTGAAAAGTAAAAAACCCACCCAATGAAATGTACAAAGCTCACTGAATGAAATGTACAAAACCCACTTTCTGAAAAGTAAAAAACCCACTCAATGAAATGTACAAAGCACACTCACTGAAATGTACAAAACCTACTCAATGAAATGTACAAAAGCACCTCACTGAAATATACAAAATCCAATTAATGAAAGGTACAAAAGCCACTCACTGAAATGTACAAACCTGCTCAATGAAATGTACAAAAGCCACTTTCTGAAAAGTAAAAAAACCCAGTCAATGAAATGTACAAAACCTACACAACGAATTGTAGAAAACACCCTCATTGAAATGTACAATACTCACCTCAATGAAATGTACAAAAGCCCATCCTGAAACTTAAAAAATCCCTCCTGAAATGTACAAAACTCCCCCAGTGAAAGGTACAAAACCCATTGAATGAAATATACAAAACTCACTCAATGAAATGTATACAAGTTGCCCAATGAAATGTAAAAAAAAACCCAATGAAATGTACAAAACTCTCTGAATGAAATGTACAAAACCCACTTACTGAAAAGTAAAAAACCCACTCAATGAAATGTGCAAAGCTCACTCACTGAAATGTACAAAACCTACTCAATGAAATGTACAAAAGCACCTCATTGAAATATACAAAATCCAATTAATGAAAGGTACAAAATCCACTCAATGAAATGTACAAATCCCACACAATGAAATGTACAAAAACCCCTCATTGAAATGTACGAATCTCACCTCAATGAAGTTTACAAAACACCCTCCTGAAATGTAAAATATCCCTCCTGAAATGTACAACACCCCCTCAGTGAAAGGCACAAAACCCATTCAATGAAATATACAAAACTCACTCACTGAAATGTATAAAATCCCTGCACTGAAATGTACAAACTCCCCCTCACTGAAATGTACAAAACTCAGCTCAATGAAATGTACAAACTCACTCACTGAAATGTACAAAACCCGCTCACTGAAATGTACAAAACGCAGTTCAATGAAATGTACAAAACTCACTCACTGAAATGTACCAAACCCCCTCACTGAAATGTACAAACCTGCTCAATGAAATGTACAAAAGCTGCTCACTGTAATGTACAAATCGCACACAACAAAATGTACAAAATCCCCTCACTGAAATGTACAAAACTCAGCACAATGAAATATACAAATCTCCCTCCTGAAATGTAAAATCCCCTCCTGAAATGCACAAAAGCCCTCAGTGAAATGAATAAAACCCACTCAATGAAATGCACAAACCCCACTCAGTGAAATGCACAAACCCACTCAATGAAATATACAGAACTCACACGCTGAAATCTACAAAACCCGTGAACTGAACTGTACAAAAATGTACAAAAACCCTCACTGAAATGTACAAATATCACTTCAATGAAATGTACAAAACCCACTCAATGAAATGTACAAAACCCACACAACGAAATGTACAAAACCCACTCAATGAAAGGTAAAAATACCACTTACTGAAATGTATAAAACCCACTCAATGAAATGTACAAAACCCACACAACGAATTGTCGAAAGCATCCTCATTGAAATGTACAATACTCACCTCAATGAAATGTACAAAAGCCCATCCTGAAACTTAAAAAATCCCTCCTGAAATGTACAAAACCCCCTCAGTGAAAGGAACAAAACCCATTCAATGAAATATACAAAACTCACACTGAAATGTATAAAATCCTTGCACTGAAATGTACAAACACCCCCTCACTGAAATGTACAAAACTCAGCTCAATCAAATGTACAAACTCACTCACTGAAATGTGCAAAACCCCTCACTGAAATGTACAAAACCCGTTCACTGAAATCTACAAAACACAGTTCAATGAAATGTATAAAACTCACTCACTGAAATGTACCAAACCCCCTCACTGAAAAGTACAAACCTGCTCACTGAATTGTACAAAACCCACTCATGAAATTTACAAAATCTACTCAATTAAATGTATAAAACCTGCTGAATGAAATGTACAAAACCCACTTACTGAAAAGTAAAAAACCCACCCAAGGAAATGTACAAAGCTCACTGAATGAAATGTACAAAACCCACTTTCTGAACAGTAAAAAAACCCACTCAATGAAATGTACAAAGCACACTCACTGAAATGTACAAAACCTACTCAATGAAATGTACAAAAGCACCTCACTGAAATATACAAAATCCAATTAATGAAAGGTACAAAAGCCACTCACTGAAATGTACAAACCTGCTCAATGAAATGTACAAAAGCCACTTTCTGAAAAGTAAAAAAATGGACAAAACCTACACAACGAATTGTAGAAAACACCCTCATTGAAATGTACAATACTCACCTCAATGAAATGTACAAAAGCCCATCCTGAAACTTAAAAAATCCCTCCTGAAATGTACAAAACTCCCCCAGTGAAAGGTACAAAACCCATTGAATGAAATATACAAAACTCACTCAATGAAATGTACACAAGTTGCCCAATGAAATGTAAAAAAAAACCCAATGAAATGTACAAAACTCACTGAATGAAATATACAAAACACACTTACTGAAAAGTAAAAAACCCACTCAATGAAATGTACAAAGCTCACTCACTGAAATGTACAAAACCTACTCAATGAAATGTACAAAAGCACCTCACTGAAATATACAAAATCCAATTAATGAAAGGTACAAAACCCACTCAATGAAATGTACAAATCCCACACAATGAAATGTACAAAAACCCCTCATTGAAATGTACGAATCTCACCTCAATGAAGTGTACAAAACACCCTCCTGAAATGTAAAATATCCCTCCTGAAATGTACAAAACCCCCTCAGTGAAAGGTACACAACCCATTCAATGAAATATACAAAACTCACTCACTGAAATGTATAAAATCGCTGCACTGAAATGTACAAACTCCCCCTCACTGCAATGTACAAAACTCAGCTCAATGAAATGTACAAACTCACTCACTGAAATGTACCAAACCCCCTCACTGAAATGTACAAACCTGCTCAATGAAATGTACAAAAGCCGCTCACTGTAATGTACAAATCGCACACAACAAAATGTACAAAATCCCCTCACTGAAATGTACAAAACTCAGCACAATGAAATATACAAATCTCCCTCGTGAAATGTAAAATTCCCTCCTGAAATGCACAAAAGCCCTCAGTGAAATGAATAAAACCCACTCAATGAAATGCACAAACCCCACTCAGTGAAAGGCACAAAACCCACTCAATGAAATATACAGAACTCACACGCTGAAATCTACAAAACCCGTGAACTGAACTGTACAAAAATGTACAAAAACCCTCACTGAAATGTACAAATATCACTTCAATGAAATGTACAAAACCCACTCGACGAAATGTACAAAATCCACTCAACGAAATGTACAAAACCCACTCAATGAAAGGTAAAAAAAACCACTTACTGAATTGTAAAAATCCCACTCAATGATATGTACAAAACCCACACAATGAAATGTACAAAACCCACTCAATGAAAGGTAAAAATACCACTTACTGAAATGTATAAAACTCACTCAATGAAATGTACAAAACCCACACAACGAAATGTACAAAACCCACTCAATGAAATGTACAAAACCCACACAACGAATTGTAGAAAGCATCCTCATTGAAATGTTCAATACTCACCTCAATGAAATGTACGAAAGCCCATCCTGAAACTTAAAAAATCCCTCCTGAAATGTACAAAACCCCCTCAGTGAAAGGTACGAAACCCATTCAATGGAATATACAAAACTCACACTGAAATGTATAAAATCCTTGCACTGAAATGTACAAACACCCCCTCACTGAAATGTACAAAACTCAGCTCAATCAAATGTACAAACTCACTCACTGAAATGTGCAAAACCCCTCACTGAAATGTACAAAACTCGTTCACTGAAATCTACAAAACACAGTTCAATGAAATGTACAAAACTCACTCACTGAAATGTACCAAACCCCCTCACTGAAAAGTACAAACCTGCTCACTGAATTGTATAAAACCCACTCATGAAATGTACAAAATCTACTCAATTAAATGTACAAAACCTGCTGAATGAAATGTACAAAACCCACTTACTGAAAAGTAAAAAACCCACCCAATGAAATGTACAAAACTCACTGAATGAAATGTACAAAACCCACTCAATGAAATGTTCAAAATCACCTCACTGAAATATACAAAATCCAATTAATGAAAGGTACAAAACCCACTCACTGAAATGTACAAACCTGCTCAATGAAATGTACAAAAGCCACTTTCTTGAAAGTAAAAAAACCCAGTCAATGAAATGTACAAAACCTACACAATGAATTGTAGAAAACACCCTCATTGAAATGTACAATATTCACCTCAATGAAATGTACAAAAGCCCATCCTGAAACATAAAAAATCCCTCCTGAAATGTACAAAACTCCCTAGTGAAAGGTACAAAACCCATGGAATGAAATATACAAAACTCACTCAATGAAACGTACACAAGTTGCCCAATGAAATGTATAAAAAAACCCAATGAAATGTACAAAACTCACTGAATGAAATGAACAAAACCCACTTACTGAAAAGTAAAAAACCCACTCAATGAAATGTACCAAACCCCCTCACTGAAATGTACAAACCTGCTCAATGAAATGTACAAAAGCCGCTCACTGTAATGTACAAAACGCACACAACAAAATGTACAAAATCACCTCACTGAAATGTATAACACTCAGCACAATGAAATGTACAAATCTCCCTCCTGAAATGTAAAATCCCCTCCTGAAATGCACAAAAGCCCGCAGGTAAATGAATAAACCCCACTCAATGAAATGCACAAACCCCACTCAGTGAAATGCACCAAACCCACTCAATGAAATATACTGAACTCACACGCTGAAATCTACAAAACCCGTGCACTGAACTGTACAAAAATGTACAAAAACCCTCACTGAAATGTACAAATCTCACTTCAATGAAATGTACAAAACCCACTCAACGAAATGTACAAAACCCACTCAATGAAAGGTAAAAAAAACCACTTAGTGAATTGTAAAAAACCCACTCAATGAAATGTACAAAACCCACACAACGAAATGTACAAAACCCACTCAATGAAAGGTAAAAATACCACTTACTGAAATGTATAAAACCCACTCAATGAAATGTACAAAACCCACACAACGAATTGTAGAAAGCATCCTCATTGAAATGTACAATACTCACCTCAATGAAATGTACAAAAGCCCATCCTGAAACTTAAAAAATCCCTCCTGAAATGTACAAAACCCCCTCAGTGAAAGGTACAAAACCCATTCAATGAAATATACAATACTCACACTGAAATGTATAAAATCCCTGCACTGAAATGTACAAACACCCCCTCACTGAAATGTACAAAACTCAGCTCAATCAAATGTACAAACTCACTCACTGAAATGTGCAAAACCCCTCTCTGAAATGTACAAAACCCGCTCACTGAAATCTACAAAACACAGTTCAATGAAATGTACGAAACTCACTCACTGAAATGTACCAAACCCCCTCACTGAAAAGTACAAACCTGCTCACTGAATTGTACAAAACCCACTCATGAAATGTACAAAATCTACTCAATCAAATCTACAAAACCTGCTGAATGAAATGTACAAAACCCACTTACTGAAAAGTAAAAAACCCACTCAATGAAATGTACAAAACCAACGCAACAAATTGTAGAAAACACCCTCATTGAAATGTACAATACTCACCTCAATGAAAAGTACAAAAGCCCATCCTGAAACGTAAAAAATCCCTCCTGAAATGTACAAAACCACCTCAGTGAAAGGTACAAAACTCATTCAATGATATATACAAAAATCAGTCACTGAAATGTATAAAATCCCTGCACTGAAATGTACAAACCACACCCCCTCACTGAAATGTACAAAACCCGCTCACTGAAATCTACAAAACACAGTTCAATGAAATGTACTAAACTCACTCACTGAAATGTACCAAACCCCCTCACTGAAATGTACAAACCTGCTCAATGAAATGTACAAAAGCTGCTCACTGTAATGTACACAATGCACACAATGAAATGTAAAAAATCCCCTCACTGAAATGTACAAAACTCACCTCAATGAAATGTACAAAACTCCCTCCTGAAATGTAGAAAACCCAATTAATGAAAGGTACAAAACCGACTCAATGAAATGTACAAAACCCACACAATGAAATGTACAAAACTCACTGAATGAAATGTACAAAACCCACTTAATGAAATGTACAAAAGCCACTTACTGAAAAGTAAAAAAACCCAGTCAATGAAATGTACAAAACCTACACAACGAATTGTAGAAAACACCCTCATTGAAATGTACAATACTCACCTCAATGAAATGTACAAAAGCCCATCCTGAAACATACAAAATCCCTCCTGAAATGTACAAAACTCCCTCAGTGAAAGGTACAAAACCCATTGAATGAAATATACAAAACTCACTCAATGAAACGTACACAAGTTGCCCAATGAAATGTAAAAAAGAACCCAATGAAATGTACAAAATTCACTGAATGAAATGTACAAAACCCACTTACTGAAAAGTAAAAAACCCACTCAATGAAATATACAAAGCTCACTCACTGAAATGTACAAAACCTACTCAATGAAATGTACAAAAGCAACTCACTGAAATATACAAAATCCAATTAATGAAAGGTACAAAACCCACTCAATGAAATGTACAAATCCCACACAATGAAATGTACAAAAACCCCTCATTGAAATGTACGAATCTCACCTCAATGAAGTGTACAAAACACCCTCCTGAAATGTAAAATATCCCTGCTGAAATGTACAAAACCCCCTCAGTGAAAGGTACAAAACCCATTCAATGAAATATACAAAACTCACGCACTGAAATGTATAAAATCCCTGCACTGAAATCTCCAAACCCCCCCCTCACTGAAATGTACAAAACTCAGCTCAATGAAATGTACAAACTCACTCACTGAAATGTACAAAGCCACTCACTGAAATCTACAAAACCCGCTCACTGAAATGTACAAAACGCAGTTCAATGAAATGTACAAAAGCCACACAATGAAATGTACAAAACTCACTGAATGAAATGTACAAAACCCACTTAATGAAATGTACAAAAGCCACTTACTGAAAAGTAAAAAGACCCAGTCAATGAAATGTACAAAACCTACACAACAAATTGTAGAAAACACCCTTATTGAAATGTACAATACTCACCTCAATGAAATGTACAAAAGCCCATCCTGAAACATAAAAAATCCCTCCTGAAATGTACAAAACTCCCTCAGTGAAAGGTACAAAACCCATTGAATGAAATATACAAAACTCACTCAATGAAACGTACACAAGTTGCCCAATGAAATGTAAAAAAGAACCCAATGAAATGTACAAAATTCACTGAATGAAATGTACAAAACCCACTTACTGAAAAGTAAAAAACCCACTCAATGAAATGTACAAAGCTCACTCACTGAAATGTACAAAACCTACTCAATGAAATGTACAAAAGCAACTCACTGAAATATACAAAATCCAATTAATGAAAGGTACAAAACCCACTCAATGAAATGTACAAATCCCACACAATGAAATGTACAAAAACCCCTCATTGAAATGTACGAATCTCACCTCAATGAAGTGTACAAAACACCCTCCTGAAATGTAAAATATCCCTCCTGAAATGTACAAAACCCCCTCAGTGAAAGGTACAAAACCCATTCAATGAAATATACAAAACTCACTCACTGAAATGTATAAAATCCCTGCACTGAAATCTCCAAACCCCCCCCTCACTGAAATGTACAAAACTCAGCTCAATGAAATGTACAAACTCACTCACTGAAATGTACAAAGCCCCTCACTGAAATCTACAAAACCCGCTCACTAAAATGTACAAAACGCAGTTCAATGAAATGTACAAAAGCCACACAATGAAATGTACAAAACTCACTGAATGAAATGTACAAAACCCACTTAATGAAATGTACAAAAGCCACTTACTGAAATGTAAAAAGACCCAGTCAATGAAATGTACAAAACCTACACAACAAATTGTAGAAAACACCCTTATTGAAATGTACAATACTCACCTCAATGAAATGTACAAAAGCCCATCCTGAAACATAAAAAATCCCTCCTGAAATGTACAAAACTCCCTCAGTGAAAGGTACAAAACCCATTGAATGAAATATACAAAACTCACTCACTGAAATGTATAAAATCCCTGCACTGAAATGTACAAACCCCCTCACTGAAATGTACAAAACTCAGCTCAATGAAATGTGCAAACTCACTCACTGAAATGTACAAAACCCGCTCACTGAAATCTACAAAACGCAGTTCAATGAAATGTCCAAAACGTCACTCGCTGAAATGTACCAAACCCCCTCACTGAAATGTGCAAACCTGCTCACTGAAATGTACAAAACCCACTCTTGAAATGTACAAAATGTACTCAATCAAATGTGCAAAACCTGCTGAATGAAATGTACAAATCTCAATCAATGAAACGTACACAAGTTGCCCAATGAAATGTAAAAAAACACCCAATGAAATGTACAAAACTCACTGAAAGAAATGTACAAAACCCACTTACTGAAATGTAAAAAACCCACTCAATGAAATTTACAAAATCCAAACAACGAATTGTACAAAACCCCCTCAATGAAATGTACAAAACTCACTCACTGAAATTTACAAAACTCAGTTCAATGAAATGTACAAAACACAGTAAATGAAATGTATAAAACCCACTTAATGCAAAGTACACACCCGACTCAATTAATTGTACAAAACCCACACAATGAAATGTACAAAACTCACTGAGTGAAATGTACAAGACCCACTTACTGAAAAGTAAAAAACCCACTCAATGAAATGTACAAAGCTCACTCACTGAAATGTACAAAACCTACTCAATGAAATGTACAAAAGCACCTCACTGAAATATACAAAATCCAATTAATGAAAGGTACAAAACCCACTCAATGAAATGTACAAATCCCACACAATGAAATGTACAAAAACCCCTCATTGAAATGTACGAATCTCACCTCAATGAAGTGTACAAAACACCCTCCTGAAATGTAAAATATCCCTCTTGAAATGTACAAATCCCCTTCAGTGAAAGGTACAAAACCCATTCAATGAAATATACAAAACTCACTCACTGAAATGTATAAAATTCCTGCACTGAAATGTACAAACTCCCCCTCACTGAAATGTACAAAACTCAGCTCAATGAAATGTACAAACTCACTCACTGAAATGTCCAAAACCCCTCACTGAAATCTACAAGACCCGCTCACTGAAATGTACAAAACGCAGTTCAATGAAATATACAAAACTCACTTACTGAAATGTACCAAACCCCCTCACTGAAATGTACAAACCTGCTCAATGAAATGTACAAAAGCCGCTCACTGTAATGTACAAAACGCACACAACAAAATATACAAAATCCCCTCACTGAAATGTACAAAACCCAGCACAATAAAATGTACAAATCTCCCTCCTGAAATGTAAAATCCCCTCCTGAAATGCACAAAAGCCCTCAGTGAAATGAATAAAACCCACTCAATGAAATGCACAAAACCCACTCAATGAAATATACAGAACTCACACGCTGAAATCTACAAAACCCGTGCACTGAACTGTACAAAAATGTACAAAAACCCTCACTGAAATGTACAAATCTCAGTTCAATGAAATGTACAAAACCCACTCAACGTAATGTACAAAACCCACTCAATGAAAGGTAAAAAAACCACTTGCTGAATTGTAAAAAACCCACTCAATGAAATGTACAAAACCCACACAACAAAATGTGCAAAACCCACTCAATGAAAGGTAAAAATGCCACTTACTGAAATGTATAAAACCCACTCAATGAAATGTACAAAACCCACACAACGAAATGTACAAAACCCACTCAATGAAATGTACAAAACCCACACAACGAATTGTAGAAAGCATCCTCATTGAAATGTTCAATACTCACCTCAATGAAATGTACAAAAGCCCATCCTGAAACTTAAAAAATCCCTCCTGAAATGTACAAAACCCCCTCAGTGAAAGGTACAAAACCTATTCAATGAAGTATACAAAACTCACACTGAAATGTATAAAATCCCTGCACTGAAATGTACAAACACCCCCTCACTGAAATGTACAAAACTCAGCTCAATCAAATGTACAAACTCACTCACTGAAATGTGCAAAACCCCTCACTGAAATGTACAAAACCCGCTCACTGAAATCTACAAAACACAGTTCAATGAAATGTACAAAACTCACTCACTGAAATGTACCAAACCCCCTCACTGAAATGTACAAACCTGCTCAATGAAATGTACAAAAGCTGCTCACTGTAATGTACAAAACGCACACAACAAAATGTACAAAATCCCCTCACTGAAATGAACAAAACTCACCTCAATGAAATGTACAAAGTTCCCTCCTGAAATGTAGAAAACCCAATTAATGAAAGGTACAAAACCGACTCAATGAAATGTACAAAACCCACACAATGAAATGTACAAAACTCACTGAATGAAATGTACAAAACCCACTTAATGAAATGTACAAAAGCCACTTACTGAAAAGTAAAAAAACCCAGTCAATGAAATGTACAAAACCTACACAACGAATTGTAGAAAACACCCTCATTGAAATGTACAATACTCACCTCAATGAAATGTACAAAAGCCCATCCTGAAACATACAAAATCCCTCCTGAAATGTACAAAACTCCCTCAGTGAAAGGTACAAAACCCATTGAATGAAATATACAAAACTCACTCAATGAAACGTACACAAGTTGCCCAATGAAATGTAAAAAAAAACCCAATGAAATGTACAAAACTCACTGAATGAAATGTACAAAACCCACTTACTGAAAAGTAAAAAACCACTCAATGAAATGTACAAAGCTCACTCACTGAAATGTACAAAACCTACTCAATGAAATGTACAAAAGCACCTCACTGAAATATACAAAATCCAATTAATGAAAGGTACAAAACCCACTCAATGAAATGTACAAATCCCACACAATGAAATGTACAAAAACCCCTCAATGAAATGTACGAATCTCACCTCAATGAAGTGTACAAAACACCCTCCTGAAATGTAAAATATCCCTCCTGAAATGTACAAAACCCCCTCAGTGAAAGGTACAAAACCCATTCAATGAAATATACAAAACTCACTCACTGAAATGTATAAAATACCTGCACTGAAATCTCCAAACCACCCCCTCACTGAAATGTACAAAACTCAGCTCAATGAAATGTACAAACTCACTCACTGAAATGTACAAAGCCCCTCACTGAAATCTACAAAACCCGCTCACTGAAATGTACAAAACGCAGTTCAATGAAATGTACAAAAAACACACAATGAAATGTACAAAACCTACACAACGAACTGTAGAAAACACCCTCATTGAAATGTACAATACTCACCTCAATGAAATGTACAAAAGCCCATCCTGAAACATAAAAAATCCCTCCTGAAATGTACAAAACTCCCTCAGTGAAAGGTACAAAACCCATTGAATGAAATATACAAAACTCACTCAATGAAACGTACACAAGTTGCCCAATGAAATGTAAAAAAAAACCAATGAAATGTACAAAACTCACTGAATGAAATGTACAAAACACACTTACTGAAAAGTAAAAAACCCACTCAATGAAATGTACAAAGCTCACTCACTGAAATGTACAAAACCTACTCAATGAAATGTACAAAAGCACCTCACTGAAATATACAAAATCCAATTAATGAAAGGTACAAAACCCACTCAATGAAATGTACAAATCCCACACAATGAAATGTACAAAAACCCCTCATTGAAATGTACGAATCTCACCTCAATGAAGTATACAAAACACCCTCCTGAAATGTAAAATATCCCTCCTGAAATGAACAAAACCCCCTCAGTGAAAGGTACAAAACACATTCAATGAAATATACAAAACTCACTCACTGAAATGTATAAAATCCCTGCACTGAAATATACAAACCCCCCCCTCACTGAAATGTACAAAACTCAGCTCAATGAAATGTACAAACTCACTCACTGAAATGTACAAAGCCCCTCACTGAAATCTACAAAACCCGCTCACTGAAATGTACAAAACGCAGTTCAATGAAATGTACAAAACCCACACAATGAAATGTACAAAACTCACTGAATGAAATGTACAAAACCCACTTAATAAAATGTACAAAAGTCACTTACTGAAAAGTAAAAAAACCCAGTCAATGAAATGTACAAAACCTACACAACAAATTGTAGAAAACACCCTAATTGAAATGTACAATACTCACCTCAATGAAATGTACAAAAGCCCATCCTGAAACTTAAAAAATCCCTCCTGAAATGTACAAAACTCCCTCAGTGAAAGGTACAAAACCCATTCAATGAAATATACAAAACTCACTCACTGAAATGTATAAAATCCCTGCACTGAAATGTACAAACCCCTTCACTGAAATGTACAAAACTCAGCTCAATGAAATGTACAAACTCACTCACTGAAATGTACAAAACCCGCTCACTGAAATCTACAAAACACAGTTCAATGAAATGTCCAAAACTCACTTGCTGAAATGTACCAAACCCCCTCACTGAAATGTGCAAACCTGCTCACTGAAATGTACAAAACCCACTCGTGAAATATACAAAATCTACTCAATCAAATGTGCAAAACCTGCTGAATGAAATGTACAAATCTCACTCAATGAAACGTACACAAGTTGCCCAATGAAATGTAAAAAAAAACCCAATGAAATGTACAAAACTCACTGAATGAAATGTACAAAACCCACTTACTGAAATGTAAAAACCCACTCAATGAAATTTACAAAATCCAAACAACGAATTGTACAAAACCCCCTCACTGAAATGTACAAAATTCACCTCATTGAAATGTACAAATCCCCATCCTGAAATGTACAAAAACCCATCCTAAAATGTACAAAACCCACTCAATTAATTGTGCAAATCCCACTCAATGAAATACACAAAACTCACTCACTGAAATGTACAAAACCCCTGCACTGAAATGTACAGAACTCCCTCACTGAAATTTACAAAACTCAGTTCAATGAAATGTAGAAAACACAGTAAATGAAATGTATAAAACCCACTTAATGAAATGTACAAAACCGACTCAATTAATTGTACAAAACCCACAAAATGAAATGTACAAAACTCACTGAATGAAATGTACAAGACCCACTTACTGAAAAGTAAAAAACCCACTCAATGAAATGTACAAAAGCACCTCACTGAAATACACAAAATCCAATTAATGAAAGGTACAAAACCCACTCAATGAAATGTACAAATCCCACACAATGAAATGTACAAAAACCCCTCATTGAAATGTACGAATCTCACCTCAATGAAGTGTACAAAACACCCTCCTGAAATGTAAAATATCCCTCCTGAAATGAACAAAACCCCCTCAGTGAAAGGTACAAAACACATTCAATGAAATATACAAAACTCACTCACTGAAATGTATAAAATCCCTGCACTGAAATATACAAACCCCCCCCTCACTGAAATGTACAAAACTCAGCTCAATGAAATGTACAAACTCACTCACTGAAATGTACAAAACCCCTCACTGAAATCTACAAAACCCGCTCACTGAAATGTACAAAACGCAGTTCAATGAAATGTACAAAACCCACACAATGAAATGTACAAAACTCACTGAATGAAATTTACAAAACGCACTTAATAAAATGTACAAAAGCCACTTACTGAAAAGTAAAAAAACCCAGTCAATGAAATGTACAAAACCTACACAACAAATTGTAGAAAACACCCTAATTGAAATGTACAATACTCACCTCAATGAAATGTACAAAAGCCCATCCTGAAACTTAAAAAATCCCTCCTGAAATGTCCAAAACTCCCTCAGTGAAAGGTACAAAACCCATTCAATGAAATATACAAAACTCACTCACTGAAATGTATAAAATCCCTGCACTGAAATGTACAAACCCCTTCACTGAAATGTACAAAACTCAGCTCAATGAAATGTACAAACTCACTCACTGAAATGTACAAAACCCGCTCACTGAAATCTACAAAACACAGTTCAATGAAATGTCCAAAACTCACTTGCTGAAATGTACCAAACCCCCTCACTGAAATGTGCAAACCTGCTCACTGAAATGTACAAAACCCACTCGTGAAATGTACAAAATCTACTCAATCAAATGTGCAAAACCTGCTGAATGAAATGTACAAATCTCACTCAATGAAACGTACACAAGTTGCCCAATGAAATGTAAAAAAAAACCCAATGAAATGTACAAAACTCACTGAATGAAATGTACAAAACCCACTTACTGAAATGTAAAAAACCCACTCAATGAAATTTACAAAATCCAAACAACGAATTGTACAAAACCCCCTCACTGAAATGTACAAAATTCACCTCATTGAAATGTACAAATCCCCATCCTGAAATGTACAAAAACCCATCCTAAAATGTACAAAACCCACTCAATTAATTGTGCAAATCCCACTCAATGAAATACACAAAACTCACTCACTGAAATGTACAAAACCCCTGCACTGAAATGTACAGAACTCCCTCACTGAAATTTACAAAACTCAGTTCAATGAAATGTAGAAAACACAGTAAATGAAATGTATAAAACCCACTTAATGAAATGTACAAAACCGACTCAATTAATTGTACAAAACCCACACAATGAAATGTACAAAACTCACTGAATGAAATGTACAAGACCCACTTACTGAAAAGTAAAAAACCCACTCAATGAAATGTACAAAAGCACCTCACTGAAATACACAAAATCCAATTAATGAAAGGTACAAAACCCACTCAATGAAATGTACAAATCCCACACAATGAAATGTACAAAAACCCCTCATTGAAATGTACGAATCTCACCTCAATGAAGTGTACAAAACACCCTCCTGAAATGTAAAATATCCCTCCTGAAATGAACAAAACCCCCTCAGTGAAAGGTACAAAACACATTCAATGAAATATACAAAACTCACTCACTGAAATGTATAAAATCCCTGCACTGAAATATACAAACCCCCCCCTCACTGAAATGTACAAAACTCAGCTCAATGAAATGTACAAACTCACTCACTGAAATGTACAAAACCCCTCACTGAAATCTACAAAACCCGCTCACTGAAATGTACAAAACGCAGTTCAATGAAATGTACAAAACCCACACAATGAAATGTACAAAACTCACTGAATGAAATTTACAAAACGCACTTAATAAAATGTACAAAAGCCACTTACTGAAAAGTAAAAAAACCCAGTCAATGAAATGTACAAAACCTACACAACAAATTGTAGAAAACACCCTAATTGAAATGTACAATACTCACCTCAATGAAATGTACAAAAGCCCATCCTGAAACTTAAAAAATCCCTCCTGAAATGTACAAAACTCCCTCAGTGAAAGGTACAAAACCCATTCAATGAAATATACAAAACTCACTCACTGAAATGTATAAAATCCCTGCACTGAAATGTACAAACCCCTTCACTGAAATGTACAAAACTCAGCTCAATGAAATGTACAAACTCACTCACTGAAATGTACAAAACCCGCTCACTGAAATCTACAAAACACAGTTCAATGAAATGTCCAAAACTCACTTGCTGAAATGTACCAAACCCCCTCACTGAAATGTGCAAACCTGCTCACTGAAATGTACAAAACCCACTCATGAAATGTACAAAATCTACTCAATCAAATGTGCAAAACCTGCTGAATGAAATGTACAAATCTCACTCAATGAAACGTACACAAGTTGCCCAATGAAATGTAAAAAAAACCCAATGAAATGTACAAAACTCACTGAATGAAATGTACAAAACCCACTTACTGAAATGTAAAAAACCCACTCAATGAAATTTACAAAATCCAAACAACGAATTGTACAAAACCCCCTCACTGAAATGTACAAAATTCACCTCATTGAAATGTACAAATCCCCATCCTGAAATGTACAAAAACCCATCCTAAAATGTACAAAACCCACTCAATTAATTGTGCAAATCCCACTCAATGAAATACACAAAACTCACTCACTGAAATGTACAAAACCCCTGCACTGAAATGTACAGAACTCCCTCACTGAAATTTACAAAACTCAGTTCAATGAAATGTAGAAAACACAGTAAATGAAATGTATAAAACCCACTTAATGAAATGTACAAAACCGACTCAATTAATTGTACAAAACCCACACAATGAAATGTACAAAACTCACTGAATGAAATGTACAAGACCCACTTACTGAAAAGTAAAAAACCCACTCAATGAAATGTACAAAAGCACCTCACTGAAATATACAAAATCCAATTAATGAAAGGTACAAAACCCACTCAATAAAATGTACAAATCCCACACAATGAAATGTACAAAAACCCCTCATTGAAATGTACGAATCTCACCTCAATGAAGTGTACAAAACAACCTCCTGAAATGTAAAATATCCCTCCTGAAATGTACAAAACCCCCTCAGTGAAAGGTATAAAACCCATTCAATGAAATATACAAAACTCACTCACTGAAATGTATAAAATCCCTGCACTGAAATGTACAAACTCCACCTCACTGAAATGTACAAAACTCAGCTCAATGAAATGTACAAAACCCCTCACTGAAATCTACAAAACCCGCTCACTGAAATGTACAAAACGCAGTTCAATGAAATGTACAAAACTCACTCACTGAAATGTACCAAACCCCCTCTCTGAAATGTACAAACCTGCTCAATGAAATGTACAAAAGCCACTCACTGTAATGTACAAAACGCACACAACAAAATGTACAAAATCCCCTCACTGAAATGTACAAAACTCAGCACAATGAAATGTACAAATCTCCCTCCTGAAATGCACAAAAGCACTCAGTGAAATGAATAAAACCCATTCAATGAAATGCACAAACCCCACTCAGTGAAATGCACAAAACCCACTCAATGAAATATACAGAACTCACACGCTGAAATCTACAAAACCCGTGCACTGAACTGTACAAAAATGTACAAAAACCCTCACTGAAATGTACAAATCTCACTTCAATGAAATGTACAAAACCCACTCAACGAAATGTACAAAACCCACTCAACGAAATGTACAAAACCCACTCAATGAAAGGTAAAAAAACCACTTGCTGAATTGTAAAAAACCCACTCAATGAAATGTACAAAACCCACACAACAAAATGTACAAAACCCACTCAATGAAAGGTAAAAATACCACTTACTGAAATGTATAAAACCCACTCCATGAAATGTACAAAACCCACACAACGAAATGTACAAAACTCACTTACTGAAATGTAAAAAACCCACTCAGTGAAATTTACAAAATCCAAACAACGAATTGTACAAAACCCCCTCAATGAAATGTACAAAACTCACTCACTGAAATGTACTAAACCCCTGCACTGAAATGTACAGAACTCCCTCACTGAAATTTACAAAACTCAGTTCAATGAAATGTACAAAACACAGTAAATGAAATGTATAAAACCCACTTAATGAAAAGTACAAAACCAACTCAATTAATTGTACAAAACCCACACAATGAAATGTACAAAACTCACTGAGTGAAATGTACAAGACCCACTTACTGAAAAGTAAAAAACCCACTCAATGAAATGTACAAAGCTCACTCACTGAAATGTACAAAACCTACTCAATGAAATGTACAAAAGCACCTCACTGAAATATACAAAATCCAATTAATGAAAGGTACAAAACCCACTCAATGAAATGTATAAAATCCCACACAATGAAATGTACAAAAACCCCTCATTGAAATGTACGAATCTCACCTCAATGAAGTGTACAAAACACCCTCCTGAAATGTAAAATATCCCTCTTGAAATGTACAAATCCCCCTCAGTGAAAGGTACAAAACCCATTCAATGAAATATACAAAACTCACTCACTGAAATGTATAAAATCCCTGCACTGAAATGTACAAACTCTCCCTCACTGAAATGTACAAAACTCAGCTCAATGAAATGTACAAACTCACTCACTGAAATGTCCAAAACCCCTCACTGAAATCTACAAAACCCGCTCACTGAAATCTACAAAACCCGCTCACTGAAATGTACAAAACGCAGTTCAATGAAATGTACAAAACTCACTCACTGAAATGTACCAAACCCCCTCACTGAAATGTACAAACCTGCTCAATGAAATGTACAAAAGCCGCTCACTGTAATGTACAAAACGCACACAACAAAATGTACAAAATCCCCTCACTGAAATGTACAAAACTCAGCACAATAAAATGTACAAATCTCCCTCCTGAAATGTAAAATCCCCTCCTGAAATGCACAAAAGCCCTCAGTAAAATGAATAAAACCCATTCAATGAAATGCACAAACCCCACTCAGTGAAATGCACAAAACCCACTCAATGAAATATACAGAACTCACACGCTGAAATCTACAAAACCCGTGCACTGAACTGTACAAAAATGTACAAAAACCCTCACTGAAATGTACAAATCTCACTTCAATGAAATGTACAAAACCCACTCAACAAATGTACAAAACCCACTCAATGAAATGTACAAAACCCACTCAATGAAAGGTAAAAAAAACACTTGCTGACTTGTAAAAAACCCACTCAATGAAATGTACAAAACCCACACAGCGAAATGTACAAAACCCACTCAATGAAAGGTAAAAATACCACTTACTGAAATGTATAAAACCCACTCAATGAAATGTACAAAACCCACACAACGAAATGTACAAAACCCACTCAATGAAATGTACAAAACCCACATAACGAATTGTAGAAAGCATCCTCATTGAAATGTACAATACTCACCTCAATGAAATGTACAAAAGCCCATCCTGAAACTTAAAAAATCCCTCCTGAAATGTACAAAACCCCCTCGGTGAAAGGTACAAAACCTATTCAATGAAATGTACAAAACTCCCTCCTGAAATGTAGAAAACCCAATTAATGAAAGGTACAAAACCGACTCAATGAAATGTACAAAACCCACACAATGAAATGTACAAAACTCACTGAATGAAATGTACAAAACCCACTTAATGAAATGTACAAAACCCACACAATGAAATGTACAAAACTCACTGAATGAAATGTACAAAACCCACTCAATGAAATGTACAAAACTCACCTCAATTAAGTGTACAAAACTCACCTGAATGAGATGTTCAAAACCCAATCAATGAAATGTACAAAATCTCGTCACTGAAATGTACAAATGCCACTCGCTGAAATGAACAAAACACCTCAATGAAATGAAAAAAAACCTCACTGAAATGTACAAAACACAGTAAATGAAATGTATAAAACCCACTTAATGAAATGTACAAAACCGACTCAATTAATTGTACAAAACCCACACAATGAAATGTACAAAACCTACTCAATGAAATGTACAAAAGCACCTCACTGAAATATACAAAATCCAATTAATGAAAGGTACAAAACCCACTCAATGAAATGTACAAAACCCACCCAACGAAATGTACAAAACCCCCTCACAGAAATGTACAAAACTCACCTCAATGAAATGTACAAAACCACATCATAATATGTAAAAAATACCCTCCTGAAATGTATAAACCCCCCTCACTGAAATGTATAAAACTCAGCTCAATGAAATATACAAACTCACTCACAGAAATGTACAAAACACCCTCACTGACATCAACAAAACCCACTCACTGACATGTACAAAACCCACTCATGAAATGTACAAAACCCACTCAATGAAATGTACAAAACTCACCTCAATTAAATGTACAAAACTCACCTGAATGAGATGTTCAAAACCCAATCAATGAAATGTACAAAATCTCGTCACTGAAATGTACAAATGCCACTCACTGAAATGAACAAAACACCTCAACGAAATGAAAAAAAACCTCACTGAAATGTACAAAACTCACTCCATAATATGTACAAAACTCAACTCAAAGAAAAGTAGAAAAACCACTCAATCAAATCTACAAAACCGAATCAGTGAAATGTGCAAAACCCCTCACTGAAATGTACAAAACCCCTCACTGAAATGTACAAAACCGGCTCACTGAAATCTACAAAACACAGTTCACTCAAATTTACAAAACTCACTCACTGAAATGTACCAAACCCCCTCAATGTAATGTACAAACCTGCTCAATGAAACGTACAAAAGCCGCTCACTGTAATGTACAAAATGCACACAACGAAATGTACAAAATCCCCTCACTGAAATGTACAAAACTCACCACAAAGAAATATAAAAAAGTCCCTCCTGAAATGTAACCCTCCCCCCACTGAAATGCACAAAACCCCACAGTGAAATGAATAAAACCCACTCAATGAAATACACAAAACCCACTCAGTGAAATGCACAAAAGCCACTCAATGAAATATACAAAACTCACACACTGAAATGTACAAAACCCGTGCACTGAAATGTACAAAAATGTACAAAAACCCTCACTGAAATGTACAAATCTCAGCTCAATGAAATGTAAATAACCCACTCAACGAAATGTACAAAACCCACTCAACGAAATGTACAGAAGCCACTCAATGAAAGGTAAAAAACCCACTAAATGAAATGTACAAAAGTCACTGAATGAAATGTACAAAACCCACTTAGTGAAATGTGCAAAACCCACTCAATGAAATTTACAAAACCCAAACAACGAATTGTACAAAACCCCCTCACAGAAATGTACAAAACTCACCTCAATGCAATGTACAAAACTCAGCTCAATGAATTGTACAAACTCACTCACTGAAATGTACAAAACCCCCTCACAGAAATGTACAAAACCCGCTCACTGAAATATTCAAAACCCGTTCACTGAAATATTCAAAACCCGCTCACTGCAATGTACAAAAACCACTCAAGAAATGTACAAAACACACTGAATGAAATGCACAAAATTGACTCAATAAAATTTACAAAACTCTCTCAATGAAATGTACAAAACCCCTGCACTGAAATGTACAAACTCCCCTCACTGAAATGTATGAAAATCAGCTCAATGAAATGTACCAACTCACTCACTGAAATATACAAAATCCCCTCACTGAAATGTACAAAATCCCCTCACTGAAATGAACAAAACCCGCTCACTGAAATATACAAAACCCACTCAATGAAATATACAAAACCCGCTCACTGAAATGTGCAAAACCCACTGAATGAAATGCACAAAATTCACTCAATGAAATTTACAAAACCCACTCAATGACATGCACAAAATCCATCTCAATGAAATATACAAAACACACTCACTGAAATGTACAAAACCCCTGCACTGAAATGCACAAACACCCCTCACTGAAATGTACAACCTCACGTCAATGAAATATACAAAAAACCCCTCCTGAAATGTAAAAAATACACTCCTAAAATTGACAAAACCCACTCACAGAAAAGTACAAAACTCACCTCGGTGAAATGTACAAAAACCCCTCTTGAAATGTAAAAAATACCCTCCTCAAATGTAAAAAACAAACTCAATGAAATGTACAAAACCCAGTCAATGAAATCTACAAAACCCACTCATGAAATACACAAAACAGACTCAATGAAATGCAAAAAACTCAATCACTGAAATGTACAAAACCCCTGCACTTAAATGTACAAACCCCCCTCACTGAAATGCACAAAACTCAGCTCAATGAAATGTACAAAACTCAGCTCAATGAAATGTACCAACTCACTTTCTGAAATGTACCAAATCCCCTCACTGAAACGTACAAAACCCGCTCTCTGAAATACACAAAACCCGCTCACTGAAATATACAAAATCCGCTCACTGAAATATACAAAATCCGCTCACTGAAATATACAAAACCCCTGCACTGAAATGTACAAACCCCCCTTACTGAAATGCACAAAACACAGCTCTATGAATTGTACAAACTCACCCACTGAAATGTACAAAACCCCTGCACTGAAATGTACAAACCCCCCTCACTGAAATGCACAAAACTCAGCTCAATGAAATTTACAAACCCCCTCACTGAAATGTACAAAACCCCCTCACAGAAATGTACAATACCCGCTCACTGAAATATACAAAACCCGTTCACTGAAATATTCAAAACCCGCTCACTGCAATGTACAAACCCCACTCAAGAAATGTACAAAACACACGGAATGAAATGCACAAAATTGACTCAATGAAATTTACAAAGCCCTCTCACTGAAATGTACAAAACCCCTGCACTGAAATGTTCAAACTCCCCTCACTGAAATGTACGAAACACAGCTCAATGAAATGTACCTACTCACTCACTGAAATGCACAAAATCCCCTCACTGAAATGTACAAAACCCGCTCACTGAAATATACAAAACCCGCTCAATGAAATATACAAAACCCGCTCACTGAAATGTACAAAACCCACTGAAAGAAATGCACAAAATTCACTCAATGAAATTTACAAAACCCACTCAATGAAAAGCACAAAATCCATCTCAATGAAATCTACAAAACACACTCACAGAAATGTACAAAACCCCTGCACTGAAATGTACAAACACCCCTCACTGAAATGTACAATCTCACATCAATGAAATATACAAAAAAACCACTCCTGAAATGTAAAAAATACCCTCCACAAATGTACAAAACACACTCAATGAAATGTACAAAACCCACTCAATGAAATCTACAAAACCCACTCAGTGAAATACACAAAACAGACTCAATGAAATACACAAAACTCACTCACTGAAATGTACAAAACCCCTGCACTGAAATGTACAAACCACCCTCATTGAAATGCACAAATCTCAGCTCAATGAAATTTACAAACTCACTCACTGAAATGTACAAAACCCCCTCACAGAAATGTACAAAACCCGCTCACTGAAATATACAAAACCCGCTCACTGAAATGTGCAAAACCCACTCAGGAAATGTACAAAACCAACTGAATGAAATGCACAAAATTCACTCAATGAAATATACAAAATCCCCTCACTGAAATGTGAAAAAAGCCACTCAGTGAAATGAACAAACTACCTCACTGAAATGTACAAAACTCACCTCAATGAAATGTACAAAACCCATGCAATGAAATTGACGAAATTCATCTCAACGAAATGTAGAAAACCCAGTCAATGAAATGTAAAATATGCACCTCATTGAAATGTACAAAACCCCTGAACTGAAATGTACAAACCCCCCTCACTGAAATGTACAAAACGCACCTCAATGAAATGTACAAAACACCCTCCTGAAATGTAAAAAATACCCTCCTGAAATGCACAAAAGCAACTCAATGTAATGTACAAAACACACTCAATTCAATGTACAAAACCCACTCAATGCAATGCACAAAACCCACTCCACGCAATGCACAACACAAACTCAATGAAATATACAAAACTAACTCACTGAAATGTACAAAACCCCTGCACTGAAATGTACAAACCCCCCTTACTGAAATGCACAAAACTCAGCTCAATGAAATTTACAAACTCACTCACTGAAATGTACAAAACCCCCTCACAGAAATGTACAAAACGCGCTCGCTGAAATATACAAAACCCATTCACTGAAATATTCAAAACCCGCTCACTGCAATGTACAAACCCCACTCAAGAAATGTACAAAACACACTGAATGAAATGCACAAAATTGACTCAATGAAATTGACAAAACACTCTCACTGAAATGTACAAAACCCCTGCACTGAAATGTTCAAAAACTCCCCTCAATGAAATGTACCAACTCACTCACTGAAATGTACAAAATCCCCTCACTGAAGTGTACAAAACCGGCTCACTGAAATATACAAAACCCGCTCAATGAAATATACAAAACCCACTCACTTAAATGTACAACACCCACTGAATGAAATGCACAAAATTCACTCAATGAAATTTACAAAACCCACTCAATGAAATGCACAAAATCCATCACAATGAAATATACAAAACACACTCACTGAAATGTACAACCTCACGTCAACGAAATATACAAAAAAACCCTGCTGAAATATATAAAATACCTTCCTCAAATGTACAAAACAAACTCAATGAAATGTACAAAACCCACTCAATGAAATCTACAAAACCCACTCAATGAAATCTACAAAACCCACTCAGTGAAATACACAAACAGACTCAATGAAATACACAAAACTCACTCACTAAAATGTACAAAACCCCTGCACTGAAATGTACAAACCCCCCTCACTGAAATGTACAAAACTCACCTCAATGTAATGTACAAAACCCATGCAATGAAATTGACGAAATTCATCTCAACGAAATGTAGAAAACCCACTGAATGAAATGTACAAAATGCACCTCATTGAAATGTACAAAACCCCCTCCTGAAATGTACAAAAACTCCTCCTAAAATGTACAAAACCCACTCAGTGAAAGGTACAAAACCCATTCAATGAAATGTACAAAACCTAATCAATGAAATGCACAAAACACACTCAATGAAATGTACAAACTCACTCACTGAAATGTACAAACCCACCTCACTGAAATGCACAAAACTCAGCTCAATGAAATGTACAAACCCACTCACAGAAATGTCCAAATCCCGCTCACTGAAATGTACAAACCCCACTCACTGAAATGCACAAAACTCAGCTCAATGAAATGCACAAAATTCACTCATTGAAATTTACAAAACCCTCTAACAAAAATGTACAAAACCCCGGCACTGAAATGTACAAACTCCCCTCACTGAAATGTACAAAACTCAGCTCAATGAAATGTACCAACTCACTCACTGAAATGTACCAAATCCCCTCACTGAAACGTACAAAACCCGCTTGCTGAAATATACAAAACCCGCTCACTGAAGTATACAAAACCCGCTCACTGAAATGTACAAAACCCACACAACAAAATATACAAAACCCCCTCACAGAAATGTACAAAACTCACCTCAATGAAATGTACAAAACCACATCCTAATATGTAAAAAATACCCTCCTGAAATGTACAAACCCCCCTCACTGAAATGTATAAAACTCAGCTCAATGAAATGTACAAACTCACTCACAGAAATGTACAAAACACCCTCACTGGCATCAACAAAACCCGCTCACTGAAATGTACAAAACCCACTCATGAAATGTACAAAACCCACTCAATGAAATGTACAAAACTCACCTCAATTAAATGTACAAAACTCACCTGAATGAAATGTTCAAAACCTAATCAATGAAATGTACAAAATCTCGTCACTGAAATGTACAAATGCCACTCGCTGAAATGAACAAAACACCTCAATGAAATGAAAAAAAACCTCACTGAAATGTACAAAACTCACTCCATAATATGTACAAAACTCACCTCAAAGAAAAGTAGAAAACCCACTCAATCAAATCTACAAAACCGACTCAGTGAAATGTGCAAAACCCCTCACTGAAATGTACAAAACCCCTCACTGAAATGTACAAAACCGGCTCACTGAAATCTACAAAACACAGTTCACTCAAATTTACAAAACTCACTCACTGAAATGTACCAAACCCCCTCAATGAAATGTACAAACCTGCTCAATGAAACGTACAAAAGCCACTCACTGTAATGTACAAAACACACACAACGAAATGTACAAAATACACAAAACCCACTCAGTGAAATGCACAAAACCCACTCAATGAAATATACAGAACTCACACACTGAAATGTACAAAACCCGTGCACTGAAAAGTACAAAAATGTACAAAAACCCTCACTGAAATGTACAAATCTCAGTTCAATGAAATGTAAATAACCCACTCAATGAAATGTACAAAATCCACTCAACGAAATGTACAGAAGCCACTCAATGAGAGGTAAAAAAAACCACTAAATGAAATGTACAAAACTCACTGAATGAAATGTACAAAACCCACTTAGTGAAATGTGCAAAACCCACTCAATGAAATTTTCAAAACCCAAACAACGAATTGTACAAAACCCCCTCACAGAAATGTACAAAACTCACCTCAATGAAATGTACAAAACCCCCTCCTAATATGTAAAAATTACCCGCACTGAAATGTACAAACCCCCCTCACTGAAATACACAAAACTCAGCTCAATGAATTGTACAAACTCACTCACTGAAATGTACAAAACCCGCTCACAGAAATGTACAAAACCCGCTCACTGAAATATACAAAACCTGTTCACTGAAATATTCAAAACCCGCTCACTGCAATGTACAAAACCCACTCAAGAAATGTACAAAACACACTGAATGAAATGCACAAAATTGACTCAATGAAATTTACAAAACCCTCTCACTGAAATGTACAAAACCCCTGCATTGAAATGTACAAACTCCCCTCACTGCAATGTATGAAACTCAGCTCAGTGAAATGTACCAAATCACTCACTGAAATGTACAAAATCCCCTCACTGAAATGTACAAAATCCCCTCACTGAAATGTACAAAACCCGCTCACTGAAATATACAAAACCCGCTCACTGAAATATACAAAACCCGCTCAATGAAATATACAAAACCCGCTCACTGAAATGTGAAAAAAGCCACTCAGTGAAATGAACAAACCACCTCACTGAAATGTACAAAACTTACCTCAATGAAATGTACAAAACCCATGCAATGAAATTGACGAAATTCATCTCAACGAAATGTAGAAAACCCACTGAATGAAATGTACAAAATGCACCTCATTGAAATGTACAAAACCCCCTCCTGAAATGTACAAAAACTCCTCCTAAAATGTACAAAACCCACTCAGTGAAAGGTACAAAACCCATTCAATGAAATGTACAAAACCTAATCAATGAAATGCACAAAACACACTCAATGAAATGTACAAACTCACTCACTGAAATGTACAAACCCCCCTCACTGAAATGCACAAAACTCAGCTCAATGAAATGTACAAACTCACTCACAGAAATGTCCAAAACCCACTCACTGAAATGTACAAACCCCACTCACTGAAATGCACAAAACTCAGCTCAATGAAATTTACAAAACCCTCTAACAAAAATGTACAAAACCCCGGCACTGAAATGTACAAACTCGCCTCACTGAAATGTACAAAACTCAGCTCACTGAAATGTACCAAGTCACTTACTGAAATGTACCAAATCCCCTCACTGAAACGTACAAAACCCGCTTGCTGAAATATACAAAACCCGCTCACTGAAATATACAAAACCCACTCACTGAAATGTATAAAACCCACTCAAGAAATGTACAAAACCCACTGAATGAAATGCACAAAATTTACTCAATGAAATTTATAAAACCCTCTCACTGAAATGTACAAAACTCAGCTCAATGAAATGTACAAAACCCCCTCACTGAAATGAACAAAACCTGCTCACTGAAAAGTACAAAACCCACTCATGAAATGTACAAAACCAACTCAATGAAATGTACAAAATTCTCCTCAACGAAATGTACTAAACCCACTCAATGAAATATACAAAATGCCCTCACGGAATTGTAAAAAAGCCACTCAGTGAAATGAACAAACCACCTCACTGAAATGTACAAAACTCACCACAATGGAATGTACAAAACTCCATCCTGAAATGTAAAAAAACGCCTCCTGAAATGCACGAAACCCATCAGTGAAATTAATAAAACCAACTCAACGAAATGCACAAAACCTACTCAGTGAAATGAACAAAACCCACTCAATGAAATATACAGAACTCACACGCTGAAATGTACAAAACCCGTGCACTGAAATGTACAAAAATGTACAAGAACCCTCACTGAAATGTACAAATCTCAGTTCAATGAAATGTAAATAACCCACTCAACGAAATGTACAAAACCCACTCAACAAAATGTACAAAACCCACTTAACAAAATGTACAAAACCCACTCAATGAAAGATAAAAAAACCCACTCAATGTAATGTATAAAACTCACTGAATGAAATGTACCAAACCCACTCAATGAAATGTACAAACCTGGTCAATGAAACGTACAAAAGCCGCTCACTGTAATGTACAAAACGCACAAAACGAAATGTACAAAATCCCCTCATGAAATGTACAAAACTCACCACAACGAAATGTAAAAAACCCCCTCCTGAAATGTAACCCCCCCCCCCAAAATGCACAAAACCCCTCAATGAAATGAATAAAACCCACTCAATGAAATAAACAAAACCCACTCAGTGAAATGCACAAAACCCACTCAATGAAATATACAGAACTCACACACTGAAATGTACAAAACCCGTGCACTGAAATGTACAAAAATGTACAAAAACCCTCACTGAAATGTACAAATCTCAGCTCAATGAAATGTACAAAACCCTCTCACTGAAATGAAAAAAACCTGCTCACTGAAATGTACAAAACCCACTCATGAAATGTACAAAACCAACTCAATGAAATGTAAAAAATTCTCCTCAATGAAATGTACTAAACCCACTCAATGAAATATACAAAATGCCCTCACTGAATTGTAAAAAAGCCACTCAGTGAAATGAACAAACCACCTCCCTGAAATGTACAAAACTCACCACAATGGAATGTACAAAACTCCATCCTGAAATGTAAAAAAACGCCTCCTGAAATGCACGAAACCCATCAATGAAATGAATAAAACCAACTCAACAAAATGCACAAAACCCACTCAGTGAAATGGACAAAACCCACTCAGTGAAATATACAGAACTCACACGCTGAAATGTACAAAACCCATGCACTGAAATGTACAAAAATATACAAGAACCCTCACTGAAATGTACAAATCTCAGTTCAATGAAATGTAAATAACCCACTCAACGAAATGTACAAAACCCACTCAACGAAATGTACAAAAGCCACTCAATGAAAGGTAAAAAAACCCACTAAATGAAATGTATAAAACTCACTGAATGAAATGTACCAAACCCCCTCAATGAAATGTACAAAACTGCTCAATGAAACTTACAAAAGCCGCTCACTGTAATGTACAAAACGCACAAAACGAAATGTACAAAATCCCCTCATGAAATGTACAAAACTCACCACAAAGAAATGTAAAAAACTCCCTCCTGAAATGTAAACCCCCCCCCCCGAAATGCACAAAACCCCTCAGTGAAATGAATAAAACCCAATCAATGAAATAAACAAAACCCACTCAGTGAAATGCACAAAACCCACTCAATGAAATATACAGAACTCACACACTGAAATGTACAAAACCCGTGCACTGAAATGTACAAAAATGTACAAAAACCCTCAGTGAAATGTACAAATCTCAGTTCAATGAAATGTAAATAACCCACTCAATGAAATGTACAAAATCCACTCAACGAAATGTACAAAAGCCACTCAATGAGAGGTAAAAAAAACCCACTAAATGAAATGTACAAAACTCACTGAATGAAATGTACAAAACCCACTTAGTGAAATGTGTAAAACCCACTCAATGAAATTTACAAAACCCAAACAACGAATTGTACAAAACCCCCTCACAGAAATGTACAAAACTCACCTCAATGAAATGTACAAAACCCCCTCCTAATATGTAAAAAATACCCTCCTGAAATGTAGAAACCCCTGCACTGAAATGTACAAACCCCCCTCACTGAAATGCACAAAACTCAGATCAATGAATTGTACAAACTCACTCACTGAAATGTACAAAACCCCCTCACAGAAATGTACAAAACCCGCTCACAGAAATATAGAAAACCCGTTCACTGAAATATTCAAAACCCGCTCACTGCAATGTACAAACCCCACTCAAGAAATGTACAAAACACACGGAATGAAATGCACAAAATTGACTCAATGAAATTTACAAAACCCTCTCACTGAAATGTACAAAACCCCTGCACTGAAATGTACAAACTCCCCTCACTGAAATGTACGAAACTCAGATCAATGAAATGTACCAACTCACTGACTGAAATGCACAAAATCCCCTCACTGAAATGTACAAATCCCGCTCACTGAAATATACAAAACCCGCTCAATGAAATATACAAAACCCGCTCACTGAAATGTACAAAACCCACTGAAAGAAATGCACAAAATTCACTCAATGAAATTTACAAAACCCACTCAATGAAATGCACAAAATCCATCTCAATGAAATCTACAAAACACACTCACAGAAATGTACAAAACCCCTGCACTGAAATGCACAAACACCCCTCACTGAAATGTACAATCTCACATCAATGAAATATACAAAAAACCCCTCCTGAAATGTAAAAAATACCCTCCACAAATGTACAAAACACACTCAATGAAATGTACAAAACCCACTCAATGAAATCTACAAAACCCACTCAGTGAAATACACAAAACAGACTCAATGAAATACACAAAACTCACTCACTGAAATGTACAAAACCCCTGCACTGAAATGTACAAACCCCCCTCATTGAAATGCACAAAACTCAGCTCAATGAAATTTACAAACTCACTCACTGAAATGTACAAAACCCCCTCACAGAAATGTACAAAACCCGCTCACTGAAATATACAAAACCCGCTCACTGAAATGTGCAAAACCCACTCAGGAAATGTACAAAACCAACTGAATGAAATGCACAAAATTCACTCAATGAAATATACAAAATCCCCTCACTGAAATGTGAAAAAAGCCACTCAGTGAAATGAACAAACTACCTCACTGAAATGTACAAAACTCACCTCAATGAAATGTACAAAACCCATGCAATGAAATTGACGAAATTCATCTCAAAGAAAAGTAGCAAACCCAGTCAATGAAATGTAAAATATGCACCTCATTGAAATGTACAAAACCCCTGAACTGAAATGTACAAACCCCCCCTCACTGAAATGTACAAAACGCACCTCAATGAAATGTACAAAACACCCTCCTGAAATGTAAAAAATAGCTTCCTAAAATCTACAAAACCCACTCATAGAAATGTACAAAACTCAACTCGATGAAATGTACAAAAACTTCTCTTGAAATGTAAAAAATACCCTCCTGAAATGCACAAAAGCAACTCAATGTAATGTACAAAACACTCTCAATTCAATGTACAAAACCCACTCAATGCAATGCACAAAACCCACTCCACGCAATGCACAACACAAACTCAATGAAATATACAAAACTAACTCACTGAAATGTACAAAACCCCTGCACTGAAATGTACAAACCCCCCTAACTGAAATGCACAAAACCTAGCTCAATGAATTGTACAAACTCACTCACTGAAATGTACAAAACCCCTGCACTGAAATGTACAAACCCCCTCACTGAAATGCACAAAACTCAGCTCAATGAAATTTACAAACTCACTCACTGAAATGTACAAAACCCCCTCACAGAAATGTACAAAACCCGCTCACTGAAATATACAAAACCCGTTCACTGAAATATTCAAAACCCGCTCACTGCAATGTACAAACCCCACTCAAGAAATGTACAAAACACACTGAATGAAATGCACAAAATTGACTCAATGAAATTTACAAAACCCTCTCACTGAAATGTACAAAACCCTTGCACTGAAATGTACAAACTCCCCTCACTGAAATGTACGAAACTCAGCTCAATGAAATGTACCAACTCACTCACTGAAATGCACAAAATCCCCTCACTGAAATGTACAAAACCCGCTCACTGAAATATACAAAACCCGCTCAATGAAATATACAAAACCCGCTCACTGAAATGTACAAAACCCACTGAAAGAAATGCACAAAATTCACTCAATGAAATTTACAAAACCCACTCAATGAAATGCACAAAATCCATCTCAATGAAATCTACAAAACACACTCACAGAAATGTACAAAACCCCTGCACTGAAATGCACAAACACCCCTCACTGAAATGTACAATCTCACATCAATGAAATATACAAAAAACCCCTCCTGAAATGTAAAAAATACCCTCCACAAATGTACAAAACACACTCAATGAAATGTACAAAACCCACTCAATGAAATCTACAAAACCCACTCAGTGAAATACACAAAACAGACTCAATGAAATACACAAAACTCACTCACTGAAATGTACAAAACCCCTGCACCGAAATGTACAAACCCCCCTCATTGAAATGCACAAAACTCAGCTCAATGAAATTTACAAACTCACTCACTGAAATGTACAAAACCCCCTCACAGAAATGTACAAAACCCGCTCACTGAAATATACAAAACCCGCTCACTGAAATGTGCAAAACCCACTCAGGAAATGTACAAAACCAACTGAATGAAATGCACAAAATTCACTCAATGAAATATACAAAATCCCCTCACTGAAATGTGAAAAAAGCCACTCAGTGAAATGAACAAACTACCTCACTGAAATGTACAAAACTCACCTCAATGAAATGTACAAAACCCATGCAATGAAATTGACGAAATTCATCTCAACAAAAAGTAGAAAACCCAGTCAATGAAATGTAAAATATGCACCTCATTGAAATGTACAAAACCCCTGAACTGAAATGTACAAACCCCCCCTCACTGAAATGTACAAAACGCACCTCAATGAAATGTACAAAACACCCTCCTGAAATGTAAAAAATAGCTTCCTAAAATCTACAAAACCCACTCATAGAAATGTACAAAACTCAACTCGATGAAATGTACAAAAACTTCTCTTGAAATGTAAAAAATACCCTCCTGAAATGCACAAAAGCAACTCAATGTAATGTACAAAACACTCTCAATTCAATGTACAAAACCCACTCAATGCAATGCACAAAACCCACTCCACGCAATGCACAACACAAACTCAATGAAATGCACAAAACTAACTCACTGAAATGTACAAAACCCCTGCACTGAAATGTACAAACCCCCCTTACTGAAATGCAAAAAACTCAGCTCTATGAATTGTACAAACTCACCCACTGAAATGTACAAAACCCCTGCACTGAAATGTACAAACCACCCTCACTGAAATGCACAAAACTCAGCTCAATGAAATTTACAAACCCCCTCACTGAAATGTACAAAACCCCCTCCTAATAAGTAAAAAATACCCTCCTGAAATGTAGAAACCCCTGCAGTGAAATGTAGAAACCCCCCTCACTTAAATGCACAAAACTCAGCTCAATGAATTGTACAAACTCACTCACTGAAATGTACAAAAGCCCCTCACAGAAATGTACAAAACCCGCTCACTGAAATATACAAAACCCGTTCAGTGAAATATTCAAAACCCGCTCACTGCAATGTACAAACCCCACTCAAGAAATGTACAAAACACACGGAATGAAATGCACAAAATTGACTCAATGAAATTTACAAAACCCTCTCACTGAAATGTACAAAACCCTTGCACTGAAATGTACAAACTCCCCTCACTGAAATGTACGAAACTCAGACCAATGAAATGTACCAACTCTCTCACTGAAATGCACAAAATCCCCTCACTGAAATGTACAAAACCCGCTCACTGAAATATACAAAACCCGCTCAATGAAATATACAAAACCTGCTCACTGAAATGTACAAAACCCACTGAAAGAAATGCACAAAATTCACTCAATGAAATTTACAAAACCCACTCAATGCAATGCACAAAATCCATCTCAATGAAATCTACAAAACAAACTCACAGAAATGTACAAAACCCCTGCACTGAAATGCACAAACACCCCTCACTGAAATGTACAATCTCACATCAATGAAATATACAAAAAACCCCTCCTGAAATGTAAAAAATACCCTCCACAAATGTACAAAACACACTCAATGAAATGTACAAAACCCACTCAATGAAATCTACAAAACCCACTCAGTGAAATACACAAAACAGACTCAATGAAATACACAAAACTCACTCACTGAAATGTACAAAACCCCTGCACTGAAATGTACAAACCCCCCTCATTGAAATGCACAAAACTCAGCTCAATGAAATTTACAAACTCACTCACTGAAATGTACAAAACCCCCTCACAGAAATGTACAAAACCCGCTCACTGAAATATACAAAACCCGCTCACTGAAATGTGCAAAACCCACTCAGGAAATGTACAAAACCAACTGAATGAAATGCACAAAATTCACTCAATGAAATATACAAAATCCCCTCACTGAAATGTGAAAAAAGCCACTCAGTGAAATGAACAAACTACCTCACTGAAATGTACAAAACTCACCTCAATGAAATGTACAAAACCCATGCAATGAAATTGACGAAATTCATCTCAACAAAAAGTAGAAAACCCAGTCAATGAAATGTAAAATATGCACCTCATTGAAATGTACAAAACCCCTGAACTGAAATGTACAAACCCCCCCTCACTGAAATGTACAAAACGCACCTCAATGAAATGTACAAAACACCCTCCTGAAATGTAAAAAATAGCTTCCTAAAATCTACAAAACCCACTCATAGAAATGTACAAAACTCAACTCGATGAAATGTACAAAAACTTCTCTTGAAATGTAAAAAATACCCTCCTGAAATGCACAAAAGCAACTCAATGTAATGTACAAAACACTCTCAATTCAATGTACAAAACCCACTCAATGCAATGCACAAAACCCACTCCACGCAATGCACAACACAAACTCAATGAAATGCACAAAACTAACTCACTGAAATGTACAAAACCCCTGCACTGAAATGTACAAACCCCCCTTACTGAAATGCAAAAAACTCAGCTCTATGAATTGTACAAACTCACCCACTGAAATGTACAAAACCCCTGCACTGAAATGTACAAACCACCCTCACTGAAATGCACAAAACTCAGCTCAATGAAATTTACAAACCCCCTCACTGAAATGTACAAAACCCCCTCCTAATAAGTAAAAAATACCCTCCTGAAATGTAGAAACCCCTGCAGTGAAATGTAGAAACCCCCCTCACTTAAATGCACAAAACTCAGCTCAATGAATTGTACAAACTCACTCACTGAAATGTACAAAAGCCCCTCACAGAAATGTACAAAACCCGCTCACTGAAATATACAAAACCCGTTCACTGAAATATTCAAAACCCGCTCACTGCAATGTACAAACCCCACTCAAGAAATGTACAAAACACACGGAATGAAATGCACAAAATTGACTCAATGAAATTTACAAAACCCTCTCACTGAAATGTACAAAACCCTTGCACTGAAATGTACAAACTCCCCTCACTGAAATGTACGAAACTCAGACCAATGAAATGTACCAACTCTCTCACTGAAATGCACAAAATCCCCTCACTGAAATGTACAAAACCCGCTCACTGAAATATACAAAACCCGCTCAATGAAATATACAAAACCTGCTCACTGAAATGTACAAAACCCACTGAAAGAAATGCACAAAATTCACTCAATGAAATTTACAAAACCCACTCAATGAAATGCACAAAATCCATCTCAATGAAATCTACAAAACACACTCACAGAAATGTACAAAACCCCTGCACTGAAATGCACAAACACCCCTCACTGAAATGTACAATCTCACATCAATGAAATATACAAAAAACCCCTCCTGAAATGTAAAAAATACCCTCCACAAATGTACAAAACCCACTCAATGAAATCTACAAAACCCACTCAGTGAAATACACAAAACAGACTCAATGAAATACACAAAACTCACTCACTGAAATGTACAAAACCCCTGCACTGAAATGTACAAACCCCCCTCATTGAAATGCACAAAACTCAGCTCAATGAAATTTACAAACTCACTCACTGAAATGTACAAAACCCCCTCACAGAAATGTACAAAACCCGCTCACTGAAATATACAAAACCCGCTCACTGAAATGTGCAAAACCCACTCAGGAAATGTACAAAACCAACTGAATGAAATGCACAAAATTCACTCAATGAAATATACAAAATCCCCTCACTGAAATGTGAAAAAAGCCACTCAGTGAAATGAACAAACTACTTCACTGAAATGTACAAAACTCACCTCAATGAAATGTACAAAACCCATGCAATGAAATTGACGAAATTCATCTCAACGAAAAGTAGAAAACCCAGTCAATGAAATGTAAAATATGCACCTCATTGAAATGTACAAAACCCCTGAACTGAAATGTACAAACCCCCCCTCACTGAAATGTACAAAACGCACCTCAATGAAATGTACAAAACACCCTCCTGAAATGTAAAAAATAGCTTCCTAAAATCTACAAAACCCACTCATAGAAATGTACAAAACTCAACTCGATGAAATGTACAAAAACTTCTCTTGAAATGTAAAAAATACCCTCCTGAAATGCACAAAAGCAACTCAATGTAATGTACAAAACACTCTCAATTCAATGTACAAAACCCACTCAATGCAATGCACAAAACCCACTCCACGCAATGCACAACACAAACTCAATGAAATATACAAAACTAACTCACTGAAATGTACAAAACCCCTGCACTGAAATGTACAAACCCCCCTCACTGAAATGCACAAAACTTAGCTCAATGAATTGTACAAACTCACTCACTGAAATGTACAAAACCCCTGCACTGAAATGTACAAACCCCCCTCACTGAAATGCACAAAACTCAGCTCAATGAAATTTACAAACTCACTCACTGAAATGTACAAAACCCCCTCACAGAAATGTACAAAACCCGCTCACTGAAATATACAAAACCCGTTCAGTGAAATATTCAAAACCTGCTCACTGCAATGTACAAACCCCACTCAAGAAATGTACAAAACACACTGAATGAAATGCACAAAATTGACTCAATGAAATTGACAAAACCCTCTCACTGAAATGTACAAAACCCCTGCACTGAAATGTTCAAACTCCCCTCACTGAAATGTACGAAACTCAGCTCAATGAAATGTACCAACTCACTCACTGAAATGCACAAAATCCCCTCACTGAAATGTACAAAACCCGCTCACTGAAATATACAAAACCCGCTCAATGAAATATACAAAACCCGCTCACTGAAATGTACAAAACCCACTGAAAGAAATGCACAAAATTCACTCAATGAAATTTACAAAACCCACTCAATGAAATGCACAAAATCCATCTCAATGAAATCTACAAAACACACTCACAGAAATGTACAAAACCCCTGCACTGAAATGCACAAACACCCCTCACTGAAATGTACAATCTCACATCAATGAAATATACAAAAAACCCCTCCTGAAATGTAAAAAATACCCTCCACAAATGTACAAAACACACTCAATGAAATGTACAAAACCCACTCAATGAAATCTACAAAACCCACTCAGTGAAATACACAAAACAGACTCAATGAAATACACAAAACTCACTCACTGAAATGTATAAAACCCCTGCACCGAAATGTACAAACCCCCCTCATTGAAATGCACAAAACTCAGCTCAATGAAATTTACAAACTCACTCACTGAAATGTACAAAACCCCCTCACAGAAATGTACAAAACCCGCTCACTGAAATATACAAAACCCGCTCACTAAAATGTGCAAAACCCACTCAGGAAATGTATAAAACCAACTGAATGAAATGCACAAAATTCACTCAATGAAATATACAAAATCCCCTCACTGAAATGTGAAAAAAGCCACTCAGTGAAATGAACAAACTACCTCACTGAAATGTACAAAACTCACCTCAATGAAATGTACAAAACCCATGCAATGAAATTGACGAAATTCATCTCAACGAAAAATAGAAAACCCAGTCAATGAAATGTAAAATATGCACCTCATTGAAATGTACAAAACCCCTGAACTGAAATGTACAAACCCCCCCTCACTGAAATGTACAAAACGCACCTCAATGAAATGTACAAAACACCCTCCTGAAATGTAAAAAATAGCTTCCTAAAATCTACAAAACCCACTCATAGAAATGTACAAAACTCAACTCGATGAAATGTACATAAACTTCTCTTGAAATGTAAAAAATACCCTCCTGAAATGCACAAAAGCAACTCAATGTAATGTACAAAACACTCTCAATTCAATGTACAAAACCCACTCAATGCAATGCACAAAACCCACTCCACGCAATGCACAACACAACCTCAATGAAATATACAAAACTAACTCACTGAAATGTACAAAACCCCTGCACTGAAATGTACAAACCCCCCTCACTGAAATGCACAAAACTTAGCTCAATGAATTGTACAAACTCACTCACTGAAATGTACAAAACCCCTGCACTGAAATGTACAAACCCCCCTCACTGAAATGCACAAAACTCAGCTCAATGAAATTTACAAACTCACTCACTGAAATGTACAAAACCCCCTCACAGAAATGTACAAAACCCGCTCACTGAAATATACAAAACCCGTTCAGTGAAATATTCAAAACCCGCTCACTGCAATGTACAAACCCCACTCAAGAAATGTACAAAACACACTGAATGAAATGCACAAAATTGACTCAATGAAATTGACAAAACCCTCTCACTGAAATGTACAAAACCCCTGCACTGAAATGTTCAAACTCCCCTCAATGAAATGTACGAAACTCAGCTCAATGAAATGTACCAACTCACTCACTGAAATGCACAAAATCCCCTCACTGAAATGTACAAAACCCGCTCACTGAAATATACAAAACCCGCTCAATGAAATATACAAAACCCGCTCACTGAAATGTACAAAACCCACTGAAAGAAATGCACAAAATTCACTCAATGAAATTTACAAAACCCACTCAATGAAATGCACAAAATCCATCTCAATGAAATCTACAAAACACACTCACAGAAATGTACAAAACCCCTGCACTGAAATGCACAAACACCCCTCACTGAAATGTACAATCTCACATCAATGAAATATACAAAAAAACCCTCCTGAAATGTAAAAAATACCCTCCACAAATGTACAAAACACACTCATTGAAATGTACAAAACTCAGCTCAATGAAATGTACCAACTCACTTTCTGAAATGTACCAAATCCCCTCACTGAAACGTACAAAACCCGCTCTCTGAAATACACAAAACCCGCTCACTGAAATATACAAAATCTGCTCACTGAAATGTACAAAACCCACTCAGGAAAAGTACAAAACCAACTGAATGAAATGCACAAAACTAACTCACTGAAATGTGCAAAACCCCTGCACTGAAATGTACAAACCCCCCTTACTGAAATGCAAAAAACTCAGCTCTATGAATTGTACAAACTCACCCACTGAAATGTACAAAACCCCTGCACTGAAATGTACAAACCCCCCTCACTGAAATGCACAAAACTCAGCTCAATGAAATTTACAAACCCCCTCACTGAAATGTACAAAACCCCCTCCTAATAAGTAAAAAATACCCTCCTGAAATGTAGAAACCCCTGCACTGAAATGTTTAAACTCCCCTCACTGAAATGTACGAAACTCAGCTCAATGAAATGTACCAACTCACTCACTGAAATGCACAAAATCCCCTCACTGAAATGTACAAAACCCGCTCACTGAAATATACAAAACCCGCTCAATGAAATATACAAAACCCGCTCACTGAAATGTACAAAACCCACTGAAAGAAATGCACAAAATTCACTCAATGAAATTTACAAAACCCACTCAATGAAATGCACAAAATCCATCTCAATGAAATCTACAAAACACACTCACAGAAATGTACAAAACCCCTGCACTGAAATGCACAAACACCCCTCACTGAAATGTACAATCTCACATCAATGAAATATACAAAAAACCCCTCCTGAAATGTAAAAAATACCCTCCACAAATGTACAAAACACACTCAATGAAATGTACAAAACCCACTCAATGAAATCTACAAAACCCACTCAGTGAAATACACAAAACAGACTCAAAGAAATATACAAAACTCACTCACTGAAATGTATAAAACCCCTGCACCGAAATGTACAAACCCCCCTCATTGAAATGCACAAAACTCAGCTCAATGAAATTTACAAACTCACTCACTGAAATGTACAAAACCCCCTCACAGAAATGTACAAAACCCGCTCACTGAAATATACAAAACCCGCTCACTAAAATGTGCAAAACCCACTCAGGAAATGTATAAAACCAACTGAATGAAATGCACAAAATTCACTCAATGAAATATACAAAATCCCCTCACTGAAATGTGAAAAAAGCCACTCAGTGAAATGAACAAACTACCTCACTGAAATGTACAAAACTCACCTCAATGAAATGTACAAAACCCATGCAATGAAATTGACGAAATTCATCTCAACGAAAAATAGAAAACCCAGTCAATGAAATGTAAAATATGCACCTCATTGAAATGTACAAAACCCCTGAACTGAAATGTACAAACCCCCCCTCACTGAAATGTACAAAACGCACCTCAATGAAATGTACAAAACACCCTCCTGAAATGTAAAAAATAGCTTCCTAAAATCTACAAAACCCACTCATAGAAATGTACAAAACTCAACTCGATGAAATGTACATAAACTTCTCTTGAAATGTAAAAAATACCCTCCTGAAATGCACAAAAGCAACTCAATGTAATGTACAAAACACTCTCAATTCAATGTACAAAACCCACTCAATGCAATGCACAAAACCCACTCCACGCAATGCACAACACAACCTCAATGAAATATACAAAACTAACTCACTGAAATGTACAAAACCCCTGCACTGAAATGTACAAACCCCCCTCACTGAAATGCACAAAACTTAGCTCAATGAATTGTACAAACTCACTCACTGAAATGTACAAAACCCCTGCACTGAAATGTACAAACCCCCCTCACTGAAATGCACAAAACTCAGCTCAATGAAATTTACAAACTCACTCACTGAAATGTACAAAACCCCCTCACAGAAATGTACAAAACCCGCTCACTGAAATATACAAAACCCGTTCAGTGAAATATTCAAAACCCGCTCACTGCAATGTACAAACCCCACTCAAGAAATGTACAAAACACACTGAATGAAATGCACAAAATTGACTCAATGAAATTGACAAAACCCTCTCACTGAAATGTACAAAACCCCTGCACTGAAATGTTCAAACTCCCCTCAATGAAATGTACGAAACTCAGCTCAATGAAATGTACCAACTCACTCACTGAAATGCACAAAATCCCCTCACTGAAATGTACAAAACCCGCTCACTGAAATATACAAAACCCGCTCAATGAAATATACAAAACCCGCTCACTGAAATGTACAAAACCCACTGAAAGAAATGCACAAAATTCACTCAATGAAATTTACAAAACCCACTCAATGAAATGCACAAAATCCATCTCAATGAAATCTACAAAACACACTCACAGAAATGTACAAAACCCCTGCACTGAAATGCACAAACACCCCTCACTGAAATGTACAATCTCACATCAATGAAATATACAAAAAAAACCCTCCTGAAATGTAAAAAATACCCTCCACAAATGTACAAAACACACTCATTGAAATGTACAAAACTCAGCTCAATGAAATGTACCAACTCACTTTCTGAAATGTACCAAATCCCCTCACTGAAACGTACAAAACCCGCTCTCTGAAATACACAAAACCCGCTCACTGAAATATACAAAATCTGCTCACTGAAATGTACAAAACCCACTCAGGAAAAGTACAAAACCAACTGAATGAAATGCACAAAACTAACTCACTGAAATGTGCAAAACCCCTGCACTGAAATGTACAAACCCCCCTTACTGAAATGCAAAAAACTCAGCTCTATGAATTGTACAAACTCACCCACTGAAATGTACAAAACCCCTGCACTGAAATGTACAAACCCCCCTCACTGAAATGCACAAAACTCAGCTCAATGAAATTTACAAACCCCCTCACTGAAATGTACAAAACCCCCTCCTAATAAGTAAAAAATACCCTCCTGAAATGTAGAAACCCCTGCACTGAAATGTAGAAACCCCCCTCACTTAAATGCACAAAACTCAGCTCAATGAATTGTACAAACTCACTCACTGAAATGTACAAAAGCCCCTCACAGAAATGTACAAAACCCGTTCACTGAAATATTCAAAACCCGCTCACTGCAATGTACAAACCCCACTCAAGAAATGTACAAAACACACTGAATGAAATGCACAAAATTGACTCAATGAAATTTACAAAACCCTCTCACTGAAATGTACAAAACCCTTGCACTGAAATGTACAAACTCCCCTCACTGAAATGCACGAAACTCAGACCAATGAAATGTACCAACTCTGTCACTGAAATGCACAAAATCCCCTCACTGAAATGTACAAAACCCGCTCACTGAAATATACAAAACCCGCTCAATGAAATATACAAAACCTGCTCACTGAAATGTACAAAACCCACTGAAAGAAATGCACAAAATTCACTCAATGAAATTTACAAAACCCACTCAATGAAATGCACAAAATCCATCTCAATGAAATCTACAAAACACACTCACAGAAATGTACAAATCCCCTGCACTTAAATGCACAAACACCCCTCACTGAAATGTACAATCTCACATCAATGAAATATACAAAAAACTCCTCCTGAAATGTAAAAAATACCCTCCACAAATGTACAAAACACACTCAATGAAATGTACAAAACCCACTCAATGAAATCTACAAAACCCACTCAGTGAAATACACAAAACAGACTCAAAGAAATACACAAAACTCACTCACTGAAATGTACAAAACCCCTGCACTGAAATGTACAAACCCCCCTCATTGAAATGCACAAAACTCAGCTCAGTGAAATTTACAAACTCACTCACTGAAATGTACAAAACCCCCTCACAGAAATGTACAAAACCCGCTCACTGAAATATACAAAACCCGCTCACTGAAATGTGCAAAACCCACTCAGGAAATGTACAAAACCAACTGAATGAAATGCACAAAATTCACTCAATGAAATATACAAAATCCCCTCACTGAAATGTGAAAAAAGCCACTCAGTGAAATGAACAAACTACCTCACTGAAATGTACAAAACTCACCTCAATGAAATGTACAAAACCCATGCAATGAAATTGACGAAATTCATCTCAACGAAAAGTAGAAAACCCAGTCAATGAAATGTAAAATATGCACCTCATTGAAATGTACAAAACCCCTGAACTGAAATGTACAATCCCCCCCTCACTGAAATGTACAAAACGCACCTCAATGAAATGTACAAAACACCCTCCTGAAATGTAAAAAATAGCTTCCTAAAATCTACAAAACCCACTCATAGGAATGTACAAAACTCAACTCGATGAAATGTACAAAAACTTCTCTTGAAATGTAAAAAATACCCTCCTGAAATGCACAAAAGCAACTCAATGTAATGTACAAAACACTCTCAATTCAAAGTACAAAACCCACTCAATGCAATGCACAAAACCCACTCCACGCAAAGCACAACACAAACTCAATGAAATATACAAAACTAACTCACTGAAATGTACAAAACCCCTGCACTGAAATGTACAAACTCCCCTCACTGAAATGCACAAAACTTAGCTCAATGAATTGTACAAACTCACTCACTGAAATGTACAAAACCCCTGCACTGAAATGTACAAACCCCCCTCACTGAAATGCACAAAACTCAGCTCAATGAAATTTACAAACTCACTCACTGAAATGTACAAAATCCCCTCACAGAAATGTACAAAACCCGCTCACTGAAATATACAAAACCCGTTCACTGAAATATTCAAAACCCGCTCACTGCAATGTACAAACCCCACTCAAGAAATGTACAAAACACACTGAATGAAATGCACAAAATTGACTCAATGAAATTGACAAAACCCTCTCACTGAAATGTACAAAACCCCTGCACTGAAATGTTCAAACTCCCCTCACTGAAATGTACGAAACTCAGCTCAATGAAATGTACCAACTCACTCACTGAAATGCACAAAATCCCCTCACTGAAATGTACAAAACCCGCTCACTGAAATATACAAAACCCGCTCAATGAAATATACAAAACCCGCTCACTGAAATGTACAAAACCCACTGAAAGAAATGCACAAAATTCACTCAATGAAATTTACAAAACCCACTCAATGAAATGCACAAAATCCATCTCAATGAAATCTACAAAACACACTCACAGAAATGTACAAAACCCCTGCACTGAAATGCACAAACACCCCTCACTGAAATGTACAATCTCACATCAATGAAATATACAAAAAACCCCTCTTGAAATGTAAAAAATACCCTCCACAAATGTACAAAACACACTCAATGAAATGTACAAAACTCAGCTCAATGAAATGTACCAACTCACTTTCTGAAATGTACCAAATCCCCTCACTGTAACGTACAAAACACGTTCTCTGAAATACACAAAACCCGCTCACTGAAATATACAAAATCTGCTCACTGAAATGTACAAAACCCACTCAGGAAAAGTACAAAACCAACTGAATGAAATGCACAAAACTAACTCACTGAAATGTGCAAAACCCCTGCACTGAAATGTACAAACCCCCCTTACTGAAATGCAAAAAACTCAGCTCTATGAATTGTACAAACTCACCCACTGAAATATACAAAACCCCTGCACTGAAATGTACAAACCCCCCTCACTGAAAAGCACAAAACTCAGCTCAATGAAATTTACAAACCCCCTCACTGAAATGTACAAAACCCCCTCCTAATAAGTAAAAAATACCCTCCTGAAATGTAGAAACCCCTGCACTGAAATGTAGAAACCCCCCTCACTTAAATGCACAAAACTCAGCTCAATGAATTGTACAAACTCACTCACTGAAATGTACAAAAGCCCCTCACAGAAATGTACAAAACCCGCTCACTGAAATATACAAAACCCGTTCACTGAAATATTCAAAACCTGCTCACTGCAATGTACAAACCCCACTCAAGAAATGTACAAAACACACTGAATGAAATGCACAAAATTGACTCAATGAAATTGACAAAACCCTCTCACTGAAATGTACAAAACCCTTGCACTGAAATGTTCAAACTCCCCTCACTGAAATGTACGAAACTCAGATCAATGAAATGTACCAACTCACTCACTGAAATGCACAAAATCCTCTCACTGAAATGTACAAAACCCGCTCACTGAAATATACAAAACCCGCTCAATGAAATATACAAAACCCGCTCACTGAAATGTACAAAACCCACTGAAAGAAATGCACAAAATTCACTCAGTGAAATTTACAAAACCCACTCAATGAAATGCACAAAATCCATCTCAATGAAATCTACAAAACACACTCACAGAAATGTACAAAACCCCTGCACTGAAATGCACAAACACCCCTCACTGAAATGTACAATCTCACATCAATGAAATATACAAAAAACCCCTCCTGAAATGTAAAAAATACCCTCCACAAATGTACAAAACACACTCAATGAAATGTACAAAACCCACTCAATGAAATCTACAAAACCCACTCAGTGAAATACACAAAACAGACTCAAAGAAATATACAAAACTCACTCACTGAAATGTACAAAACCCCTGCACTGAAATGTAGAAACCCCCCTCACTTAAATGCACAAAACTCAGCTCAATGAATTGTACAAACTCACTCACTGAAATGTACAAAAGCCCCTCACAGAAATGTACAAAACCCGCTCACTGAAATATACAAAACCCGTTCACTGAAATATTCAAAACCTGCTCACTGCAATGTACAAACCCCACTCAAGAAATGTACAAAACACACTGAATGAAATGCACAAAATTGACTCAATGAAATTGACAAAACCCTCTCACTGAAATGTACAAAACCCTTGCACTGAAATGTTCAAACTCCCCTCACTGAAATGTACGAAACTCAGATCAATGAAATGTACCAACTCACTCACTGAAATGCACAAAATCCTCTCACTGAAATGTACAAAACCCGCTCACTGAAATATACAAAACCCGCTCAATGAAATATACAAAACCCGCTCACTGAAATGTACAAAACCCACTGAAAGAAATGCACAAAATTCACTCAATAAAATTTACAAAACCCACTCAATGAAATGCACAAAATCCATCTCAATGAAATCTACAAAACACACTCACAGAAATGTACAAAACCCCTGCACTGAAATGCACAAACACCCCTCACTGAAATGTACAATCTCACATCAATGAAATATACAAAAAATCCCTCCTGAAATGTAAAAAATACCCTCCACAAATGTACAAAACACACTCAATGAAATGTACAAAACCCACTCAATGAAATCTACAAAACCCACTCAGTGAAATACACAAAACAGACTCAAAGAAATATACAAAACTCACTCACTGAAATGTACAAAACCCCTGCACTGAAATGTACAAACCCCCCTCATTGAAATGCACAAAACTCAGCTCAATGAAATTTACAAACTCACTCACTGAAATGTACAAAACCCCCTCACAGAAATGTACAAAACCCGCTCACTGAAATATACAAAACCCGCTCACTGAAATGTGCAAAACCCACTCAGGAAATGTACAAAACCAACTGAATGAAATGCACAAAATTCACTCAATGAAATATACAAAATCCCCTCACTGAAATGTGAAAAAAGCCACTCAGTGAAATGAACAAACTACCTCACTGAAATGTACAAAACTCACCTCAATGAAATGTACAAAACCCATGCAATGAAATTGACGAAATTCATCTCAACGAAAAGTAGAAAACCCAGTCAATGAAATGTAAAATATGCACCTCATTGAAATGTACAAAACCCCTGAACTGAAATGTACAAACCCCCCCTCACTGAAATGTACAAAACGCACCTCAATGAAATGTACAAAACACCCTCCTGAAATGTAAAAAATAGCTTCCTAAAATCTACAAAACCCACTCATAGAAATGTACAAAACTCAACTCGATGAAATGTACAAAAACTTCTCTTGAAATGTAAAAAATACCCTCCTGAAATGCACAAAAGCAACTCAATGTAATGTACAAAACACTCTCAATTCAATGTACAAAACCCACTCAATGCAATGCACAAAACCCACTCCACGCAATGCACAACACAAACTCAATGAAATATACAAAACTAACTCACTGAAATGTACAAAACCCCTGCACTGAAATGTACAAACCCCCCTCACTGAAATGCACAAAACGTAGCTCAATGAATTGTACAAACTCACTCACTGAAATGTACAAAACCCCTGCACTGAAATGTACAAACCCCCCTCACTGAAATGCACAAAACTCAGCTCAATGAAATTTACAAACTCACTCACTGAAATGTACAAAACCCCCTCACAGAAATGTACAAAACCCGCTCACTGAAATATACAAAACCCGTTCAGTGAAATATTCAAAACCCGCTCACTGCAATGTACAAACCCCACTCAAGAAATGTACAAAACACACTGAATGAAATGCACAAAATTGACTCAATGAAATTGACAAAACCCTCTCACTGAAATGTACAAAACCCCTGCACTGAAATGTTCAAACTCCCCTCAATGAAATGTACGAAACTCAGCTCAATGAAATGTACCAACTCACTCACTGAAATGCACAAAATCCCCTCACTGAAATGTACAAAACCCGCTCACTGAAATATACAAAACCCGCTCAATGAAATATACAAAACCCGCTCACTGAAATGTACAAAACCCACTGAAAGAAATGCACAAAATTCACTCAATGAAATTTACAAAACCCACTCAATGAAATGCACAAAATCCATCTCAATGAAATCTACAAAACACACTCACAGAAATGTACAAAACCCCTGCACTGAAATGCACAAACACCCCTCACTGAAATGTACAATCTCACATCAATGAAATATACAAAAAAACCCTCCTGAAATGTAAAAAATACCCTCCACAAATGTACAAAACACACTCATTGAAATGTACAAAACTCAGCTCAATGAAATGTACCAACTCACTTTCTGAAATGTACCAAATCCCCTCACTGAAACGTACAAAACCCGCTCTCTGAAATACACAAAACCCGCTCACTGAAATATACAAAATCTGCTCACTGAAATGTACAAAACCCACTCAGGAAAAGTACAAAACCAACTGAATGAAATGCACAAAACTAACTCACTGAAATGTGCAAAACCCCTGCACTGAAATGTACAAACCCCCCTTACTGAAATGCAAAAAACTCAGCTCTATGAATTGTACAAACTCACCCACTGAAATGTACAAAACCCCTGCACTGAAATGTACAAACCCCCCTCACTGAAATGCACAAAACTCAGCTCAATGAAATTTACAAACCCCCTCACTGAAATGTACAAAACCCCCTCCTAATAAGTAAAAAATACCCTCCTGAAATGTAGAAACCCCTGCACTGAAATGTAGAAACCCCCCTCACTTAAATGCACAAAACTCAGCTCAATGAATTGTACAAACTCACTCACTGAAATGTACAAAAGCCCCTCACAGAAATGTACAAAACCCGTTCACTGAAATATTCAAAACCCGCTCACTGCAATGTACAAACCCCACTCAAGAAATGTACAAAACACACTGAATGAAATGCACAAAATTGACTCAATGAAATTTACAAAACCCTCTCACTGAAATGTACAAAACCCTTGCACTGAAATGTACAAACTCCCCTCACTGAAATGCACGAAACTCAGACCAATGAAATGTACCAACTCTGTCACTGAAATGCACAAAATCCCCTCACTGAAATGTACAAAACCCGCTCACTGAAATATACAAAACCCGCTCAATGAAATATACAAAACCTGCTCACTGAAATGTACAAAACCCACTGAAAGAAATGCACAAAATTCACTCAATGAAATTTACAAAACCCACTCAATGAAATGCACAAAATCCATCTCAATGAAATCTACAAAACACACTCACAGAAATGTACAAATCCCCTGCACTTAAATGCACAAACACCCCTCACTGAAATGTACAATCTCACATCAATGAAATATACAAAAAACTCCTCCTGAAATGTAAAAAATACCCTCCACAAATGTACAAAACACACTCAATGAAATGTACAAAACCCACTCAATGAAATCTACAAAACCCACTCAGTGAAATACACAAAACAGACTCAAAGAAATACACAAAACTCACTCACTGAAATGTACAAAACCCCTGCACTGAAATGTACAAACCCCCCTCATTGAAATGCACAAAACTCAGCTCAGTGAAATTTACAAACTCACTCACTGAAATGTACAAAACCCCCTCACAGAAATGTACAAAACCCGCTCACTGAAATATACAAAACCCGCTCACTGAAATGTGCAAAACCCACTCAGGAAATGTACAAAACCAACTGAATGAAATGCACAAAATTCACTCAATGAAATATACAAAATCCCCTCACTGAAATGTGAAAAAAGCCACTCAGTGAAATGAACAAACTACCTCACTGAAATGTACAAAACTCACCTCAATGAAATGTACAAAACCCATGCAATGAAATTGACGAAATTCATCTCAACGAAAAGTAGAAAACCCAGTCAATGAAATGTAAAATATGCACCTCATTGAAATGTACAAAACCCCTGAACTGAAATGTACAATCCCCCCCTCACTGAAATGTACAAAACGCACCTCAATGAAATGTACAAAACACCCTCCTGAAATGTAAAAAATAGCTTCCTAAAATCTACAAAACCCACTCATAGGAATGTACAAAACTCAACTCGATGAAATGTACAAAAACTTCTCTTGAAATGTAAAAAATACCCTCCTGAAATGCACAAAAGCAACTCAATGTAATGTACAAAACACTCTCAATTCAAAGTACAAAACCCACTCAATGCAATGCACAAAACCCACTCCACGCAATGCACAACACAAACTCAATGAAATATACAAAACTAACTCACTGAAATGTACAAAACCCCTGCACTGAAATGTACAAACTCCCCTCACTGAAATGCACAAAACTTAGCTCAATGAATTGTACAAACTCACTCACTGAAATGTACAAAACCCCTGCACTGAAATGTACAAACCCCCCTCACTGAAATGCACAAAACTCAGCTCAATGAAATTTACAAACTCACTCACTGAAATGTACAAAATCCCCTCACAGAAATGTACAAAACCCGCTCACTGAAATATACAAAACCCGTTCACTGAAATATTCAAAACCCGCTCACTGCAATGTACAAACCCCACTCAAGAAATGTACAAAACACACTGAATGAAATGCACAAAATTGACTCAATGAAATTGACAAAACCCTCTCACTGAAATGTACAAAACCCCTGCACTGAAATGTTCAAACTCCCCTCACTGAAATGTACGAAACTCAGCTCAATGAAATGTACCAACTCACTCACTGAAATGCACAAAATCCCCTCACTGAAATGTACAAAACCCGCTCACTGAAATATACAAAACCCGCTCAATGAAATATACAAAACCCGCTCACTGAAATGTACAAAACCCACTGAAAGAAATGCACAAAATTCACTCAATGAAATTTACAAAACCCACTCAATGAAATGCACAAAATCCATCTCAATGAAATCTACAAAACACACTCACAGAAATGTACAAAACCCCTGCACTGAAATGCACAAACACCCCTCACTGAAATGTACAATCTCACATCAATGAAATATACAAAAAACCCCTCTTGAAATGTAAAAAATACCCTCCACAAATGTACAAAACACACTCAATGAAATGTACAAAACTCAGCTCAATGAAATGTACCAACTCACTTTCTGAAATGTACCAAATCCGCTCACTGTAACGTACAAAACACGTTCTCTGAAATACACAAAACCCGCTCACTGAAATATACAAAATCTGCTCACTGAAATGTACAAAACCCACTCAAGAAAAGTACAAAACCAACTGAATGAAATGCACAAAACTAACTCACTGAAATGTGCAAAACCCCTGCACTGAAATGTACAAACCCCCCTTACTGAAATGCAAAAAACTCAGCTCTATGAATTGTACAAACTCACCCACTGAAATGTACAAAACCCCTGCACTGAAATGTACAAACCCCCCTCACTGAAAAGCACAAAACTCAGCTCAATGAAATTTACAAACCCCCTCACTGAAATGTACAAAACCCCCTCCTAATAAGTAAAAAATACCCTCCTGAAATGTAGAAACCCCTGCACTGAAATGTAGAAACCCCCCTCACTTAAATGCACAAAACTCAGCTCAATGAATTGTACAAACTCACTCACTGAAATGTACAAAAGCCCCTCACAGAAATGTACAAAACCCGCTCACTGAAATATACAAAACCCGTTCACTGAAATATTCAAAACCTGCTCACTGCAATGTACAAACCCCACTCAAGAAATGTACAAAACACACTGAATGAAATGCACAAAATTGACTCAATGAAATTGACAAAACCCTCTCACTGAAATGTACAAAACCCTTGCACTGAAATGTTCAAACTCCCCTCACTGAAATGTACGAAACTCAGATCAATGAAATGTACCAACTCACTCACTGAAATGCACAAAATCCTCTCACTGAAATGTACAAAACCCGCTCACTGAAATATACAAAACCCGCTCAATGAAATATACAAAACCCGCTCACTGAAATGTACAAAACCCACTGAAAGAAATGCACAAAATTCACTCAATGAAATTTACAAAACCCACTCAATGAAATGCACAAAATCCATCTCAATGAAATCTACAAAACACACTCACAGAAATGTACAAAACCCCTGCACTGAAATGCACAAACACCCCTCACTGAAATGTACAATCTCACATCAATGAAATATACAAAAAACCCCTCCTGAAATGTAAAAAATACCCTCCACAAATGTACAAAACACACTCAATGAAATGTACAAAACCCACTCAATGAAATCTACAAAACCCACTCAGTGAAATACACAAAACAGACTCAAAGAAATATACAAAACTCACTCACTGAAATGTACAAAACCCCTGCACTGAAATGTAGAAACCCCCCTCACTTAAATGCACAAAACTCAGCTCAATGAATTGTACAAACTCACTCACTGAAATGTACAAAAGCCCCTCACAGAAATGTACAAAACCCGCTCACTGAAATATACAAAACCCGTTCACTGAAATATTCAAAACCTGCTCACTGCAATGTACAAACCCCACTCAAGAAATGTACAAAACACACTGAATGAAATGCACAAAATTGACTCAATGAAATTGACAAAACCCTCTCACTGAAATGTACAAAACCCTTGCACTGAAATGTTCAAACTCCCCTCACTGAAATGTACGAAACTCAGATCAATGAAATGTACCAACTCACTCACTGAAATGCACAAAATCCTCTCACTGAAATGTACAAAACCCGCTCACTGAAATATACAAAACCCGCTCAATGAAATATACAAAACCCGCTCACTGAAATGTACAAAACCCACTGAAAGAAATGCACAAAATTCACTCAGTGAAATTTACAAAACCCACTCAATGAAATGCACAAAATCCATCTCAATGAAATCTACAAAACACACTCACAGAAATGTACAAAACCCCTGCACTGAAATGCACAAACACCCCTCACTGAAATGTACAATCTCACATCAATGAAATATACAAAAAACCCCTCCTGAAATGTAAAAAATACCCTCCACAAATGTACAAAACACACTCAATGAAATGTACAAAACCCACTCAATGAAATCTACAAAACCCACTCAGTGAAATACACAAAACAGACTCAAAGAAATATACAAAACTCACTCACTGAAATGTACAAAACCCCTGCACTGAAATGTACAAACCCCCCTCATTGAAATGCACAAAACACAGCTCAATGAAATTTACAAACTCACTCACTGAAATGTACAAAACCCCCTCACAGAAATGTACAAAACCCGCTCACTGAAATATACAAAACCCGCTCACTGAAATGTGCAAAACCCACTCAGGAAATGTACAAAACCAACTGAATGAAATGCACAAAATTCACTCAATGAAATATACAAAATCCCCTCACTGAAATGTGAAAAAAGCCACTCAGTGAAATGAACAAACTACCTCACTGAAATGTACAAAACTCACCTCAATGAAATGTACAAAACCCATGCAATGAAATTGACGAAATTCATCTCAACGAAAAGTAGAAAACCCAGTCAATGAAATGTAAAATATGCACCTCATTGAAATGTACAAAACCCCTGAACTGAAATGTACAAACCCCCCCTCACTGAAATGTACAAAACGCACCTCAATGAAATGTACAAAACACCCTCCTGAAATGTAAAAAATAGCTTCCTAAAATCTACAAAACCCACTCATAGAAATGTACAAAACTCAACTCGATGAAATGTACAAAAACTTCTCTTGAAATGTAAAAAATACCCTCCTGAAATGCACAAAAGCAACTCAATGTAATGTACAAAACACTCTCAATTCAATGTACAAAACCCACTCAATGCAATGCACAAAACCCACTCCACGCAATGCACAACACAAACTCAATGAAATATACAAAACTAACTCACTGAAATGTACAAAACCCCTGCACTGAAATGTACAAACCCCCCTCACTGAAATGCACAAAACGTAGCTCAATGAATTGTACAAACTCACTCACTGAAATGTACAAAACCCCTGCACTGAAATGTACAAACCCCCCTCACTGAAATGCACAAAACTCAGCTCAATGAAATTTACAAACTCACTCACTGAAATGTACAAAACCCCCTCACAGAAATGTACAAAACCCGCTCACTGAAATATACAAAACCCGTTCACTGAAATATTCAAAACCCGCTCACTGCAATGTACAAACCCCACTCAAGAAATGTACAAAACACACTGAATGAAATGCACAAAATTGACTCAATGAAATTGACAAAACCCTCTCACTGAAATGTACAAAACCCCTGCACTGAAATGTTCAAACTCCCCTCACTGAAATGTACGAAACTCAGACCAATGAAATGTACCAACTCACTCACTGAAATGCACAAAATCCCCTCACTGAAATGTACAAAACCCGCTCACTGAAATATACAAAACCCGCTCAATGAAATATACAAAACCCGCTCACTGAAATGTACAAAACCCACTGAAAGAAATGCACAAAATTCACTCAATGAAATTTACAAAACCCACTCAATGAAATGCACAAAATCCATCTCAATGAAATCTACAAAACACACTCACAGAAATGTACAAAACCCCTGCACTGAAATGCACAAACACCCCTCACTGAAATGTACAATCTCACATCAATGAAATATACAAAAAACCCCTCCTGAAATGTAAAAAATACCCTCCACAAATGTACAAAACACACTCAATGAAATGTACAAAACTCAGCTCAATGAAATGTACCAACTCACTTTCTGAAATGTACCAAATCCCCTCACTGAAACGTACAAAACCCGCTTTCTGAAATACACAAAACCCGCTCACTGAAATATACAAAATCTGCTCACTGAAATGTACAAAACCCACTCAGGAAAAGTACAAAACCAACTGAATGAAATGCACAAAACTAACTCACTGAAATGTGCAAAACCCCTGCACTGAAATGTACAAACCCCCCTTACTGAAATGCAAAAAACTCAGCTCTATGAATTGTACAAACTCACCCACTGAAATGTACAAAACCCCTGCACTGAAATGTACAAACCCCCCTCACTGAAATGCACAAAACTCAGCTCAATGAAATTTACAAACCCCCACACTGAAATGTACAAAGCCCCCTCCTAATAAGTAAAAAATACCCTCCTGAAATGTAGAAACCCCTGCACTGAAATGTACAAACCCCCCTCACTGAAATGCACAAAACTCAGCTCAATGAAATTTACAAACTCACTCACTGAAATGTACGAAACCCCCTCACTGAAATATACAAAACCCGCTCAATGAAATATACAAAACCCGCTCACTGAAATGTACAAAACCCACTGAAAGAAATGCACAAAATTCACTCAATGAAATTTACAAAACCCACTCAATGAAATGCACAAAATCCATCACAATGAAATATACAAAACACTGAAATGTACAACCTCACGTCAATGAAATATACAAAAAAACCCTCCTGAAATGTAAAAAATACGTTCCTCAAATGTACAAAACAAACTCAATGAAATGTACAAAACCCACTCAATGAAATCTACAAAACCCACTCAATGAAATCTACAAAACCCACTCGGTGAAATACACAAACAGACTCAATGAAATACACAAAACTCACTCACTAAAATGTACAAAACCCCTGCACCGAAATGTACAAACCCCCCTCACTGAAATGCACAAATCTTAGCTCAATGAATTGTACAAACTCACTCACTGAAATGTACAAAACCCCTGCACTGAAATGTACAAACCCCCCTCACTGAAATGCACAAAACTCAGCTCAATGAAATTTACAAACTCACTCACTGAAATGTACGAAACCCCCTCACAGAAATGTACAAAACCCGCTCACTGAAATATACAAAACCCGTTCACTGAAGTATTCAAAACTCGCTCACTGCAATGTACAAACCCCACTCAAGAAATGTACAAAACACACTGAATGAAATGCACAAAATTGACTCAATGAAATTGACAAAACCCTCTCACTGAAATGTACAAAACCCCTGCACTGAAATGTTCAAACTCCCCTCACTGAAATGTACGAAACTCAGCTCAATGAAATGTACCAACTCACTCACTGAAATGCACAAAATCCCCTCACTGAAATGTACAAAACCCGCTCACTGAAATATACAAAACCCGCTCAATGAAATATACAAAACCCGCTCACTGAAATGTACAAAACCCACTGAAAGAAATGCACAAAATTCACTCAATGAAATTTACAAAACCCACTCAATGAAATGCACAAAATCCACCTCAATGAATCTACAAAACACACTCACAGAAATGTACAAAACCCCTGCACTGAAAAGCACAAACACCCCTCACTGAAATGTACAATCTCACATCAATGAAATATACAAAAAACCCCTCCTGAAATGTTAAAAATACCCTCCACAAATGTACAAAACACACTCAATGAAATGTACAAAACCCACTCAATGAAATCTACAAAACCCACTCAGTGAAATACACAAAACAGACTCAATGAAATACACAAAACTCACTCACTGAAATGTACAAAACCCCTGCACCGAAATGTACAAACCCCCCTCATTGAAATGCACAAATCTCAGCTCAATGAAATTTACAAACTCACTCACTGAAATGTACAAAACCCCCTCACAGAAATGTACAAAACCCGCTCACTGAAATATACAAAACCCGCTCACTGAAATGTGCAAAACCCACTCAGGAAATGTACAAAACCAACTGAATGAAATGCACAAAATTCACTCAATGAAATATACAAAATCCCCTCACTGAAATGTGAAAAAAGCCACTCAGTGAAATGAACAAACTACCTCACTGAAATGTACAAAACTCACCTCAATGAAATGTACAAAACCCATGCAATGAAATTGACGAAATTCATCTCAACGAAAAGTAGAAAACCCAGTCAATGAAATGTAAAATATGCACCTCATTGAAATGTACAAAACCCCTGAACTGAAATGTACAAACCCCCCCTCACTGAAATGTACAAAACGCACCTCAATGAAATGTACAAAACACCCTCCTGAAATGTAAAAAATAGCTTCCTAAAATCTACAAAACCCACTCATAGAAATGTACAAAACTCAACTCGATGAAATGTACAAAAACTTCTCTTGAAATGTAAAAAATACCCTCCTGAAATGCACAAAAGCAACTCAATGTAATGTACAGAACACTCTCAATTCAATGTACAAAACCCACTCAATGCAATGCACAAAACCCACTCCACGCAATGCACAACACAAACTCAATGAAATATACAAAACTAACTCACTGAAATGTACAAAACCCCTGCACTGAAATGTACAAACCCCCCTCATTGAAATGCACAAAACTCAGCTCAATGAAATTTACAAACTCACTCACTGAAATGTACAAAACCCCCTCACAGAAATGTACAAAACCCGATCACTGAAATATACAAAACCCGCTCACTGAAATGTGCAAAACCCACTCAGAAAATGTACAAAACCAACTGAATGAAATGCACAAAATTCACTCAATGAAATATACAAAATCCCCTCACTGAAATGTGAAAAAAGCCACTCAGTGAAATGAACAAACTACCTCAATGAAATGTACAAAACTCACCTCAATGAAATGTACAAAACCCATGCAATGAAATTGACGAAATTCATCTCAACGAAAAGTAGAAAACCCAGTCAATGAAATGTAAAATATGCACCTCATTGAAATGTACAAAACCCCTGAACTGAAATGTACAAACCCCCCCTCACTGAAATGTACAAAACGCACCTCAATGAAATGTACAAAACACCCTCCTGAAATGTAAAAAATAGCTTCCTAAAATCTACAAAACCCACTCATAGAAATGTACAAAACTCAACTCGATGAAATGTACAAAAACTTCTCTTGAAATGTAAAAAATACCCTCCTGAAATGCACAAAAGCAACTCAATGTAATGTACAAAACACTCTCAATTCAATGTACAAAACCCACTCAATGCAATGCACAAAACCCACTCCACGCAATGCACAACACAACCTCAATGAAATATACAAAACTAACTCACTGAAATGTACAAAACGCCTGCACTGAAATGTACAAACCCCCCTCACTGAAATGCACAAAACTTAGCTCAATGAATTGTACAAACTCACTCACTGAAATGTACAAAACCCCTGCACTGAAATGTACAAACCCCCCTCACTGAAATGCACAAAACTCAGCTCAATGAAATTTACAAACTCACTCACTGAAATGTACAAAACCCCCTCACAGAAATGTACAAAACCCGCTCACTGAAATATACAAAACCCGTTCAGTGAAATATTCAAAACCCGCTCACTGCAATGTACAAACCCCACTCAAGAAATGTACAAAACACACTGAATGAAATGCACAAAATTGACTCAATGAAATTGACAAAACCCTCTCACTGAAATGTACAAAACCCCTGCACTGAAATGTTTAAACTCCCCTCACTGAAATGTACGAAACTCAGCTCAATGAAATGTACCAACTCACTCACTGAAATGCACAAAATCCCCTCACTGAAATGTACAAAACCCGCTCACTGAAATATACAAAACCCGCTCAATGAAATATACAAAACCCGCTCACTGAAATGTACAAAACCCACTGAAAGAAATGCACAAAATTCACTCAATGAAATTTACAAAACCCACTCAATGAAATGCACAAAATCCATCTCAATGAAATCTACAAAACACACTCACAGAAATGTACAAAACCCCTGCACTGAAATGCACAAACACCCCTCACTGAAATGTACAATCTCACATCAATGAAATATACCAAAAACCCCTCCTGAAATGTAAAAAATACCCTCCACAAATGTACAAAACACACTCAATGAAATGTACAAAACCCACTCAATGAAATCTACAAAACCCACTCAGTGAAATACACAAAACAGACTCAATGAAATACACAAAACTCACTCACTGAAATGTACAAAACCCCTGCACCGAAATGTACAAACCCCCCTCATTGAAATGCACAAAACTCAGCTCAATGAAATGTACAAAACCCATGCAATGAAATTGACGAAATTCATCTCAACGAAAAGTAGAAAACCCAGTCAATGAAATGTAAAATATGCACCTCATTGAAATGTACAAAACCCCCTCACAGAAATGTACAAAACCCGCTCACTGAAATATACAAAACCCGCTCACTGAAATGTGCAAAACCCACTCAGGAAATGTACAAAACCAATTGAATGAAATGCACAAAATTCACTCAATGAAATATACAAAATCCCCTCACTGAAATGTGAAAAAAGCCACTCAGTGAAATGAACAAACTACCTCACTGAAATGTACAAAACTCACCTCAATGAAATGTACAAAACCCATGCAATGAAATTGACGAAATTCATCTCAACGAAAAGTAGAAAACCCAGTCAATGAAATGTAAAATATGCACCTCATTGAAATGTACAAAACCCCTGAACTGAAATGTACAAACCCCCCCTCACTGAAATGTACAAAACGCACCTCAATGAAATGTACAAAACACCCTCCTGAAATGTAAAAAATAGCTTCCTAAAATCTACAAAACCCACTCATAGAAATGTACAAAACTCAACTCGATGAAATGTACATAAACTTCTCTTGAAATGTAAAAAATACCCTCCTGAAATGCACAAAAGCAACTCAATGTAATGTACAAAACACTCTCAATTCAATGTACAAAACCCACTCAATGCAATGCGAAAAACCCACTCCACGCAATGCACAACACAACCTCAATGAAATATACAAAACTAACTCACTGAAATGTACAAAACCCCTGCACTGAAATGTACAAACCCCCCTCACTGAAATGCACAAAACGTAGCTCAATGAATTGTACAAACTCACTCACTGAAATGTACAAAACCCCTGCACTGAAATGTACAAACCCCCCTCACTGAAATGCACAAAACTCAGCTCAATGAAATTTACAAACTCACTCACTGAAATGTACAAAACCCCCTCACAGAAATGTACAAAACCCGCTCACTGAAATATACAAAACCCGTTCACTGAAATATTCAAAACCCGCTCACTGCAATGTACAAACCCCACTCAAGAAATGTACAAAACACACTGAATGAAATGCACAAAATTGACTCAATGAAATTGACAAAACCCTCTCACTGAAATGTACAAAACCCCTGCACTGAAATGTTCAAACTCCCCTCACTGAAATGTACGAAACTCAGACCAATGAAATGTACCAACTCACTCACTGAAATGCACAAAATCCCCTCACTGAAATGTACAAAACCCGCTCACTGAAATATACAAAACCCGCTCAATGAAATATACAAAACCCGCTCACTGAAATGTACAAAACCCACTGAAAGAAATGCACAAAATTCACTCAATGAAATTTACAAAACCCACTCAATGAAATGCACAAAATCCATCTCAATGAAATCTACAAAACACACTCACAGAAATGTACAAAACCCCTGCACTGAAATGCACAAACACCCCTCACTGAAATGTACAATCTCACATCAATGAAATATACAAAAAACCCCTCCTGAAATGTAAAAAATACCCTCCACAAATGTACAAAACACACTCAATGAAATGTACAAAACTCAGCTCAATGAAATGTACCAACTCACTTTCTGAAATGTACCAAATCCCCTCACTGAAACGTACAAAACCCGCTTTCTGAAATACACAAAACCCGCTCACTGAAATATACAAAATCTGCTCACTGAAATGTACAAAACCCACTCAGGAAAAGTACAAAACCAACTGAATGAAATGCACAAAACTAACTCACTGAAATGTGCAAAACCCCTGCACTGAAATGTACAAACCCCCCTTACTGAAATGCAAAAAACTCAGCTCTATGAATTGTACAAACTCACCCACTGAAATGTACAAAACCCCTGCACTGAAATGTACAAACCCCCCTCACTGAAATGCACAAAACTCAGCTCAATGAAATTTACAAACCCCCACACTGAAATGTACAAAGCCCCCTCCTAATAAGTAAAAAATACCCTCCTGAAATGTAGAAACCCCTGCACTGAAATGTACAAACCCCCCTCACTGAAATGCACAAAACTCAGCTCAATGAAATTTACAAACTCACTCACTGAAATGTACGAAACCCCCTCACTGAAATATACAAAACCCGCTCAATGAAATATACAAAACCCGCTCACTGAAATGTACAAAACCCACTGAAAGAAATGCACAAAATTCACTCAATGAAATTTACAAAACCCACTCAATGAAATGCACAAAATCCATCACAATGAAATATACAAAACACTGAAATGTACAACCTCACGTCAATGAAATATACAAAAAAACCCTCCTGAAATGTAAAAAATACGTTCCTCAAATGTACAAAACAAACTCAATGAAATGTACAAAACCCACTCAATGAAATCTACAAAACCCACTCAATGAAATCTACAAAACCCACTCGGTGAAATACACAAACAGACTCAATGAAATACACAAAACTCACTCACTAAAATGTACAAAACCCCTGCACCGAAATGTACAAACCCCCCTCACTGAAATGCACAAATCTTAGCTCAATGAATTGTACAAACTCACTCACTGAAATGTACAAAACCCCTGCACTGAAATGTACAAACCCCCCTCACTGAAATGCACAAAACTCAGCTCAATGAAATTTACAAACTCACTCACTGAAATGTACGAAACCCCCTCACAGAAATGTACAAAACCCGCTCACTGAAATATACAAAACCCGTTCACTGAAGTATTCAAAACTCGCTCACTGCAATGTACAAACCCCACTCAAGAAATGTACAAAACACACTGAATGAAATGCACAAAATTGACTCAATGAAATTGACAAAACCCTCTCACTGAAATGTACAAAACCCCTGCACTGAAATGTTCAAACTCCCCTCACTGAAATGTACGAAACTCAGCTCAATGAAATGTACCAACTCACTCACTGAAATGCACAAAATCCCCTCACTGAAATGTACAAAACCCGCTCACTGAAATATACAAAACCCGCTCAATGAAATATACAAAACCCGCTCACTGAAATGTACAAAACCCACTGAAAGAAATGCACAAAATTCACTCAATGAAATTTACAAAACCCACTCAATGAAATGCACAAAATCCACCTCAATGAATCTACAAAACACACTCACAGAAATGTACAAAACCCCTGCACTGAAAAGCACAAACACCCCTCACTGAAATGTACAATCTCACATCAATGAAATATACAAAAAACCCCTCCTGAAATGTTAAAAATACCCTCCACAAATGTACAAAACACACTCAATGAAATGTACAAAACCCACTCAATGAAATCTACAAAACCCACTCAGTGAAATACACAAAACAGACTCAATGAAATACACAAAACTCACTCACTGAAATGTACAAAACCCCTGCACCGAAATGTACAAACCCCCCTCATTGAAATGCACAAATCTCAGCTCAATGAAATTTACAAACTCACTCACTGAAATGTACAAAACCCCCTCACAGAAATGTACAAAACCCGCTCACTGAAATATACAAAACCCGCTCACTGAAATGTGCAAAACCCACTCAGGAAATGTACAAAACCAACTGAATGAAATGCACAAAATTCACTCAATGAAATATACAAAATCCCCTCACTGAAATGTGAAAAAAGCCACTCAGTGAAATGAACAAACTACCTCACTGAAATGTACAAAACTCACCTCAATGAAATGTACAAAACCCATGCAATGAAATTGACGAAATTCATCTCAACGAAAAGTAGAAAACCCAGTCAATGAAATGTAAAATATGCACCTCATTGAAATGTACAAAACCCCTGAACTGAAATGTACAAACCCCCCCTCACTGAAATGTACAAAACGCACCTCAATGAAATGTACAAAACACCCTCCTGAAATGTAAAAAATAGCTTCCTAAAATCTACAAAACCCACTCATAGAAATGTACAAAACTCAACTCGATGAAATGTACAAAAACTTCTCTTGAAATGTAAAAAATACCCTCCTGAAATGCACAAAAGCAACTCAATGTAATGTACAGAACACTCTCAATTCAATGTACAAAACCCACTCAATGCAATGCACAAAACCCACTCCACGCAATGCACAACACAAACTCAATGAAATATACAAAACTAACTCACTGAAATGTACAAAACCCCTGCACTGAAATGTACAAACCCCCCTCATTGAAATGCACAAAACTCAGCTCAATGAAATTTACAAACTCACTCACTGAAATGTACAAAACCCCCTCACAGAAATGTACAAAACCCGATCACTGAAATATACAAAACCCGCTCACTGAAATGTGCAAAACCCACTCAGAAAATGTACAAAACCAACTGAATGAAATGCACAAAATTCACTCAATGAAATATACAAAATCCCCTCACTGAAATGTGAAAAAAGCCACTCAGTGAAATGAACAAACTACCTCAATGAAATGTACAAAACTCACCTCAATGAAATGTACAAAACCCATGCAATGAAATTGACGAAATTCATCTCAACGAAAAGTAGAAAACCCAGTCAATGAAATGTAAAATATGCACCTCATTGAAATGTACAAAACCCCTGAACTGAAATGTACAAACCCCCCCTCACTGAAATGTACAAAACGCACCTCAATGAAATGTACAAAACACCCTCCTGAAATGTAAAAAATAGCTTCCTAAAATCTACAAAACCCACTCATAGAAATGTACAAAACTCAACTCGATGAAATGTACAAAAACTTCTCTTGAAATGTAAAAAATACCCTCCTGAAATGCACAAAAGCAACTCAATGTAATGTACAAAACACTCTCAATTCAATGTACAAAACCCACTCAATGCAATGCACAAAACCCACTCCACGCAATGCACAACACAACCTCAATGAAATATACAAAACTAACTCACTGAAATGTACAAAACGCCTGCACTGAAATGTACAAACCCCCCTCACTGAAATGCACAAAACTTAGCTCAATGAATTGTACAAACTCACTCACTGAAATGTACAAAACCCCTGCACTGAAATGTACAAACCCCCCTCACTGAAATGCACAAAACTCAGCTCAATGAAATTTACAAACTCACTCACTGAAATGTACAAAACCCCCTCACAGAAATGTACAAAACCCGCTCACTGAAATATACAAAACCCGTTCAGTGAAATATTCAAAACCCGCTCACTGCAATGTACAAACCCCACTCAAGAAATGTACAAAACACACTGAATGAAATGCACAAAATTGACTCAATGAAATTGACAAAACCCTCTCACTGAAATGTACAAAACCCCTGCACTGAAATGTTTAAACTCCCCTCACTGAAATGTACGAAACTCAGCTCAATGAAATGTACCAACTCACTCACTGAAATGCACAAAATCCCCTCACTGAAATGTACAAAACCCGCTCACTGAAATATACAAAACCCGCTCAATGAAATATACAAAACCCGCTCACTGAAATGTACAAAACCCACTGAAAGAAATGCACAAAATTCACTCAATGAAATTTACAAAACCCACTCAATGAAATGCACAAAATCCATCTCAATGAAATCTACAAAACACACTCACAGAAATGTACAAAACCCCTGCACTGAAATGCACAAACACCCCTCACTGAAATGTACAATCTCACATCAATGAAATATACCAAAAACCCCTCCTGAAATGTAAAAAATACCCTCCACAAATGTACAAAACACACTCAATGAAATGTACAAAACCCACTCAATGAAATCTACAAAACCCACTCAGTGAAATACACAAAACAGACTCAATGAAATACACAAAACTCACTCACTGAAATGTACAAAACCCCTGCACCGAAATGTACAAACCCCCCTCATTGAAATGCACAAAACTCAGCTCAATGAAATGTACAAAACCCATGCAATGAAATTGACGAAATTCATCTCAACGAAAAGTAGAAAACCCAGTCAATGAAATGTAAAATATGCACCTCATTGAAATGTACAAAACCCCCTCACAGAAATGTACAAAACCCGCTCACTGAAATATACAAAACCCGCTCACTGAAATGTGCAAAACCCACTCAGGAAATGTACAAAACCAATTGAATGAAATGCACAAAATTCACTCAATGAAATATACAAAATCCCCTCACTGAAATGTGAAAAAAGCCACTCAGTGAAATGAACAAACTACCTCACTGAAATGTACAAAACTCACCTCAATGAAATGTACAAAACCCATGCAATGAAATTGACGAAATTCATCTCAACGAAAAGTAGAAAACCCAGTCAATGAAATGTAAAATATGCACCTCATTGAAATGTACAAAACCCCTGAACTGAAATGTACAAACCCCCCCCTCACTGAAATGTACAAAACGCACCTCAATGAAATGTACAAAACACCCTCCTGAAATGTAAAAAATAGCTTCCTAAAATCTACAAAACCCACTCATAGAAATGTACAAAACTCAACTCGATGAAATGTACATAAACTTCTCTTGAAATGTAAAAAATACCCTCCTGAAATGCACAAAAGCAACTCAATGTAATGTACAAAACACTCTCAATTCAATGTACAAAACCCACTCAATGCAATGCGAAAAACCCACTCCACGCAATGCACAACACAACCTCAATGAAATATACAAAACTAACTCACTGAAATGTACAAAACCCCTGCACTGAAATGTACAAACCCCCCTCACTGAAATGCACAAAACTTAGCTCAATGAATTGTACAAACTCACTCACTGAAATGTACAAAACCCCTGCACTGAAATGTACAAACCCCCCTCACTGAAATGCACAAAACTCAGCTCAATGAAATTTACAAACTCACTCACTGAAATGTACAAAACCCCCTCACAGAAATGTACAAAACCCGCTCACTGAAATATACAAAACCCGTTCACTGAAATATTCAAAACCCGCTCACTGCCATGTACAAACCCCAGTCAAGAAATGTACAAAACACACTGAATGAAATGCACAAAATTGACTCAATGAAATTGACAAAACCCTCTCACTGAAATGTACAAAACCCCTGCACTGAAATGTTCAAACTCCCCTCACTGAAATCTACGAAACTCAGCTCAATGAAATGTACCAACTCACTCACTGAAATGTACAAAATCTCCTCACTGAAATGTACAAAACCCGCCCACTGAAATATACAAAACCCGCTCAATGAAATATACAAAACCCGCTCACTTAAATGTACAACACCCACTGAATGAAATGCACAAAATTCACTCAATGAAATTTACAAAACCCACTCAATGAAATGCACAAAATCCATCACAATGAAATATACAAAACACACTCACTGAAATGTACAACCCCACGTCAATGAAATATACAAAAAAACCCTCCTGAAATGTAAAAAATACCTTCCTCAAATGTACAAAACAAACTCAATGAAATGTACAAAACCCACTCAATGAAATCTACAAAACCCACTCAATGAAATCTACAAAACCCACTCGGTGAAATACACAAACAGACTCAATGAAATACACAAAACTCACCCACTAAAATGTACAAAACCCCTGCACTGAAATGTACAAACCCCCCTCATTGAAATGCACAAAACTCAGCTCAATGAAATTTACAAACTCACTCACTGAAATGTACAAAACCCCCTCACAGAAATGTACAAAACCCGCTCACTGAAATATACAAAACCCGCTCACTGAAATGTGCAAATCCCACTCAGAAAATGTACAAAACCAACTGAATGAAATGTACAAAATTCACTCAATGAAATATACAAAATCCCCTCACTGAAATGTGAAAAAAGCCACTCAGTGAAATGAACAAACTACCTCACTGAAATGTACAAAACTCACCTCAATGAAATGTACAAAACCCATGCAATGAAATTGACGAAATTCATTTCAACGAAAAGTAGAAAACCCAGTCAATGAAATGTAAAATATGCACCTCATTGAAATGTACAAAACCCCTGAACTGAAATGTACAAACCCCCCCTCACTGAAATGTACAAAACGCACCTCAATGAAATGTACAAAACACCCTCCTGAAACGTAAAAAATAGCTTCCTAAAATCTACAAAACCCACTCATAGAAATGTACAAAACTCAACTCGATGAAATGTACAAAAACTTCTCTTGAAATGTAAAAAATACCCTCCTGAAATGCACAAAAGCAACTCAATGTAATGTACAGAACACTCTCAATTCAATGTACAAAACCCACTCAATGCAATGCACAAAACCCACTCCACGCAATGCACAACACAAACTCAATGAAATATACAAAACTAACTCACTGAAATATACAAAACCCCTGCACTGAAATGTACAAACCCCCCTCACTGAAATGCACAAAACTTAGCTCAATGAATTGTACAAACTCACTCACTGAAATGTACAAAACCCCTGCACTGAAATGTACAAACCCCCCTCACTGAAATGCACAAAACTCAGCTCAATGAAATTTACAAACTCACTCACTGAAATGTACAAAATCCCCTCACAGAAATGTACAAAACCCGCTCACTGAAATATACAAAACCCGTTCACTGAAATATTCAAAACCCGCTCACTGCAATGTACAAACCCCACTCAAGAAATGTGCAAAACACACTGAATGAAATGCACAAAATTTACTCAATGAAATTGACAAAACCCTCTCACTGAAATGTACAAAACCCCTGCACTGAAATGTTCAAACTCCCCTCACTGAAATGTACGAAACTCAGCTCAATGAAATGTACCAACTCACTCACTGAAATGTACAAATTCCCCTCACTGAAATGTACAAAACCGGCTCACTGAAGTATACAAACCCGCTCAATGAAATATACAAAACCCGCTCACTTAAATGTACAACACCCACTGAATGAAATGCACAAAATTCACTCAATGAAATTTACAAAACCCACTCAATGAAATGCACAAAATCCATCACAATGAAATATACAAAACACACTCACTGAAATGTACAACCTCACGTCAATGAAATATACAAAAAAACCCTCCTGAAATGTAAAAAATACCTTCCTCAAATGTACAAAACAAACTCAATGAAATGTACAAAACCCACTCAATGAAATCTACAAAACCCACTCAATGAAATCTACAAAACCCACTCAGTGAAATACACAAACAGACTCAATGAAATACACAAAACTCACTCAATAAAATGTACAAAACCCCTGCACTGAAATGTACAAACCCCCCTCACTGAAATGCACAAAACTCAGCTCAATGAAATTTACAAACTCACTCACTGAAATGTACAAAACCCCCTCACAGAAATGTACAAAACCCGCTCACTGAAATATACAAAACCCGTTCAGTGAAATATTCAAAACCCGCTCACTGCAATGTACAAACCCCACTCAAGAAATGTACAAAACACACTGAATGAAATGCACAAAATTGACTCAATGAAATTGACAAAACCCTCTCACTGAAATGTACAAAACCCCTGCACTGAAATGTTCAAACTCCCCTCACTGAAATGTACATAACTCAGCTCAATGAAATGTACCAACTCACTTTCTGAAATGTACCAAATCCCCTCACTGAAACGTACAAAACCCGCTCTCTGAAATACACAAAACCCGCTCACTGAAATATACAAAATCTGCTCACTGAAATGTACAAAACCCACTCAGGAAAAGTACAAAACCAACTGAATGAAATGCAAAAAACTAACTCACTGAAATGTGCAAAACCCCTGCACTGAAATGTACAAACCCCCCTTACTGAAATGCAAAAAACTCAGCTCTATGAATTGTACAAACTCACCCACTGAAATGTACAAAACCCCTGCACTGAAATGTACAAACCCCCCTCACTGAAATGCACAAAACTCAGCTCAATGAAATTTACAAACCCCCACACTGAAATGTACAAAACCCCCTCCTAATATGTAAAAAATACCCTCCTGAAATGTAGAAACCCCTGCACTGAAATGTAGAAACCCCCCTCACTTAAATGCACAAAACTCAGCTCAATGAATTGTACAAACTCACTCACTGAAATGTACAAAAGCCCCTCACAGAAATGTACAAAACCCGTTCACTGAAATATACAAAACCCGTTCACTGAAATATTCAAAACCCGCTCACTGCAATGTACAAACCGCACTCAAGAAATGTACAAAACACACGGAATGAAATGCACAAAATTGACTCAATGAAATTTACAAAACCCTCTCACTGAAATGTACAAAACCCTTGCACTGAAATGTACAAACTCCCCTCACTGAAATGTACGAAACTCAGACCAATGAAATGTACCAACTCTGTCACTGAAATGCACAAAATCCCCTCACTGAAATGTACAAAACCCGCTCAATGAAATATACAAAACCCGTTCACTGAAGTATTCAAAACCCGCTCACTGCAAAGTACAAACCCCACTCAAGAAATGTACAAAACACACTGAATGAAATGCACAAAATTGACTCAATGAAATTGACAAAACCCTCTCACTGAAATGTACAAAACCCCTGCACTGAAATGTTCAAACTCCCCTCACTGAAATGTACGAAACTCAGCTCAATGAAATGTACCAACTCACTCCCTGAAATGTACAAACTCCCCTCACTGAAATGCACAAAACTTAGCTCAATGAATTGTACAAACTCACTCACTGAAATGTACAAAACCCCTGCACTGAAATGTACAAACTCCCCTCACTGAAATGTACGAAACTCAGATCAATGAAATGTACCAACTCACTCACTGAAATGCACAAAATCCCCTCACAGAAATGTACAAAACCCGCTCACTGAAATATACAAAACCCGTTCAGTGAAATATTCAAAACCCGCTCACTGCAATGTACAAACCCCACTCAAGAAATGTACAAAACACACTGAATGAAATGCACAAAATTGACTCAATGAAATTGACAAAACCCTCTCACTGAAATGTACAAAACCCCTGCACTGAAATGTTTAAACTCCCCTCACTGAAATGTACGAAACTCAGCTCAATGAAATGTACCAACTCACTCACTGAAATGCACAAAATCCCCTCACTGAAATGTACAAAACCCGCTCACTGAAATATACAAAACCCGCTCAATGAAATATACAAAACCCGCTCACTGAAATGTACAAAACCCACTGAAAGAAATGCACAAAATTCACTCAATGAAATTTACAAAACCCACTCAATGAAATGCACAAAATCCATCTCAATGAAATCTACAAAACACACTCACAGAAATGTACAAAACCCCTGCACTGAAATGCACAAACACCCCTCACTGAAATGTACAATCTCACATCAATGAAATATACAAAAAACCCCTCCTGAAATGTAAAAAATACCCTCCACAAATGTACAAAACACACTCAATGAAATCTACAAAACCCACTCAATGAAATCTACAAAACCCACTCAGTGAAATACACAAACAGACTCAATGAAATACACAAAACTCACTCAATAAAATGTACAAAACCCCTGCACTGAAATGTACAAACCCCCCTCACTGAAATGCACAAAACTCAGCTCAATGAAATTTACAAACCCCCTCACTGAAATGTACAAAACCCCCTCCTAATAAGTAAAAAATACCCTCCTGAAATGTAGAAACCCCTGCACTGAAATGTAGAAACCCCCCTCACTTAAATGCACAAAACTCAGCTCAATGAACTGTACAAACTCACTCACTGAAATGTACAAAAGCCCCTCACAGAAATGTACAAAACCCGCTCACTGAAATATACAAAACCCGTTCACTGAAATATTCAAAACCCGCTCACTGCAATGTACAAACCGCACTCAAGAAATGTACAAAACACACGGAATGAAATGCACAAAATTGACTCAATGAAATTTACAAAACCCTCTCACTGAAATGTACAAAACCCTTGCACTGAAATGTACAAACTCCCCTCACTGAAATGTACGAAACTCAGACCAATGAAATGTACCAACTCTGTCACTGAAATGCACAAAATCCCCTCACTGAAATGTACAAAACCCGCTCACTGAAATATACAAAACCCGCTCAATGAAATATACAAAACCCGCTCACTGAAATGTACAAAACCCACTGAAAGAAATGCACAAAATTCACTCAATGAAATTTACAAAACCCACTCAATGAAATGCACAAAATCCATCTCAATGAAATCTACAAAACACACTCACAGAAATGTACAAAACCCCTGCACTGAAATGCACAAACACCCCTCACTGAAATGTACAATCTCACATCAATGAAATATACAAAAAACCCCTCCTGAAATGTAAAAAATACCCTCCACAAATGTACAAAACACACTCAATGAAATGTACAAAACCCACTCAATGAAATCTACAAAACCCACTCAGTGAAATACACAAAACAGACTCAATGAAATACACAAAACTCACTCACTGAAATGTACAAAACCCCTGCACCGAAATGTACAAAGCACCCTCATTGAAATGCACAAAACTCAGCTCAATGAAATTTACAAACTCACTCACTGAAATGTACAAAACCCCCTCACAGAAATGTACAAAACCCGATCACTGAAATATACAAAACCCGCTCACTGAAATGTGCAAAACCCACTCAGGAAATGTACAAAACCAACTGAATGAAATGCACAAAATTCACTCAATGAAATATACAAAATCCCCTCACTGAAATGTGAAAAAAGCCACTCAGTGAAATGAACAAACTACCTCACTGAAATGTACAAAACTCACCTCAATGAAATGTACAAAACCCATGCAATGAAATTGACGAAATTCATCTCAACGAAAAGTAGAAAACCCAGTCAATGAAATGTAAAATATGCACCTCATTGAAATGTACAAAACCCCTGAACTGAAATGTACAAACCCCCCCTCACTGAAATGTACAAAACGCACCTCAATGAAATGTACAAAACACCCTCCTGAAATGTAAAAAATAGCTTCCTAAAATCTACAAAACCCACTCATAGAAATGTACAAAACTCAACTCGATGTAATGTACAAAAACTTCTCTTGAAATGTAAAAAATACCCTCCTGAAATGCACAAAAGCAACTCAATGTAATGTACAGAACACTCTCAATTCAATGTACAAAACCCACTCAATGCAATGCACAAAACCCACTCCACGCAATGCACAACACAAACTCAATGAAATATACAAAACTAACTCACTGAAATGTACAAAACCCCTGCACTGAAATGTACAAACCCCCCTCACTGAAATGCACAAATCTTAGCTCAATGAATTGTACAAACTCACTCACTGAAATGTACAAAACCCCTGCACTGAAATGTACAAACCCCCCTCACTGAAATGCACAAAACTCAGCTCAATGAAATTTACAAACTCACTCACTGAAATGTACGAAACCCCCTCACAGAAATGTACAAAACCCGCTCACTGAAATATACAAAACCCGTTCACTGAAGTATTCAAAACCTGCTCACTGCAATGTACAAACCCCACTCAAGAAATGTACAAAACACACTGAATGAAATGCACAAAATTGACTCAATGAAATTGACAAAACCCTCTCACTGAAATGTACAAAACCCCTGCACTGAAATGTTCAAACTCCCCTCACTGAAATGTACGAAACTCAGCTCAATGAAATGTACCAACTCACTCACTGAAATGCACAAAATCCCCTCACTGAAATGTACAAAACCCGCTCACTGAAATATACAAAACCCGCTCAATGAAATATACAAAACCCGCTCACTGAAATGTACAAAACCCACTGAAAGAAATGCACAAAATTCACTCAATGAAATTTACAAAACCCACTCAATGAAATGCACAAAATCCACCTCAATGAATCTACAAAACACACTCACAGAAATGTACAAAACCCCTGCACTGAAAAGCACAAACACCCCTCACTGAAATGTACAATCTCACATCAATGAAATATACAAAAAACCCCTCCTGAAATGTAAAAAATACCCTCCACAAATGTACAAAACACACTCAATGAAATGTACAAAACCCACTCAATGAAATCTACAAAACCCACTCAGTGAAATACACAAAACAGACTCAATGAAATACACAAAACTCACTCACTGAAATGTACAAAACCCCTGCACCGAAATGTACAAAGCCCCCTCATTGAAATGCACAAAACTCAGCTCAATGAAATTTACAAACTCACTCACTGAAATGTACAAAACCCCCTCACAGAAATGTACAAAACCCGCTCACTGAAATATACAAAACCCGCTCACTGAAATGTGCAAAACCCACTCAGGAAATGTACAAAACCAACTGAATGAAATGCACAAAATTCACTCAATGAAATATACAAAATCCCCTCACTGAAATGTGAAAAAAGCCACTCAGTGAAATGAACAAACTACCTCACTGAAATGTACAAAACTCACCTCAATGAAATGTACAAAACCCATGCAATGAAATTGACGAAATTCATCTCAACGAAAAGTAGAAAACCCAGTCAATGAAATGTAAAATATGCACCTCATTGAAATGTACAAAACCCCTGAACTGAAATGTACAAACCCCCCCTCACTGAAATGTACAAAACGCACCTCAATGAAATGTACAAAACACCCTCCTGAAATGTAAAAAATAGCTTCCTAAAATCTACAAAACCCACTCATAGAAATGTACAAAACTCAACTCGATGTAATGTACAAAAACTTCTCTTGAAATGTAAAAAATACCCTCCTGAAATGCACAAAAGCAACTCAATGTAATGTACAGAACACTCTCAATTCAATGTACAAAACCCACTCAATGCAATGCACAAAACCCACTCCACGCAATGCACAACACAAACTCAATGAAATATACAAAACTAACTCACTGAAATGTACAAAACCCCTGCACTGAAATGTACAAACCCCCCTCACTGAAATGCACAAATCTTAGCTCAATGAATTGTACAAACTCACTCACTGAAATGTACAAAACCCCTGCACTGAAATGTACAAACCCCCCTCACTGAAATGCACAAAACTCAGCTCAATGAAATTTACAAACTCACTCACTGAAATGTACGAAACCCCCTCACAGAAATGTACAAAACCCGCTCACTGAAATATACAAAACCCGTTCACTGAAGTATTCAAAACCTGCTCACTGCAATGTACAAACCCCACTCAAGAAATGTACAAAACACACTGAATGAAATGCACAAAATTGACTCATTGAAATTGACAAAACCCTCTCACTGAAATGTACAAAACCCCTGCACTGAAATGTTCAAACTCCCCTCACTGAAATGTACGAAACTCAGCTCAATGAAATGTACCAACTCACTCACTGAAATGCACAAAATCCCCTCACTGAAATGTACAAAACCCGCTCACTGAAATATACAAAACCCGCTCAATGAAATATACAAAACCCGCTCACTGAAATGTACAAAACCCACTGAAAGAAATGCACAAAATTCACTCAATGAAATTTACAAAACCCACTCAATGAAATGCACAAAATCCACCTCAATGAATCTACAAAACACACTCACAGAAATGTACAAAACCCCTGCACTGAAAAGCACAAACACCCCTCACTGAAATGTACAATCTCACATCAATGAAATATACAAAAAACCCCTCCTGAAATGTTAAAAATACCCTCCACAAATGTACAAAACACACTCAATGAAATGTACAAAACCCACTCAATGAAATCTACAAAACCCACTCAGTGAAATACACAAAACAGACTCAATGAAATACACAAAACACACTCACTGAAATGTACAAAACCCCTGCACCGAAATGTACAAACCCCCCTCATTGAAATGCACAAATCTCAGCTCAATGAAATTTACAAACTCACTCACTGAAATGTACAAAACCCCCTCACAGAAATGTACAAAACCCGCTCACTGAAATATACAAAACCCGCTCACTGAAATGTGCAAAACCCACTCAGGAAATGTACAAAACCAACTGAATGAAATGCACAAAATTCACTCAATGAAATATACAAAATCCCCTCACTGAAATGTGAAAAAAGCCACTCAGTGAAATGAACAAACTACCTCACTGAAATGTACAAAACTCACCTCAATGAAATGTACAAAACCCATGCAATGAAATTGACGAAATTCATCTCAACGAAAAGTAGAAAACCCAGTCAATGAAATGTAAAATATGCACCTCATTGAAATGTACAAAACCCCTGAACTGAAATGTACAAACCCCCCCTCACTGAAATGTACAAAACGCACCTCAATGAAATGTACAAAACACCCTCCTGAAATGTAAAAAATAGCTTCCTAAAATCTACAAAACCCACTCATAGAAATGTACAACACTCAACTCGATGAAATGTACAAAAACCTCTCTTGAAATGTAAAAAATACCCTCCTGAAATGCACAAAAGCAACTCAATGTAATGTACAAAACACTCTCAATTCAATGTACAAAACCCACTCAATGCAACGCACAAAACCCACTCCACGCAATGCACAACACAACCTCAATGAAATATACAAAACTAACTCACTGAAATGTACAAAACCCCTGCACTGAAATGTACAAACCCCCCTCACTGAAATGCACAAAACTTAGCTCAATGAATTGTACAAACTCACTCACTGAAATGTACAAAACACCTGCACTGAAATGTACAAACCCCCCTCACTGAAATGCACAAAACTCAGCTCAATGAAATTTACAAACTCACTCACTGAAATGTACAAAACCCCCTCACAGAAATGTACAAAACCCGCTCACTGAAATATACAAAACCCGTTCAGTGAAATATTCAAAACACGCTCACTGAAATGTACAAACCCCACTCAAGAAATGTACAAAACACACTGAATGAAATGCACAAAATTGACTCAATGAAATTGACAAAACCCTCTCACTGAAATGTACAAAACCCCTGCACTGAAATGTTCAAACTCCCCTCACTGAAATGTACAAAACTCAGCTCAATGAAATGTACCAACTCACTTTCTGAAATGTACCAAATCCCCTCACTGAAACGTACAAAACCCGCTCACTGAAATATACAAAATCTGCTCACTGAAATGTACAAAACCCTCTCAGGAAAAGTCCAAAACCAACTGAATGAAATGCACGAAACTAACTCACTGAAATGTGCAAAACCCCTGCACTGAAATGTACAAACCCCCCTTACTGAAATGCAAAAAACTCAGCTCTATGAATTGTACAAACTCACCCACTGAAATGTACAAAACCCCTGCACTGAAATGTACAAACCCCCCTCACTGAAATGCACAAAACTCAGCTCAATGAAATTTACAAACCCCCTCACTGAAATGTACAAAACCCCCTCCTAATAAGTAAAAAATACCCTCCTGAAATGTAGAAACCCCTGCACTGAAATGTAGAAACCCCCCTCACTTAAATGCACAAAACTCAGCTCAATGAACTGTACAAACTCACTCACTGAAATGTACAAAAGCCCCTCACAGAAATGTACAAAACCCGCTCACTGAAATATACAAAACCCGTTCACTGAAATATTCAAAACCCGCTCACTGCAATGTACAAACCGCACTCAAGAAATGTACAAAACACACGGAATGAAATGCACAAAATTGACTCAATGAAATTTACAAAACCCTCTCACTGAAATGTACAAAACCCTTGCACTGAAATGTACAAACTCCCCTCACTGAAATGTACGAAACTCAGACCAATGAAATGTACCAACTCTGTCACTGAAATGCACAAAATCCCCTCACTGAAATGTACAAAACCCGCTCACTGAAATATACAAAACCCGCTCAATGAAATATACAAAACCCGCTCACTGAAATGTACAAAACCCACTGAAAGAAATGCACAAAATTCACTCAATGAAATTTACAAAACCCACTCAATGAAATGCACAAAATCCATCTCAATGAAATCTACAAAACACACTCACAGAAATGTACAAAACCCCTGCACTGAAATGCACAAACACCCCTCACTGAAATGTACAATCTCACATCAATGAAATATACAAAAAACCCCTCCTGAAATGTAAAAAATACCCTCCACAAATGTACAAAACACACTCAATGAAATGTACAAAACCCACTCAATGAAATCTACAAAACCCACTCAGTGAAATACACAAAACAGACTCAATGAAATACACAAAACTCACTCACTGAAATGTACAAAACCCCTGCACCGAAATGTACAAAGCCCCCTCATTGAAATGCACAAAACTCAGCTCAATGAAATACACAAAACTCACTCACTGAAATGTACAAAACCCCTGCACCGAAATGTACAAAGCACCCTCATTGAAATGCACAAAACTCAGCTCAATGAAATTTACAAACTCACTCACTGAAATGTACAAAACCCCCTCACAGAAATGTACAAAACCCGATCACTGAAATATACAAAACCCGCTCACTGAAATGTGCAAAACCCACTCAGGAAATGTACAAAACCAACTGAATGAAATGCACAAAATTCACTCAATGAAATATACAAAATCCCCTCACTGAAATGTGAAAAAAGCCACTCAGTGAAATGAACAAACTACCTCACTGAAATGTACAAAACTCACCTCAATGAAATGTACAAAACCCATGCAATGAAATTGACGAAATTCATCTCAACGAAAAGTAGAAAACCCAGTCAATGAAATGTAAAATATGCACCTCATTGAAATGTACAAAACCCCTGAACTGAAATGTACAAACCCCCCCTCACTGAAATGTACAAAACGCACCTCAATGAAATGTACAAAACACCCTCCTGAAATGTAAAAAATAGCTTCCTAAAATCTACAAAACCCACTCATAGAAATGTACAAAACTCAACTCGATGTAATGTACAAAAACTTCTCTTGAAATGTAAAAAATACCCTCCTGAAATGCACAAAAGCAACTCAATGTAATGTACAGAACACTCTCAATTCAATGTACAAAACCCACTCAATGCAATGCACAAAACCCACTCCACGCAATGCACAACACAAACTCAATGAAATATACAAAACTAACTCACTGAAATGTACAAAACCCCTGCACTGAAATGTACAAACCCCCCTCACTGAAATGCACAAATCTTAGCTCAATGAATTGTACAAACTCACTCACTGAAATGTACAAAACCCCTGCACTGAAATGTACAAACCCCCCTCACTGAAATGCACAAAACTCAGCTCAATGAAATTTACAAACTCACTCACTGAAATGTACGAAACCCCCTCACAGAAATGTACAAAACCCGCTCACTGAAATATACAAAACCCGTTCACTGAAGTATTCAAAACCTGCTCACTGCAATGTACAAACCCCACTCAAGAAATGTACAAAACACACTGAATGAAATGCACAAAATTGACTCAATGAAATTGACAAAACCCTCTCACTGAAATGTACAAAACCCCTGCACTGAAATGTTCAAACTCCCCTCACTGAAATGTACGAAACTCAGCTCAATGAAATGTACCAACTCACTCACTGAAATGCACAAAATCCCCTCACTGAAATGTACAAAACCCGCTCACTGAAATATACAAAACCCGCTCAATGAAATATACAAAACCCGCTCACTGAAATGTACAAAACCCACTGAAAGAAATGCACAAAATTCACTCAATGAAATTTACAAAACCCACTCAATGAAATGCACAAAATCCACCTCAATGAATCTACAAAACACACTCACAGAAATGTACAAAACCCCTGCACTGAAAAGCACAAACACCCCTCACTGAAATGTACAATCTCACATCAATGAAATATACAAAAAACCCCTCCTGAAATGTTAAAAATACCCTCCACAAATGTACAAAACACACTCAATGAAATGTACAAAACCCACTCAATGAAATCTACAAAACCCACTCAGTGAAATACACAAAACAGACTCAATGAAATACACAAAACTCACTCACTGAAATGTACAAAACCCCTGCACCGAAATGTACAAACCCCCCTCATTGAAATGCACAAATCTCAGCTCAATGAAATTTACAAACTCACTCACTGAAATGTACAAAACCCCCTCACAGAAATGTACAAAACCCGCTCACTGAAATATACAAAACCCGCTCACTGAAATGTGCAAAACCCACTCAGGAAATGTACAAAACCAACTGAATGAAATGCACAAAATTCACTCAATGAAATATACAAAATCCCCTCACTGAAATGTGAAAAAAGCCACTCAGTGAAATGAACAAACTACCTCACTGAAATGTACAAAACTCACCTCAATGAAATGTACAAAACCCATGCAATGAAATTGACGAAATTCATCTCAACGAAAAGTAGAAAACCCAGTCAATGAAATGTAAAATATGCACCTCATTGAAATGTACAAAACCCCTGAACTGAAATGTACAAACCCCCCCTCACTGAAATGTACAAAACGCACCTCAATGAAATGTACAAAACACCCTCCTGAAATGTAAAAAATAGCTTCCTAAAATCTACAAAACCCACTCATAGAAATGTACAAAACTCAACTCGATGAAATGTACAAAAACCTCTCTTGAAATGTAAAAAATACCCTCCTGAAATGCACAAAAGCAACTCAATGTAATGTACAAAACACTCTCAATTCAATGTACAAAACCCACTCAATGCAACGCACAAAACCCACTCCACGCAATGCACAACACAACCTCAATGAAATATACAAAACTAACTCACTGAAATGTACAAAACCCCTGCACTGAAATGTACAAACCCCCCTCACTGAAATGCACAAAACTTAGCTCAATGAAATGTACAAACTCACTCACTGAAATGTACAAAACACCTGCACTGAAATGTACAAACCCCCCTCACTGAAATGCACAAAACTCAGCTCAATGAAATTTACAAACTCACTCACTGAAATGTACAAAACCCCCTCACAGAAATGTACAAAACCCGCTCACTGAAATATACAAAACCCGGTCAGTGAAATATTCAAAACACGCTCACTGAAATGTACAAACCCCACTCAAGAAATGTACAAAACACACTGAATGAAATGCACAAAATTGACTCAATGAAATTGACAAAACCCTCTCACTGAAATGTACAAAACCCCTGCACTGAAATGTTCAAACTCCCCTCACTGAAATGTACAAAACTCAGCTCAATGAAATGTACCAACTCACTTTCTGAAATGTACCAAATCCCCTCACTGAAACGTACAAAACCCGCTCTCTGAAATACACAAAACCCGCTCACTGAAATATACAAAATCTGCTCACTGAAATGTACAAAACCCACTCAGGAAAAGTCCAAAACCAACTGAATGAAATGCACGAAACTAACTCACTGAAATGTGCAAAACCCCTGCACTGAAATGTACAAACCCCCCTTACTGAAAAGCAAAAAACTCAGCTCTATGAATTGTACAAACTCACCCACTGAAATGTACAAAGCCCCTGCACTGAAATGTACAAACCCCCCTCACTGAAATGCACAAAACTCAGCTCAATGAAATTTACAAACCCCCTCACTGAAATGTACAAAACCCCCTCCTAATAAGTAAAAAATACCCTCCTGAAATGTAGAAACCCCTGCACTGAAATGTAGAAACCCCCCTCACTTAAATGCACAAAACTCAGCTCAATGAATTGTACAAACTCACTCACTGAAATGTACAAAAGCCCCTCACAGAAATGTACAAAACCCGCTCACTGAAATATACAAAACCCGTTCACTGAAATATTCAAAACCCGCTCACTGCAATGTACAAACCGCACTCAAGAAATGTACAAAACACACGGAATGAAATGCACAAAATTGACTCAATGAAATTTACAAAACCCTCTCACTGAAATGTACAAAACCCTTGCACTGAAATGTACAAACTCCCCTCACTGAAATGTACGAAACTCAGACCAATGAAATGTACCAACTCTGTCACTGAAATGCACAAAATCCCCTCACTGAAATGTACAAAACCCGCTCACTGAAATATACAAAACCCGCTCAATGAAATATACAAAACCCGCTCACTGAAATGTACAAAACCCACTGAAAGAAATGCACAAAATTCACTCAATGAAATTTACAAAACCCACTCAATGAAATGCACAAAATCCATCTCAATGAAATCTACAAAACACACTCACAGAAATGTACAAAACCCCTGCACTGAAATGCACAAACACCCCTCACTGAAATGTACAATCTCACATCAATGAAATATACAAAAAACCCCTCCTGAAATGTAAAAAATACCCTCCACAAATGTACAAAACACACTCAATGAAATGTACAAAACCCACTGAATGAAATCTACAAAACCCACTCAGTGAAATACACAAAACAGACTCAATGAAATACACAAAACTCACTCACTGAAATGTACAAAACCCCTGCACTGAAATGTACAAAGCCCCCTCATTGAAATGCACAAAACTCAGCTCATTGAAATGTACCAACTCACTCACTGAAATGTACAAAATCCCCTCACTGAAATGTACAAAACCCGCTCACTGAAATATACAAAACCCGCTCAATGAAATATGCAAAACCCGCTCACTTAAATGTACAACACCCACTGAATGAAATGCACAAAATTCACTCAATTAAATTTACAAAACCCACTCAATGAAATGCACAAAATCCATCACAATGAAATATACAAAACACACTCACTGAAATGTACAACCTCACGTCAATGAAATATACAAAAAAACCCTCCTGAAATGTAAAAAATACCTTCCTCAAATGTACAAAACAAACTCAATGAAATGTACAAAACCCACTCAATGAAATCTACAAATCCCACTCAATGAAATCTACAAAACCCACTCAGTGAAATACACAAACAGACTCAATGAAATACACAAAACTCACTCACTAAAATGTACAAAACCCCTGCACTGAAATGTAAAAACCCCCCTCACTGAAATGCACAAAACTCAGCTCAGTGAAATGTAAAAACTCACTCACAGAAATGTACAAAACCCGCTCACTGAAATATACAAAACCCGCTCACTGAAATGTACAAAATCCACTCAGGAAAAGTACAAAACCAACTGAATGAAATGCACAAAACTAACTCACTGAAATGTACAAAACCCCCGCACTGAAATGTACAAACAAGCCTCACTGAAATGCACAAAACTCAGCTCAATGAATTGTACAAACTCACTCACTGAAATGTACAAACACCCCTCACTGAAATGCACAAAACTCAGCTCAATGAATTGTACAAACTCACTCACTGAAATGTACAAACCCCCCTCACTGAAATGCACAAAACCCAGCTCAATGAAATTTACAAACTCACTCACTTAAATGTACAAAACCCCTGACAGAAATGTACAAAACCCCCTCACTGAAATATACAAAACCCGTTCAATGAAATATACAAAACCCGCTCACTGAAATGTGCAAAACCCACTGAATAAAATGCACGAAATTCACTCAATGAAATTTACAAAACCCACTCAATGAAATGCACAAAATCCATCTCAATGAAATATGCAAAACACACTCACAGAAATGTACAAAAGCCCTGCACTGAAATGCACAAACACCCCTCACTGAAATGTACAACCTCACGTCAATGAAATATACAAAAAACCCCTCCTGAAATGCAAAAAATACACTCCTAAAATCGACAAAACCCACTCACAGTAATGTACAAAACTCACCTCGGTGAAATGTACAAAAACCCCTCTTGAAATGTAAAAAATACCCTCCTCAATTGTACAAAACACACTCAATGAAATGTACAAAACCCACTCAATGAAATCTACAAAACCCACTCAGTGAAATACACAAAACAGACTCAATGAAATACACAAAACTCAATCACTGGAATGTACAAAACCCCTGCACTGAAATGTACAAACCCCCCTCACTGAAATGCACAAAACTCAGCTCAATGAAATGTACAAAACTCAGCTCAATGAAATGTACCAACTCACTTTCTGAAATGTACCAAATCCCCTCACTGAAACGTACAAAACCCGCTCTCTGAAATACACAAAACCCGCTCACTGAAATATACAAAATCCGCTCACTGAAATGTACAAAACCCACTCAGGAAAAGTACAAAACCAACTGAATGAAATGCACAAAAATAACTCACTGAAATGTGCAAAACCCCTGCACTGAAATGTACAAACGCCCCTTACTGAAATGCACAAAACTCAGCTCTATGAATTGTACAAACTCACTCACTGAAATGTACAAAACCCCTGCACTGAAATGTACAAACCCCCCTCACTGAAATGCTCAAAACTCAGCTCAATGAAATTTACAAACCCCCTCACTGAAATGTACAAAACCCCCTCCTAGTAAGTAAAAAATACCCTCCTGAAATGTAGAAACCCCTGCACTGAAATGTACAAACCCCCCTCACTTAAATGCACAAAACTCAGCTCAATGAATTGTACAAACTCACTCACTGAAATGTACAAAAGCCCCTCACAGAAATGTACAAAACCCGCTCACTGAAATATACAAAACCCGTTCACTGAAATATTCAAAACCCGCTCACTGCAATGTACAAACCCCACTCAAGAAATGTACAAAACACATGGAATGAAATGCACAAAATTGACTCAATGAAATTTACAAAACCCTCTCACTGAAATGTACAAAACCCCTGCACTGAAATGTACAAACTCCCCTCACTGAAATGTACGAAACTCAGATCAATGAAATGTACCAACTCACTCACTGAAATGCACAAAATCCCCTCACTGAAATGTACAAAACCCGCTCACTGAAATATACAAAACCCGCTCAATGAAATATACAAAACCCGCTCACTGAAATGTACAAAACCCACTGAAAGAAATGCACAAAATTCACTCAATGAAATTTACAAAACCCACTCAATGAAATGCACAAAATCCATCTCAATGAAATCTACAAAACACACTCACAGAAATGTACAAAACCCCTGCACTGAAATGCACAAACACCCCTCACTGAAATGTACAATCTCACATCAATGAAATATACAAAAAACCCCTCCTGAAATGTAAAAAATACCCTCCACAAATGTACAAAACACACTCAATGAAATGTACACAACCCACTCAATGAAATCTACAAAACCCACTCAGTGAAATACACAAAACAGACTCAATGAAATACACAAAACTCACTCACTGAAATGTACAAAACCCATGCACTGAAATGTACAAAACCCCCTCACTGAAATGCACAAAACTCAGCACAATGAAATATACAAAACCCGCTCACTGAAATGTATAAAACCCACTCAAGAAATGTACAAAACCCACTGAATGAGATGCACAAAATTCACTCAATGAAATCTACAAAACCCACTTACTGAAATGTAAAAAACCCACTCAATGAAATGTACAAAACCCACACAACGAAATGTACAAAACCCCCTCACAGAAATGTACAAAACTCACCTGAATGAAATGTACAAAACCACATCCTAATATGTAAAAAAACCCTCCTGAAATGTACAAACCCCACTCACTGAAATGTATAAAACTCAGCTCAATGAAATGTACAAATTCACTTCACAGAAATGTACAAAACACCCTCACTGACATCAACAAAAGCCGCTCACTGAAATGTACAAAACCCACTCATGAAATGTACAAAACCCACTCAATGAAATGTACAAAACTCACCTCAATTAAATGTACAAAACTCACCTGAATGAAATGTTCAAAACCCAATCAATGAAAAGTACAAAATCTCGTCACTGAAATGTACAAATGCCACTCGCTGAAATGAACAGAACACCTCAATGAAATGAAAAAAAACCTCACTGAAATGTACAAAACTCACTCCATAATATGTACAAAACTCACCTCAATGAAAAGTAGAAAAACCACTCAATCAAATCTACAAATCCGACTCAGTGAAATGTGCAAAACCCCTCACTGAAATGTACAAAACCCCTCACTGAAATGTACAAAACCCACTCACTGAAATCTACAAAACACAGTTCACTCAAATTTACAAAACTCACTCACTGAAATGTACCAAACCCCCTCAATGAAATGTACAAACCTGCTCAATGAAACGTACAAAAGCCGCTCACTGTAATGTACAAAACGCACACAACGAAATGTACAAAATCCCCTCACTGAAATGTACAAAAATCACCACAAAGAGATGTAAAAAACTCCCTTCTGAAATGTACAAACAACCCCCCCCCACTGAAATGCACAAAACCCCTCAGTGAAATGAATAAAACCCACTCAATGAAATACACAAAACCCACTCAGTGAAATGCACAAAAGCCACTCAATGAAATATACAGAACTCACACACTGAAATGTACAAAACCCGTGCACTGAAATGTACAAAAATGTACAAAAACCCTCACTGAAATGTACAAATCTCAGTTCAATGAAATGTAAATAACCCACTCAACGAAATGTACAAAACCCACTCAACGAAATGTACAAAAGCCACTCAATGAAAGGTAAAAAAAACCCACTAAATGAAATGTACAAAACTCACTGAATGAAATGTACAAAACCCACTTAGTGAAATGTGCAAAACCCACTCAATGAAATTTATAAAACCCAAACAACGAATTGTACAAAACCCCCTCACAGAAATGTACAAAACTCACCTCAATGAAATGTACAAAACCCCCTCCTAATATGTAAAAAATACCCTCCTGAAATGTAGAAACCCCTGCACTGAAATGTACAAACCCCCCTCACTGAAATGCACAAAACTCAGCTCAATGAATTGTACAAACTCACTCACTGAAATGTACAAAACACCCTCACAGAAATGTACAAAACCCGCTCACTGAAATATACAAAACCTGTTCACTGAAATATTCAAAACCCGCTCACTGCAATGTACAAAACCCACTCAAGAAATGTACAAAACACACGGAATGAAATGCACAAAATTGACTCAATGAAATTTACAAAACCCTCTCACTGAAATGTACAAAACCCCTGCACTGAAATGTACAAACTCCCCTCACTGAAATGTATGAAACTCAGACCAATGAAATGTACCAACTCACTCACTGAAATGTACAAAATCCCCTCACTGAAATGTACAAAACCCGCTCACTGAAATATACAAAACCCGCTCAATGAAATATACAAAACCTGCTCACTGTAATGTGCAAAACCCACTCAATGAAATGCACAAAATCCATCTCAATGAAATATACAAAACCCACTCACTGAAATGTATAAAACCCCTGCACTGAAATGCACAAACACCCCTCACTGAAATGTACAACCTCACGTCAATGAAATATACAAAAAAATCCCTCCTGAAATGTAAAAAATACACTCCTAAGATCGACAAAACCCACTCACAGAAATGTACAAAACTCACCTTGGTGAAATGTACAAAAACCCCTCTTGAAATGTAAAAAATACCCTCCTCAAATGTACAAAACACACTCAATGAAATGTACAAAACCTACTCAATGAAATCTACAAAACCCACTCAGTGAAATACACAAAACAGACTCAATGAAATACACAAAACTCAATCACTGAAAAGTACAAAACCCCTGAACTGAAATGTACAAACCCCCCTCTCTAAAATGCACAAAACTCAGCTCAATGAAATGTGCAAAACTCAGCTCAATGAAATGTACCAACTCACTTTCTGAAACGTACAAAACCCCCTCACTGAAACGTACAAAACCCACTCGCTGAAATACACAAAACCCGCTCACTGAAATGTACAAAACCCGCTCACTGAAATGTATAAAACCCACTCAAGAAATGTACAAAACACATGAATGAAATGCACAAAATTCACTCAGTGAAATTTACAAAACCCTCTCACTGAAATGTACATAACCGCTGCGCTGAAACGTACAAACTCCCCTCACTGAAATGAACAAAACCCGCTCAATGAAATGCACAAAACCCACTCATGAAATGTACAGAACCCACTCATGAAATGTACAAAACCCACTCAATGAAATGCACAAAACCCACTCAATGAAATATACAAAACACACTCACTGAAATGTACAAAACCACTGCACTGAAATGCACAAACCCCCCTCACTGAAATGTACAACCTCACGTCTAATAAATTTACAAAAACCCCTACTGAAATGTTAAAACTACCCTCCTAAAATCTACAAAACCCACTCACAGAAATTTAAAAAACTCACCTTGATGAAATGTACAAAACCCCCTCCTGAAATGTAAAAAATACCCTCCTGAAATGTACAAAACCCACTCATTGAAATGCACAAAACAGACTCAATGAAATATACAAAACCCACTCACTGAAATGTACAAAACCCCTGCACTGAAATGTACAACCCCCCTCACTGAAAGGCACAAAACTCAGCTCAATGAATTGTACAAACTCACTACTGAAAAGTACAAAACACCCTCACAGAAATGTACAAAACCCATTCACTGAAATATACAAAACCCTCTCACTGAAATGTGCAAAACCCACTTAGGAAATGTACCAAACCAACTGAATGAAATGCAAAAATTCACTCAATGAAATGTACAAAACTCACCTCAATGAAATGTACAAACACACTTAATGAAATGTACAAAATCCCCTCACTGAAATGTACAAATGCCACTCACTGAAATGAACAAAACACCTCAATGAAATGAAACAAAAAACGATCTGACTGAAATGTACAAAACTCACCACAATGAAATGCACAAAACCCCCTCACTGAAATGAACAAAACCTGCTCACTGAAATGTACAAAACCCACTCATGAAATGTAAAAAACCAACTCAATGAAATGTACAAAATTCACTGAATGAAATGTACAAAGATCACCTCAATGAAATGTACTAAACCCACTCAATGAAATATACAAAATCCACTTACTGAAATGTAAAAAAAGCCATTCAGTGAAATGAACAAACCACCTCACTGAAATGTACAAAACTCACCTCAATGAAATGTACAAAGCACCATCCTGAAATGTAAAAAATAGCTTCCTAAAATCTACAAAACCCACTCATAGAAATGTACAAAACTCAACTCGATGAAATGTACAAAAACTCCTCTTGAAATGTAAAAAATACCCTCCCGAGATGCACAAAAGCAACTCAATGTAATGTACAAAACACACTCAATTCAATGTACAAAAACCACTCAATGCAATGCACAAAACCCAATCCACGCAATGCACAACACAAACTCAATGAAATATACAAAACTAACTCACTGAAATGTACAAAACCCCTGCACTGAAATGTACAAAACTCAGCTCAATGAAACGTGGAAACTCACTCACTGAAATGTACAAAACCCCCTCACTGAAATGTACAAAAACCGGTCACTGAAATGTACAAAACCCACTCAATGAAATGTACAAATCCCACTCATTGAAATGTACAATACACACTCAATGAAATGTACAAAACTCACTCAATGAAATGTACAAAACCCACTCAATGAAATGTACAAAATCCACACAATGAAATGCACAAAAACCCCTCCTGAAATGTACAAAAACCCCTCCTGAAATGTACAAAACCCAGTGAATGAAATGTATAAAACTCACGGAATGAAATGTACAAAACCCACTCAATGAAATGTACAAAACCCACTCAATGAAATGTACAAAACCCACTCACTGAAATATACAAAACTCAGCTCAATTAAATGTACAAACTCACTCACAGAAATGTACAAAACCCACTCAATGAAATGTACAAACCTCACTGAATGAAATGTACAAACCTCACTGAATGAAATGTACAAAACTCACTTACTGAAATGTAAAAAACACACTGAATGAAATATACAAAAACCACACATCGAATTGTAGAAAACCCCCTCCCAGAAATGTACAAAAGTCACCTCATTGAAATGTACAAAACACCCTCCGGAAATGTACAAAAACCCCTCCTAAAATGTACAAAACCCCCTCAGTGAAAGGTACAAAACGCACGCAATGAAATGCATAAAACCCACTGAATGAAATGTTCAAAACCCACTCAATGAAATGTACAAACTCCACTCAATGAAATACACAAAACCCACTCAATGAAATAACCAAAACTCACTCACTGAAATGTACAAAACCCCTGCACTGAAATGCACAAACCCCCCTCACTGAAATGCACAAAACACAGCTCAATTAAATGTACAAACTCGCTCACTGAAACGTACAGAACCCACTCAATGAAATGTACAAACCTCACTGAATGAAGTGTACAAAACTCACTTACGGAAATGTAAAAAACCCACTGAATGAAATGTACAACACTCACATATTGAATTGTACAAAACCCACTCACTGAAATGTACAAAACCTCCTCAGTGAAAGGTACAAAACCAACTCAGTGAAATATACAAAACTCAGCTCAATGAAATCTACAAACTCACTCACTGAAATGAACAATACCCACTCAATGAAATGTACAAACCTCACCGAATGAAATGTATAAAACCAACCTACTGAAATGAAAAAAAAAACACTGAATGAAATTTACAAAACCCACACATCGAATTGTACAAAAACCCCTCATTGAAATGTACAAAACTCAGCTAATTGAAATGTACAAAATCCACTCCTGAAATCTACAAAACCAACTAAATGAAATGTACAAAACTCACTCACTGAAATTTACAAAACCCACACAATGAAATGTACAAAAGTCACCTCAATGAAACGTACAAAACTCACCTCAATGAAGTGTAGAAAACTCCCTCCTGAAATGTAAAAAACCTCTCCTGCAAGGTACAAAATCCCCTCAGTGAAAGTTATAAAACCCACTCAATGAAATGTACAAAAATCACTCAATGAAATGTACAAAACCCACTTACTGAAATGTAAAAAAATCCACTCAATGTAATGTACAAAACCCACACAACAAATTGTACCATAGCCGCTCATTGAAATGTACAAAACTCACCTCAATGAAATGTACAAAACCCCATCCTGAAACGTAAAAAAAACCCTCCTGAAATGTACAAAACCTCCTCAGTGAAAGGTGCAAAACCCACTCAATGAAATGTACAAAACTCAGCTCAATGAAATGCACAAACTCACTCACTGAAGTGTACAAAACCCACTCAATGAAATGTACAAACTTCACCGAATGAAATGTACAAAACCCACTTACTGAAATGTTAAAAAAAACACTGTATGAAATTTACAAAACTCACACATCGAATTGTACAAAACCCCCTCACTGAAATGTACAAAAGTCACCACATTGAAATGTACAAAACCCCCTTCTGAAATGTACAAACACCCCTCCTAAAGTGTTCAACCCCCCCCCCCCCAGTGAGAACTCAATGAAATATACAAAATTCACTCAAAGAAATGTACAAAACTCACCTCAATGACATGTACAAAACCGACGCAATAAAATATACACATTCCCCGCACTGAAATGTAAAAAAGCCACTCTGTGAAATGAACAAAACCCCTCACTGAAATGTACAAAACCACTTCCTGAAATGTACAAAAAACCCTCCTAAAATGTACAAAAGCCCCACAGTGAAAGGTAGCAAACCCACTGAATGAAATGTACAAAACCCAGTCAAGGAAATGTACAAAACCCACTCAATGAAAAGTACAAAATTCATCTCAACGAAATGGACAAACTCCACTCAATGAAATTTACAAAACCAATTAAATGAAATGTATAATACCCATTTAATGAAATGTACAAATCCCACTCAATGAAATGTAGAAAAACGACTCAATGAAATGTACAAAACTCAGTGAATGAAATGTACAAAACACCCACAACGAATTGTACAAAACCCCCTCACTGAATTGTACAAAATTCACGTCATTGAAATGTACAAAACTCCCTCCTGAAAAGTACAAAAGCCCCTCCTAAAATGTACAAAACCCCCTCAGTGAAAGGTACAAAACCCACGCAATGAAATGCATAAAACCCACTGAATGAAATGTTCAAAACCCACTCAATGAAATGTACAAACTCCACTCAATGAAATACACAAAACCCACTCAATGAAATAACCAAAACTCACTCACTGAAATGTACAAAAGCCCTGCAATGAAATGCACAAACCCCCTTCACGGAAATGTACAAAACCCACTCAATGAAATATACAAACCTCACTGAATGAAATGTACAAAACTCACTTATTGAAATGTAAAAAACCCACTGAAAGAAATGTACAACACCCACACATCGAATTGTACAAAACCCACTCACTGAAATGTACAAAACTCACCTCATTGAAATGTACAAAACCACCTCCTGAAATGTACAAACCCCCCTCACTGAAATGTACAAAACTCAGCTCGATGAAATGAACAAACTCACTCAATGAAATGTGCAAACCTCATTGAATGAATTGTACAAAACCCATTTACTGAAATGTAAAAAATCCACTGAATGAAATGTACAAAACCCACACATCGAATTGTACAAATCCCCTCACTGAAATGGACAAAACTCACCTCATTGAAATGTACAAAACCTCCTTCTGAAATGTACAAAACCCCCTCAGTGAAAGGTACAAAACCCACTCAATGAAATATACAAAACTCAGATCAATGAAATCTACAAACTCACTCACTGAAATGAACAAAACCCACTCAATGAAATGTACAAACCTCACCGAATGAAATGTATAAAACCAACTTACTGAAATGAAAAAAAAGACACTGAATGAAATTTAAAAAACCCACACCTCGAATTGTACAAAAACCCCTCATTGAAATGTACAAAACTCACCTCATTGAATTGTACAAAACCCCCTCCTGAAATGTACAAAACCAACTCAATGAAAAGTACAAAACTCACTCACTGAAATTTACAAAACCCACACAATGAAATGTACAAAAGTCACCTCAATGAAATGTACAAAACTCACCTCAATGAAGTGTACCAAACACCCTCCTGAAATGTAAAAAACCTCTCCTGCAAGGTACAAAATCCCCTCAGTGAAAGTTATAAAACCCACTCAATGATATGTATAAAACCCAATCAACGAAATGCCTAAAAGCCAATCAATGAAATGCACAAAAATCACTCATTGAAATGTACAAAACCCACTTACTGAAATGTAAAAAAATCCACTCAATGTAATGTAC